>NW_015176454.1:879820-895473 GCF_001447785.1 Gekko japonicus | reverse complement strand
AATGTTGGAGCATATCCCACTTGGCGGCAAAAAGACTTATTCCTGAATGAGTGGTTTGACAGCAAGATGTTGGCTATATAGGAAAATTTAATGTTAGCTTGAACAATTAATTAATTTCCTCCCTTTACTACAAAACAACCCAATGATGTATTCGTATAGAATATCTGATCCCTCAGAATCTTACCCAAGCTGGAGAAATATACACAGGGAAAGATTTTTTTAGAAAAGGGGAGGATACATTTGTTGACACATAGAAAATGTTGTTACAAGCTATGTAATACTGAAGACTTTTAGAAAACATGATTTTTCTTCCTAAAACTAATGTGAACAATCTGAACTTAGGCGAGCAGCTCCTCAAGTTAAGAATGGAGTGCTCTGTCTTTGCATAATTTCCCAGGAAAACAACAGGAAAAAACCCCCACATAAATATGAACATACAAGTTCTTTGCTAGGTAGAATGAAAATAGTGCTGTATGGGTTCTTTTGTGAAGGTCACACCTCCACAGACCCACTGTCTACTTTAGGCAACTAGTCACCACATACTGGTCATAACCTTTGTTGTGGCAGGAAATAAACCCTCTACTAGGGTCTGTCTTGCATGTCAGAGGGATGGAACTGTTTTTACTTCCTCTTAGAGAGTTAGATGAAACTGAAGCTCAAATACTTTGGCCACCAAATGAGAAGGGAGCACTCACTGGAGAAGACCCTGATGCTGGGAAAGATTGAAGGTCAAAGAAGACGGGGACAGCAAAGGATGAGATGGTTAGACAGTGTCATAGATGCAACGAACATGAAATTGAGCAAACGTCAGAGGACGGAGGAAGACAGGAGGGCCTGGCGGGATCTGGTCCATGGGGTCGCAAAGAGTCGGACTCGACTGTGCAACTGAACAACAAAAAGAGAGTTAGATGTAAACAGGATTCTGGTTTGCATGTTGTGTTCCAATCTTTTAAATCAGGGGTGTCAAACTCATTTGTTATGAAGGCCGGATCTGACATAAATGAGACTTTGTTGGGCCGGGCTATGTGTGTCATAAAATGTAAGGCCAGGCAGCAGAGATATAAAATTTATAAAGGACACAAACACAAAGGGTTTTCTTTTACTTAAAATAAAAACATGCTTAAAACATTAGCACTCTTGCAATATTTTGTGTATTTAACAGTGTCTGCTAAGTGCACCTCTTGCTCTGAATCATTGCATCAAAATGTCTGTGCTGTTGCAATCTTGAGAATGCTGTTCAGGTGTGTATCTGTAAGCTGCAAACCTACGATGATGCAGGAGCAGCAGAACTGGAAGAAGAAGCAGAAGACAGCCAGTTCCATTGTGGGCCTGATAGAAGCCCTCCGGGGGTCTCATCCGGCCCCCGGGCTGCATGTTTGACACCCCTGCTTTAAACCATTGCTTTGGAGTATCATGAATGTGCCCGGGTCCCTTGTTTGTCAGCAGTTTCTAGGTTGCCTCTAATAACAGTTTGCTAGGATGTCCCAGTTAGGCAAACTGTGGTTACTGGCTTACCGTCAAATAATGGTTTGATAGTGACATCTGATCCCAAAGCTATGGCTTGCAGTTTTCTCTATAAAAAAGTGGAATCTAGGGTTCCAAACTTTGGGTCAACCCTGGTTTAGAGGGAAGTGGGCAGGGCAAACATATTTTGTGGTTTGAACACAAGGGCACAACAATGGTTTGCCGCAACGGTGGAAATCATGATTAAGCCATGCATAATGGGGGGGGGGGCAAGGAGAAGGATTAATTCAGTCTGAGACTATTCCAGGCTGGAATATTGTCTGAGTGGACAAGGCATACTCAGCGCTCCCTCTAAGCTGAGTTAGTGTGAGCTAGCTCACAGTTTTTTAGCCTCCAGCTCACACACTTTTGTCTTAGCTCAGGATGGAGGGCTCCAGAGCAAACTAATTTATGTAGTAGTCAAATCGTTCGCTCACAACTTTATTGCCATTAGCTCAGAAAGTAGAGCTTTTGCTACAAGACTCCACAGCTTAGACGGAGCATTGGTCATACTGTGGGCAGAGTGGGCATTCAGTATGGTGAAGTGATGCTGTGGTATTCATTTCGTAGACCTATTTATGATATCATGGAACATGCAGGGGAAGGAGGTTCATGACACAGTTCCAGTGTGCAGATATAGGGGGCAGAGGTGCTCTGGAATGAGGCTTGGAAGTCCTTTTCAGCTTTCAGCCCATTGGTCTGATCCTGAGGGAGCTGTGGTAAGTCAAATGACTGACAGCAAACGACTGACAGCAATTGTTCCACATTGTCCCAGGGCACTTAGGTCCCCAGATCTCTTGGCAATGTCCGTCAAGGAATATTAGTCTGTGCTAGAGAGGAAAGATCTTTTATATGGTCTGATCCTTCATCCACATGGAGCTGCAGTGGCTCAAGTGGTTAAGACGCTGAACTGCAGGCTGTGGAAGGTCAGTAGTTCAGCAGTTCGAGACCCGGGTGCCGCATGACGGAGTGAGCTCCAATGTTCCCTCTAAGCTGTGGAGTCTTGTGAGCAGAAATTCTACTTTGTGAACTGCTGGCATTAAAGTTGTGAGCAAGCGATTTGGCCACTGCATAAATTAGTTTGCTCTGGAGCCATCCTTCCTGAGCTAAGACAAAAATGTGTGAGCCAGAGGCTAAAAAATTGTGAGCTAGCTCACACTGACTCAGCTTAGAGGGAACACTGGTGAGCTCCCGTCTCTAGTTCCAGCTCCTGCCAACCTAGCAGTTCGAAAGCAAGAAATTGCAAGTAGATAAATAGGTACCACTTCGGTGGGAAGGTAACAGCGTTCTGTGCGCCTTGGTGTTTAGTCATGCCGGCCACATGACCACGGAAACGTCTTTGGACAGCGCTGGCTCTTCGGCTTTGAAATGGAGATGAGCACCGCAACCCTAGAGTCGGATTTGACTGGCTTTCGAGCAAGGGAACCTTTACCTTCTACCTTCATCCACAGGCCCAGAAATTCCAACTACAAGACTGAGAGGACATGGTTAAAGGCATGTGGATAGGCATTGTCTTTGTTGTCATTGTTGTTGCATTCCAGGTGACCATTCACAGGCAGTGTCACATGCAAGACCTTTTTTAACTCAGGCACAAAGAATGATGGATCACCAGGGATACCAGGCTGATCCTGGGTTTTATGCAGAATTGGCCGGATACAGATCTGAATGCCAGTGCACTAAGGTGTCAGAAAACAGCTCTCGGTGGTGTCTGAGGATCTGAGAGTCCTGTTCTCTAGAGAGGCAGGAGGGAATTTAGCCTGTCACTATCACTTGCTGGTAGCATTGATCCTTCTAGATCAGGGGTGGCCAAAACTGCTTAACGTTAAGAGCCACATAGAATAACCATTAGATGCTTGAGAGCCGCAAAACATGAACAAATATTACAAACACATTTTTATTGACAAATATGCACATTTGCTTTTTATTAACATTAAATGAGATTGCCAAAAATACAAACAAAAAGGTAAAAAACAGATAATGATAATGATTTATTTGTCCAATGATATTTATTTGTTTGCTAATGGCATTTATTTGTCTAAGAGAGTGAGAAAGAGAGAGAAGTGGAAAGAAAGAAAGAAAGAAAGCAAATAGATGGGGAAGGAGAAGGAAGGAAGAGAGAGGATGAAAGGGAGAAAGAGAAAAAAGACAAAGAAAGATGTAAAGAAAGCAAATAGATGGGGGAGTTTGGGAGAGAAACCCCTGCATGGTGTAGGAGCTGACTCATGTTACTTTGGGAGAAGCAATCCTTAAAGATCTAGATGGCCCTCTTGTCTCTACAGAGAATAGGGCTTCCTTTTATTAAGGGTTTGATATGCAAAAGGTAACAAACCAGAAAGCTGTTTTAAGTCTAGAATCCTACCCAGAAGACATGCATCAGCACCTCTCGTGTTCTTGCCACAAGCAGAGATGGAACATGCTCATTGAGTAAATAGATCCAAAAGATGCAAGCAGCGGGAATCGTATGCATCCCATGACTGGTCAGTTAGATCATCAGGAACATTGCTTGGTGTTGTATTAGCCCAAGGAGACGTATAATCAGACCAAGAAGAATTTTCATGCAAAAGAAGTGTTGGAGAATGGGAAGATCGCAACAGCCTTTCTGATAGCAACAGAGCATAACTGAGGAATTAGAACAGAGATATCTTTTACTGATCGACTGTTCTCTGTCTGGAGTCCTGTGAAGTTCTTTGGTTTCCTAAACTGTATCCAGGGAGTTGGTTGTAGAATCCTGCATCAATACCTGATATCTGTTCTTTAGCTCTTATAACCAAACCTTCCTTTAACCGGAACAGCCTGCTCCCTTCTGCTGTGTTTCTTATTCTTAATATATGTGTAGAACATTACCATCACTTGAGCTTCTCTACTGTCTTATAAGTCTGAACATAAATTTATAGATGCAATCGTGTAGTCCCTTGGACTGCAAGAAGAACAAATCAGTCAATCCTAAAAGAAATCAACCCTGACTGTTCCCTGGAAGGCCAGATAATTAAATTGAAGCTCCAATACTTTGGCCACCGAATGAGAAGGGAGCACTCACTGGAGAAGACCCTGATGCTGGGAAAGATTGAAGGTCAAAGAAGACGGGGACGGCAAAGGATGAAATGGTTAGACAGTGTCATCAATGCAACGAACATGAAATTGAGCCAACTTCAGAGGACGGTGGAAGACCGGAAGGCCTGGCGGGAGCTGGTCCATGGGGTCGCGAAGAGTCGGACTCGACTGTGAGACTGAACAACAACAACAAGTCATTCTTCTTTGTGCCTGTTCCAATTAGAACTCAGTATCCTTGAGTGCGGTTGATAAAGAGTGGAGCATAGTGCTCCATATGAGCCCATGCTGAAGGTACACGGATATTTGGCTATCTTCTCTTTTCTAGAAATGCAAGTCTAGTCCATGTGAGTGTTACATTTGCTCTTTGTGTATGTGCACCATGTTATGGTCACGTTTCATATACTATCGGTGTCCTTTGTAGTTTCCAGGTATTGAAGCTTCCAGTGAGTTAAAATCTTGCTTGACCCAGTGTACACAGATAGCAGGTGGCATAGATTGCCCATATCCAACCAGAGCCAGGAAGAAAAAGCTATTCCGGTTGATCCCAAATCGGAGGCATGGAGTGGACAAAGTGGACCGAGGGAGCGTTTTCACCTTCTCCCATAATACTAGAACTTGGGGGTACCCAGTGATGTTGATAGACTGTTATAGGATGGACAAAATTTCTTTACTCAGTGAGTAATTACACTGTGGAATTTACTGCCGGCGGAGATAGGGATGGCTACGAGTACAGATGACTTTAAAAGTCCACATGGAGAATAATTCCATCAATGAGTAAATGAGTGTTGGGTGATAGTGAGATACTGAAAAATGGTATTTAGCAGAGATAAGATAGTCCAGCAGAGCCAGAGTAAAATAATTCAGACTGAGAGTCCATGTGTGATTAAAATATAAAGTTTTTACTAAATTCAAACATGGGAAGGGTAACTGGGATGAAAATAACGACAGAGCATCATCGGCTACATCCTTACTCTACAAAGGCAAAACTAGAAGAGAGAGATTCTTCTTCTTCTTCTTCTTCTTCTTCTTCTTCTTCTTCTTCTTCCTCTTCCTCTTCCTCTTCCTCTTCCTCTTCCTCTTCCTCTTCCTCTTCCTCTTCCTCTTCCTCTTCCTCTTCCTCCTCCTCCTCCTCCTCCTCCTCCCCCCCCCAAACAAAGACGGGAAGAGAAGCCATAAAATGGTAATACACCTTGACACTTTAGTCCCAATCAAACCCCTAGATCAGGGAGAAAATTCCCGGGCTTTCTAAATCTAAAGAACATTGGTTACATGAGAAACATGTGACTTCCTGTGAGTAACATAAACAAACATTTAACCCCAGATATACTGAGTGTTTTCAACTTGTAATACCCAACAATGAGCCATGGGGCGTAAAGTGAACCTCCACGTTCAGAAACAGTAAATCTCTGAAACGCAGTGCCGGGAAGACAACACCAAGGAAAGGCTGTGGCCCCTGTGCCCTGTTTGTTGGGCCTCCAAGGCAACTGGCTGGCTGTTGCGTGAAATAGTATGATGGACTAGATCAGGGTGGCCAAACTGCAGCTCGGGAGCCACATGCAGCTCCTTCACACAGTCTAATTTAATGTTAATAAAAAGCAAACGTGCATCTCTTTCAATAAAAACGTGTGTGTGATGTTTGTTTGTGTCTTGCAGCTCTCAAACATCTGACGTTTATTCTGTGTGGCTGTTAACGTTAAGCAAGTTTGGCCACCCCTGGACTTGATGGACCACTAGTCTGGTCTGGCAGGGCTCTTCTTACATTCATACACAGTGTCGTCATTGCGTGATATGGCCAACATGGAGACCTGGGCCCTCTGTTCTCATCGCCCCTGTCCGTCATAAGAGTAATCTTTATGCGTCTACCGTTGTGATAACGTCCATGGTGAGCTGGACACTGCCAAGCCTACGGATTCTCAGGTCCCTGTGCAATACATCATTTGGTTGGTAGTGGCTCACAGAAAGGCCTTGCCCATTTTGCTGTTGACCTGACTTACCTTGGAGAAGGACTAGAAAGGAGGCCCTGCTGAGAGGAGCAGCATAATCACACAGGCTCCAACTGGGAGACATGTGGGGTCTCTCAGATATGTGGGTCCCAGGTGGACAAGGACCCTGCTTTTCTAAATGCTTGGTCCTTACTGTGAGGTCATCCAGTTCACCCTTTCTTATCCATCATCTCAGATCACACTGTATTTAACAATGTTGGCCACATAAGGTATATTTACTACCATCTCTTCTTTAATGTTCCTGACTCTTCCTGCTCTCAGCAAGCCATAGTTCTGTCAGAGCTGTCCTTAAAAGGGCAGTTTCTGTCAGAGCTCTCTCAGCCCCACCTACCTCACAGGGTGTCTGTTGTGGGGAGGGGAAGGGAAAGGAGTTTGTAAGCTGCTCTGAGACTCCGAGTGAAGGGCGGGGTATAAATCCAATCTCTTCTCTTCTCTTCGTGTATAAATATATATTTATATAGCCTGGGATTATCTTTGGTATTATTGGTGTACAGTGCCTACTAGATTTCAGTTGCTTTAGGAACAATAACAGTTGTATAATTAATCATCACCATCATTTGCCGTAACAATTTTTAGTTGATTCCCTGCAACTCTCTTTCCCAAATCATGATCTAAAAAGGTGGTAGTCGGCAAAACAGGTTGAAGAAGTCAGTGAGAAATGCTAAAAGGATGGAGGCAACATTATCCTCAGAGCGTTTTCTCTGTTTTAATTGATAGCTTTGCCTGAGATTCCGCTCATCCTATTAAACAAGTCCTTAGAGGTGTGAAACTGCAGGTTACCTCCTTGAGAACAAAGGACCGTCTGTGGTTATCGGTTTGCCCATTTCTTTCCCACTTTTTCGAAACAGTTTGTAAGCCAGTAAAGAATAGCAAGTTTCCCTTACCTTCAATATATGACTGAGAAGGATTTACTTCCAAACAATCCGGCCTGTGCTTCTTGGTTATGCTGCTGAATATAAAACAGTATAACGTACTCCAGTATTACAAACTCTGCACTGTTAAATATAACAATATAGCTCCTATCATTTTTTAAAGCAAAGTGTTTACTGTATGGTATTTATACTCTGTTTGGTTTTGGTATCTTTGAGGTAGTCTGTTGTATGTTGTCATTAGAATTTGAGCCACCATAGGTGGCTCAACAGGTAGATAGCTGCAAATACATGAAGAAATAGATGTGTGGAGGTAGTCCAGTTTATTAGAATCTAGCTTTAATTACTCATATCATCTTAACATGTATTATTTTAATGTTGGCATCTGAGAAGAATGACCCCCATTCTATGTTTGTTTGTTTTTAATGTTTATATGTTTTTGATTTTTTTAAAAAATAAAATTCTATCCCTCCATGGGATAGTTAAAAAAAAGGAAAAAAAAGAATAGCCAGTTTGATTGCTGAATATTACATGGAATTTTTTGGGGAACTATGCAAGTTGTTATTGAACTACTATAGCTAGAAATAACAACAACAACAAAAACAACAATAATAATAATAATCTTTCAATTTATTGATCGCTCAATCCTTGCAGACCTACTGGCTCTGAGCGATTTACAGTTACTCATTTCACAAGGGACTAACAATGCTTTATAGGGGTAAGGGAGGACAACACATATAATCTTTACATAGCACACATTTTGCAGCCGACAGGGATTTGTTCAGTTGCAAGTCAGACATGATCCGGATGGCATTTCCCCCACTCGGCTTGGCTTGGCTGGATGGTATCTGCTTTTCCTCTCCAGGACTCTTTGGGTTGCCGCTCCATACTGCCACTGCCTGGCTGGAACAGCCCATTACAGGCTTCTTGATGCCGAAGAGATCTTCTAGGCTTTCAATCTTGCGAGCCGAACCTTCCGTTCGCCGGCTAACACCTCCCCCATGGGGTTTTTTTGGTGTGCCCACCCTCTCTAAGGCGTGGTACCCATTTTATCTACTCGCCGAAGCTTTCAAACCGCTGTGTGGACGGCGAGCTGGGGACAAGGCTGGTAGCACGGGGCTAGAACTGACAGCAGTCCTGTTCAGCTCAGATGTTACTTGTAACCAGAGGATAAATCCCCTGTGCCACCGCACATGATTTGGAAATCATGAGTGATAGAACTGTTGTTGTTTACTCTGAACGGATAACTAAAGCAGCTGCTCCATAAGTTTTTAAGCTGTACTTCTAAATACATGATGATGAGTCTCCCTGGCCTGTTTATATGGGCCGAATGTTGGCGTCTTCACTTTTGGTGCACCTTGTTATTCATGCATAAACTGTACTGGAGTTAGTAGTGGCCAGCAATGTTCCCTGTAAGCTGTGGGGTCGGGTGAGCAAAAGTTCTACTTTGTGGGCTACTGGCATTAAAGTTGTGAGCGAGCGATTTGGCTCCTGCATCAATTAGTTTGCTCTGGAGCCCTCCTTCCTGAGCTAAGACAAAAATCTCTGAGCTGGAGGCTAAAAAACTGTGAGCTAGCTCTCACTAACTCAGCGTAGAGGGAACACTGGTGGTCAGCTATCCAGATGTTTATCATCCAGATGTGGAAGCTGAAACTAATACTGTACAAGGCTGATCATAGGATTATATGATGTCACTTTCTATATGAAACAGCTGATTATGTAGCACCAGACATGCTGAGAATTTTGACACAAACATGATTGCTTACCTTGCTCAGACTCACTCGGTTATACACAAGGCAAATTCTTGATCAGATTCCCTTGATCTTCCCTGGCAAAGTTCATCTTGAGCGGAGCACAATGCTGAGCAGCTTTGTGCTATAGAGGGCCAGGTTGTTGCAGCTTGTGGCTATTTTTGCATAGTCCGAGAATTTAATTTATTTACTGGAAAAGAGGCAATATCCCCTTGGGTCATTAAATTGACCGACTTGTATCGTAAAGCATGGAATCACTTGCACTTCATCATCTCTTTGTGTCCGTGCCATCAGAAGTATTTTTAAAATCACTTCCATTGTGTTGGATAGATTGCATTACCTTCTTTTAGCACTTGTGCATGAACTGGTTGCAAGATTATCTGCATTCTTGGGTAGGCACCAAGGGCATGCCTCAGTAGTAAGTCTCAACTGAAAAATTTCAAAATGTTTTTCTCTCTCTCTGTAGTACGTAACTTTTAAAAATTGGAGCTGGTGGCATGCAGGTGGTGGTGGGAACAGTGGCTGTAAGAAAGCTGACTGTGTGAGAAGGTACTGTAATGGTGCATATTTGCTCAGATGCATCAAAACAAATTGCTAAAACGATTGCTTTCCTGTTTGTGACTGGTGAGCAGGATTTAAACTGAATGGGCTTGTGAGCAAGCATAACTTGATGGCACAAGAATGGAATTATTTTATGGTATTTTTGAAGTTTCTCCTTACGATGTGACAGTGACCGCATATTCTGTATCACTGGTATAAACATAATGGGTTGAGGCATATTGTATATCCAGTATTATATTGTTTACAAGTTTTCATCTTAGTTGATTTATATGTTCCCAGGGCTCTTTTTATAGAAAAAGCCCAGCAGGAACTCATTAGCATAATAGGCCCCACCCAACAGCAGACACTCATTAGCATATTAGGCCATACCCATGACAGCACAGCTCATTAGCACATTAGGCCACCCCCCCATGTTACCAGAAGTGTGGTTATCCAGCCACACCCACCTTTTGCTTGTTATTCTGTTTACCTTGTTTGTTGTCAAAACCCAGGGCCTTTTTTTGTAGCAGGACCTCCTTTGCATGTTAGGCCACACGCCCCTACTGTAGCCAATCCTAATGAGTTTCTGCTGTTGGGTGTGGCTTATTATGCCAATGAGTTCTTGCTGGGCGTGGCCAACTTGGGAGCCAGCCGGAACTCCGTTCCTGTGCGTTCCTGCCCAAAAATAGCCCTGTATGTTCCTAATTTTAATTGTTAATCTGCATTGTGCGCAGATTGACGTGTCTGGAACCCACCCTGAGCCTGCCGTGTGGGGAGGGTGGGATATCAATTTAATAAAATAAGATAAAAATAGAAAGAAATTGTATTACTTGGTTTGGAGCCAGTCCTTCTGTGAATAGAGTGCGATTGTGGAAGGGAATTTTGCTACCATTCCCTTCCCTCTGTAACTCTCTGTGTTCTCTGAAAAGCCACCGGTGAGGGTTGGGGACCCCTCCAGAATATTGCTCAGTGTGGTATGCAGCTGGAAGGGGAAATCTGCAGAAATGGACTCCCGTAAATTGAACAGAACAAAAGCTCATGGAGGAGAGAGTATTTTCACAGGACTGGTGAAGAAACCTCAGTAGCCTCACTTCTCCAATCTCCTAACCAGCACGAGGGAACTAGCAGTTTTGGGCAGCTTCATGCTCTCTGTACTCATCGTTTGCAGAGATTTCCCCAGTTTTCTCCTACCATCCCCTTTTGGAGCTAACCATTGTTCTGTTTAATGTGATTAGAACCACAGAGCTCTCCGAACCAGAGTTTGCCAGCCCGCTTCCAACCATAGTTACCGGTTTGATTGCTGACCTTGGTTAGCAATGTCTGTGAAGGCACAATGCAGTCTGGGGGAAGGGATCTGTGCATGAGACGGGATGTAGACCAGCCTCCCTACCAGGGATCCCCAACCTTTTTGAGCCTGCAGATACCTTTGGAACTCTGCAGCTATAAAACCAATGCCACTGGAGGTGGAGCCAGCCACAAAATGATTGCTGCCACTTAACTTCAGTCACATAGTGAAAATCCTCGTGCTGTGGAGTCAGCTGCTGCCAAAGCAGCATTTTTTTACAAATCTGCACAGCCAGTCAGAACCCTTGCTCAGTGAAAGCCCCACCCACTTTCTAAAAACTCTCGGCGGGTGCTAGAAAAGGTGTCAGCAGGTACCGCAGTGCCCCCAGGCACCACGTTGGGAACTCCTGCTCTATACAGGGGTTTGGTTTTTTTTTTGAAATTTGGATTTGATCACATGTAAAGTGCGTGATGTATGATTTTAAGAAGCAAAGGGAAGTCTGGTGAGAGGCACTGACCCCAGTCACCTAGAATCATAGAGTTGGGACCTCTGGGGTCCCCTAGTTCAACCCCCTGCACAATGCAGGAAATTCACAAATACCTTCCCCCACAAACCCCCAGTGAGCCCTGTTCCATGCCTGGAAGATGGCAAAAAACCTCCAGGATCCCCGGGCAAACTGGCCCGGAGAAAAATTGCTTCCTGACCACAAAAGTGGCGATCAGAATTTCCCTGGGCGTGTAAGAAAGGGCCACAAGAACTAAGCTCTGTGGCAACCCTTCCTGCCCTCCCTCTCATGATCTGCCCAAGTTCACAGAATCAGCATTGCTGTCAGATGGCCATCGAGCCTCTGCTTGAAATCCTCCAAAGAAGGAGGGCCCACCACCTCCCGAGGAAGCCTGTTCCACTGAGGAACCGCTTTAACTGTCAGGAAGTTCTTCCTAATGTTTAGCCGAAAACGCTTTTGATTTGATTTCAACCTGTCAGTTTTGGTCTGATCTTCTGGGGCAACAGAAAACAACTCCGCACCATCCTCTGTATGACAGCCCTTCAACTACTTGAAGATGGTTATCAGATCCCCTCTCAGTCCTATCTTCTCCAGGCTAAACATATCCAGCTCCTCCAACCTTTCCCAATAGGACTTGGCCTCCAGACCCCTCACCATCTTCCTTGCCTTCCTTTGGACACGTTCCAGCTTGTCTATATCCTTCCTAAATTGTGGTGCTTTGAAGTGAACACAATACTCTAGCCCAGGGGTGTCAAACTCATTTGTTATGAGGGCCAAATCTGACATAAGTGAGACCTTGTTGGGCCGGGCCATGTGTGTCATAAAATGTAATGCCAGGTAGCGGAGATATAAACTTTATAAAGGACACGAACACAAAGATGGGGTTTTTTACTTAAAATAAAAACATGCTTAAAACATTAGCACTCTTGCAATATTTTGCTTATTTAACAATGTCTGATAACTGACACCTCTTTCTCTGAGTCATTGCATCAAAATGTCTGTGCTGTTGCAATCTTGAGTATGTTGTCCGGGTGTGTATCTGTAAGCTGCAAACCTACGATGATGCAGCAGCCACAGAAATGGAAGAAGAAGCAGAAGACAGCCAGTTCCACTGAGGGCCTGATAGAAGCCCTTTGGGGGCTTCATACGGCCCCCGGGCCGCATGTTTGACCCCCTGCTCTAGAGTGAGGTCTAACCAGAGCACAGTAAAGCGATACCATCACTTCGCGTGATCTGGACATTACCCTTCTGTTGGGTG
Organism: Gekko japonicus; assembly: GCF_001447785.1. Lineage (NCBI taxonomy): Eukaryota > Metazoa > Chordata > Lepidosauria > Squamata > Gekkonidae > Gekko > Gekko japonicus. Next base: position 882,708 of record NW_015176454.1, on the reverse strand, counting down.
ATAGTGAGATATTGAAAAAATGGTATTTAGCAGAGATAAGATAGTCCAGCAGAGCCCAAGTAAAATAATTCAGACTGAGAGTCCACGTGTGATTAAAATATAAAGTCTTTAATAAATTCTAGCATGGGAAGGGTAACTGGGATGAAAATAACAACAGAGCATAATCGGCTACATCCTTACTCTACAAAGACAAAACTAGAAGAGAGAGATTATGGCTGCTCTTCTTCTTCTTCAAAACACCAAACAAATACGGGAAAAGAAACCATAAAATGGTAATATACCTTGACACTTTAGTCCCAATTAAATTCCTAGATCAGGGAGAAAATTCCCGGGCTTTCTACAGCTAAAGAACATTGGTTACATGAGAAACATGTGACTTTCTGTGAGTAACATAAACAAACATTTAACCCCTGATATACTGAGTGTTTTCAACTTGTAATACCCAACAACGTCTGTTGATACAGCCCAAAAACGTCACCATCCCCTCAGTGCCTACAGCTCCTCTCCCTTAGTGGCCCTTGTCTACGTGCTCCTTTATCTTTAAAATTGGACCCCCCACCCTCCCTTTATATGTGAGGGGGCAAATTTGCATTTAAACAGGTGGCTCGGCAGCCGTCCTGCTTAGCTCAGCACCGTGGATCAAGCCGTACACCACCAGACTCAGCGGCTGCCAGCGGCCATTCCTTTCATCCGGAAGCCTGAAAAAAAGTTCTGCTGTGATCACGGAAGTTGCTGCCAGCTACTGTCGGTGTTCTCTCCGTGAAGCTCGTCTTCACACGGAGGTTTCTCCCTACAGCCCCGTAAAGGTGAGGAGGATCCTGTGGAGTAAAGCGAAGGTGAGAAATCCTCTTCCAGTCTGAATTCCCAAACAATTTAAAGTTATTTGAAGGATCCACAATACCAACACATTTTTCTGTGTTTTCAAATGGAACTCAGACATTCTGTAGGTATCGTCCGATTATATGAGGTTACGGGCTCATTCTGAAGATGTTCTAGAATAACTGTGTCAGCGAGTGACCTTCAGATTAATTTCCCACCGTTCTGTAGAGTATGCGGGTCTTTGAGAGCATTCTTACAGCTGACGAAGGGAGCTTGTTAATCCCTGAGGTGCTCCTGGGTTCGAATCTAGCTGTTCTACTGCAAACCGACAAGGCCACCCTCTGAAACTATGGTCGCAGTATAACAAAGTTAGAGTCCTGTGGCACCTTTAAGACCAACAAAGTTTTATTCAAGGTGTGAGCTTTCCTTCGCCAGACAGTCAAATCGAATTACAGATCATAGTTGTATATTTAGAGGGTGACTTGTTAAATTAACATGCAAAATAGTGAAGCTGTTTTTTTTAAAAAAGAAGGACAAGCTTGGTTTCTGGTTATCATCTGTTTGGGTTCAGCTGTGTGTGTGGGGGGGAAACAAGATAGGTAATAAATGTGTCAGAACTGGAGATTGATGTGCCCTAAATTGTGAGAATCCAGTCATTAGATCCCATTAAGCCACCCTCTGTTTATACAACTATGATCTGTAACTCCATTTCATTATCTGACAAAGTGTGCATGTACAGGAAAGCTCACACCTTGAATAAAACTTTGTTGGTCTTAAAGGTGCTGCTGGACTCTAAATTTGTTCTATTGATTCAGACCAACATGGGTCCCATTCACACGAGGGGATTTGGGCCAGTAGCAGGACAGTTCGGGGGTGGATCAAACCGGCGCGATCACACCACAACATCTGGGAAGCGTGGTGCTTCCGTCCCCGAACTGGCCCATCCACTCGATGATCTGGAGCAAGTAGGAACCACCTACCGAGGTGGTTCATCTCCCTGCTGCGCCACAAACCGGGAGTCTGATCGCCGGCGCAAGGATGCGCCAGCGCGTCCCTGGCTCCGAGCCGAACTGCGCATGCTCGGACATGCGCAGTTCGGCTGGCTCGGCGTCTGATCTGTGTTTTCTCCCCGGCGTCTGATCGTGCCGGGGAGAAAAGGCGGCGCGGCCAGGGGATCCGTGGGATCCCGCCGCGCCATTTCAACTTTGGCGTGGCTTTTAAAAGCCACGCTTTTTGCCGCTTTTCTCCCTGCCGTGTGGCAGGGGCCATGGATGGCTATCTTGATCTATCTTTTTGGTCACAGTATGGCACTACAGATGTTGCAGGAGTGTTGGGATTCTTAATTAAAGTTTGCTAGCAGAGTATTAAAGAGACAGAGTCCATGGTGTGTTTAAAACAATAAAAGTTTACTACAACCTAGCATGGGGAAAAGGTACACGGGATATAAAATAACAAAGAGCTAAATGTCTACATCCTTACAGCTAATCCTTGCAGCTAAAGGGTAAATCGAGAAGAGCCAATGGCGTCTCAGTCAGAACAAAGAGAGGGAGGAGAAGTCAATATGCTAAATACTTGACACCTTGGTTTCCAATCAGAACAATGAACTAGCTCCGTATTTCCCGGGCTTTCTAACTGTCTAAACAGATTGGTTACAAACAAACATGTGACTTAACAAACATCATTAACCCAGTAAATACTGAAAGTGTTTTAACTTGTAACACCCAACAAGGAGCAACTTGTTAAAAGTTTGGGGAAACTGGAAGAAATAAGGGTCAAGCTTTTAGAGTTGATACAAATAGATAAACTAAATTTGATACTACAAGGGAAAGACAATTGTATCCATAGCAGTAGATGGGCTAGAGTATATCTCTCCCTTATATATAAAGCCATAGTGGGCTCCAACATTCCAAAATGCACACCTTTAGTGTTTGGCCGCAAGAACTGTCAGTCAGAAGATGCTGGCTGGGTTGACTGGCTGCTTTGTCCAGTCCCGCCCAGTGTTTCAAGGTCTTTTGCATATGGAAGCTGATTGGACTTCACTCCATTCCACACCTCAAACTCCCCCCCCC
>NW_015176454.1:878462-878703 GCF_001447785.1 Gekko japonicus | reverse complement strand
AGGCAGATAAAGGTAGGCTGATGGTTGCCTGGAAAGGACATAGGGTTCCCAACTCCAGGTTGGAAACTTCCAGGATATTTTAGGGATGCAGCCTGCTGTGGGTGGGGTCTGAGGAGGAGGAGGAAGAGGGGGACCTCAGACAGATACAATGCCATACTCCCCACCCTCCAAACAAGCTGTTGTCAGTCTCCAGGTGACAGCTGGAGAGCTCTTAAAGCTCTGGTGCTAATTGAAAGTGTTG
>NW_015176454.1:878158-878265 GCF_001447785.1 Gekko japonicus | reverse complement strand
TCCCCACCCTCCAAACAAGCTGTTGCCAGTCTCCAGGTGACAGCTGGAGAGCTCTTAAAGCTCTGGTGCTAATTCAAAGTGTTGCAATGTATCGACAGAGTAGTGTT
>NW_015176454.1:877777-878133 GCF_001447785.1 Gekko japonicus | reverse complement strand
CTCAGGGTGACTTCATGCCTCCAGACTGGCATGGCATCACTAGCCCTGGCTGCTTGCTTCTGTTCAGCAGGAGCATCCCTATGGAAGCTGACTGGGTGAGTTTGGACCAGCCACAGACTTTCTGCCTAACCTACCTTACAGTGTTGCTGTACAGATCGCAAAGCCAAAGAGAATGAAGTAAGCTGCTTTGCTCCCCACTAATGAGAAAGACAGAACTTTGCCTACAAAGAGGCTGCTGAGAGGGGAGGAGATAAAGTTGCCAGCTTTAGGTATGGAAATTCCTGGAGATTTGAGGAGTGGAGCCCGGAGAGGGGGACCTCAGACAGGTACAGCACCATAGACTCCACCCTCCAAAG
>NW_015176454.1:859671-877711 GCF_001447785.1 Gekko japonicus | reverse complement strand
TGTTACAATTGATCTCCAGATGACAGAGATCAGTTCCCCTGGAGAAAATGGCTGCTTTGGAGGGTAGACCCTATGACATTATGCCTGCTGAGTCCTTCCGCCCCCCCGCCCAATGCTGCCCTCTACAGAATCCACCCCCCAAATCTCCAGGAGGTACTTTACCTCCTTCCAGCCTATGCATTCGTTACAAATCACATCTTTCTAGATCTCGTTGTATTGCTTACACAACGGGCTTTACTGCTAGTAAATGGATAAAGCAAACAGGAGAAAATTAGACTCAAATGTATACATGGATTTTTACATTTAATGTATTATATTATGATAAAACCATAAATAAAACTTTAAAAAAAAGTTTGGGGAAACTGAACCCTTTCAGCCTCCTTTGGGAGTGTTTATAAACAACAGTGGTATCTTGGCCTAAATACACACACACACAAAAACACAAACTTGGTATGCTGCAAGTGATCAGATAAAACACTTCGGAGACAATGTGTTCATTTCTTTTTGTCACAAGGCGATCCACTTCATTCTCCCCCCTCCCCATTTAGTTCTCTTTCCTTTGTCCAGGCCTTGAAACTAATGAGAGGGCTTTTTAGAAAGGCCCTTTGCTGTCTAACACCCAGCACATAAATGCTTTTCAATAGGGGGGAGAGAAAACACACACACACACACACACCCAAGAACTGTGCACAGAGATAATGTGCAGCCTGAGAAATACTTGTGTGCTGACAGCTATCCAACCGTGTTGTCACAGCAGGAAGGCATCAGTTGAAGAAACAGATAGCGACCTCAAAAAAAGAGAAAAAGTCTGGTCAGCAGTGTGGACAGGGTTTCACAAGATTATAAATCACCCCAGGGTCGCTCTGTTCCCACCATAAAGAGAGCATGGTCGTTTTATTGTAATCTAATAAGTGTTGGGAGCAAAGGACAGCTCCAGTGTGTGCCTAGGAGAAGAAGAAAAAAATCTTGATTACAGTTTGAAAACTATACAGTGTCCCCTGCCATTGAAGTGCAGATTATAGGGGTTAAGGCCATTCTTGGATTGGATTACCTCTTTATAGCGGTATGTTATTTCCCTTGTTCATGAATCAGAAAGTACTTAAATTAAACTGAACGTTGGGGAGTAATCCTAACATGTATGAGTTTGGTGGCAGAAAATTAATCACTATTTAGTGACAGATTGTTAGCCATATAAGTTCCTCAGTCAGTGATTGAGCATCCCTCTTTCTCTGGTCGAGGGAGAGTTGGGAAGTAGCAGGAAATAACAGATTTGAAAGAGCTCAGTTCGTGTTGGCAGGGATTGGTAAAGTGTGAGTGAATCAGATGATTTAGAAAAAGACCGTGGTATAAAACTTGCTTGCCCATAAAATTGAGTGCAAAAAGGAGGGCGGGGCCCGGCAGACGAATAAGCAAAAGAATCCAGGGCTGCAAAAGCACACACCTGACAAAAAAAAATGTAGGTCATTGGATTGTTTTTCATTAAAATTTAGTACCTGCCTGCTTAGATCCCAATAAGAAAAAAACCAAGAACCAGACTACCAAAAGGCCAATAATTGTCTAGTTGTCCGGACCAGATAGGTTTAATTCAGAGCTACTCTAAAATCATGCATGGTATGATATTAATATCATTACCATATATGGTAATTTCCTGCTGTATTTTTAACAGATAACTCTTCCACTAAGAAAGTTTTAAATTGCAGAGCTTGTATGTAAACCTTATCATTCCTGCAAGACATAGCCAAGGATTACAGAATCTAAGATGAGAATTGACTATATGATTCTTTTGTAATCTTTATGGGCTTCCGTCAGTCCTTGCCCCTACCTTCAAAGTCCTCCACAAACTCTTCCCCTCCTTTCTCCACCTCCCATAGACTGATGGTTCCCCGCCAGTGATCTTTTCTCCTCCAGTTTTATCACTTCCATCTGCCCCAAAGCCTCCAGCTCCTTCAAATGTCTCTGCCTATTTTCTCATTAATATCCCTTCTGTCTGAAATTCCTTCCCAGGACTTCTGCATGGTGCTGTCTCCCCTGCATCCTTCAGAACCCTCTTCAGAACAGCCTCTTTTGTGAAGCTTTTTGGCTCAACCTCTTACTCCTCATCACTTACTGAAGCACAGTACATGTAATGGCAACTGTGTGTGTATTCTTCCCTGTTGCTCTTGTCTTTGCTCTTTGATTTTCTGTTAAAATCCAAGGTATTAGATTGGAGTTCCTTTTCATAGAATCGTAGAGTTGGAAGGAACCTCCAGGGTCATCTAGTCCAGCCCCCTGCACAATTAGGGTTGCCAAATCTTTTTACCTGGAGGCGGGGGGCTCCTGTTTGGCGTCCTCAGCATGCGCGCGCCACATGCACGTCAGCCGGATGTGACGTGCTGATGCCAGGCACCCTGGGGGCGGGACCACAGCCATTTGAGGGGAAAACTCTATGTTTTCTCCTCAAATGGCTGTGACCCCGCCCCCAGTGTGCCCGGCATCAGCACGTCACATCCGGCTGACATGCACGCCAGGGTGGGGTTTCCCCCGGGGCCCGATTCCGCGACGGCGGAAATCGGGCCTCCAAACCGGGGGGAAATCCACCCCCCGGGGGGATTTGGCAGCCCTATTGCACAATGCAGGGAATTCATAAGTACCTCCCCCCCCCCAGTGAGACCCCTTGTTCCATGCCCAGAAGATGACAAAAAACCTCCAGGATCTCCAGCCAAAATGGCCTGGAGAAAAATTGCTTCCTGATCCCAAAGTAGTGACTGGCATTTCCCTGGGCATGTAAGAAAGGACCACGAGAACTAAGCACTAATGGAGCCCTTCCTGCCCTCCCTTCTCATGATCTGCCTAAGTTCACGCAATCAGCATTGCCGTCAGATGGCCATCTAGCCTCTGTTTGAAGACCTCCAAAGAAGGAGAGCCCACCACCTCCCGAGGCAGGAAACTTTTTATGTCAATTGTGGTTCAAAATAGACTCGGCTGTTGTTGGGGGCTGGATACAGGGATCATATCCCTTTAGTGTTAAAAGATCTACACGGGCTGCCCGTCTGTTTCTGGGTATAGGCACTGAATGAACTGGGGCTGTGGTACTTGAAAGACCGTCTCCGCCTGTGCTGTACAACCCACCAGGTAAGCTCTGCCTCCTGAGCTCTGCTGTTGGTTGTTGTTCCCCCGCCTTCAGTGGTAAGTGGGGTAGCGAATAGGGACAGGGTATTTTCACTGGTGGGACCTCTCTTTGGGAATGCCCTCCCACAAGAGGCTCACCTGTGACCTAGCATGCTGTCTTAGAACTTGCTTCTGGCCCGAGGTCTGTTTTATGGATATTGCTAAGTTGCTCAGCAGTTGTTGTATGCTGTTTTTATGCCCTGGACTTGTTGATTTATATTTTGTTTTTATATTGATAACTTGAGATGTTTTTAATGATTTTATGGAATTTTACTTCTGAGCCACCTCAAGGAAGGCTCTTATTCCCTAAATAAATGTACATCTATGGCACTAATAGAAAGAGTGGGGCCTGTGAAGGTTCATGGGGAAAGGGAAACCCCCGCTACTCTGCCTCCTGAACTACTACTTCCCCTTGCACTCTCTCACTTCCCCCTTGCTGTCTTCATTTCCTCCTTCCTTTCCCCTTCCTTTCCTTTTAACCCGGCTGATTCCGATTCATTCCATTCCTCCTCCCCTCTCCGTGGCAGACACTTCCCCGCACTCTTGCAGCGCTTTCTCCCCATGTCCCACTTCATCCCAGCTCCTGCTTCCAGGGACCATCTCTTCCAATATATCCCCAGAAGATTGCTGAGATCAGCTGATAACAACTTGATAGTGATCTCCGGCCCTAGGGAGGTCCAGCTGTCCTCAGATAGGGCCATGGCCTTCTCAGTCCTGGCCCCGACCTGGTGGAACTCTCTGCCAAATAATGATGATGATGATGATGATGCAACGTTGGGCGCCATTTTGAGCTGCTTCGTAATGCACACATGCTGCTTTATTCCTTTGGGCATTTGACAAATACTTTTGTGTATATATCCGCAAACTTGGGGCTTAGGCTGCATTTGCAAGAAACATATATCCTAGCTCTGGGTGGCCCCATTATATAGTTTTTTCTTTAAAATCTGGGGGAGAAGCACACATGGCAATGTGAATGGTATACCAATTTCTGTCCCCTCCTCCCTTTGAGGGTGTCTTTTAACTCTGCTTCTGCGGTGGAGCAACACAGGTTGTCGCCGACTGCGGGACGCTTCCCAGATGTTGCTGTCTGATCACTCCCTTTAGATCTGTCCGGCATTCGCACCTATGTCGGATCTAAAGGTGCGTGGGATCACAGCCAAAGTTTAATTCTGGGTATAAGCTTTCGGGTGCTTGCACATTTCTTCAGATACATGCAACTTCTTCAGATACGAGAAGAATTCTTCGGATACTTCTTCAGAACATGACTGCTCCCCACCAACATTTTGTTTTCTTTGTTTTCCCTGTCACTTTCCCTCTCCATTCACTGGAAGAGATAAGACATCTAGCCTGAGGGTCATTGCCCGGTTGCAGCTTTTTAAAAAGAGAATCTCAACTCTGAGGAAATTCATTCTCTGTTTATTTTATTTTATTTATATCCCGCCCTATCCTGCAAGTGGGCTGGGGCGGGTAACAGTATATAGGTTAACAAGCATAAAAGCGTTAAACATAAACTTTAAAGCAGGCTGAAATAAACAGATAACGGCAACAATGGCAACAGGACAAAGAATTCAAGTGCCACGTGCAGTCGTCAATCTCCTAGCAGGGTCAGTTTGGATGAGACACAGTGACAAGGACTGTGAGCAGGGGAGGCCGGAATGGAACTGACGTCCACTGCCTCAACCAAAGGCCTGGAACAGCTCCGTTTTGTGGGCCCTGCGGAATGGTAATAGGTCAAGGTCTAGTATTCAGCATTCCTCAGCCAACCTCGGAACTTCATATACCAATGAAGATACTAACTTGCGGTGCTTCTTTGCATGGAAACAGTGGCAAGAAGTATTCTGTCTAATGTGTGCTTCATGCTCTGTGACCCTTTAATACAGGAGTGTCAAACTCATTTGTTAATAGGACCAGATCTGACATAAATGAGACCTTGTTGGGCTGGGCCACGTGTGTCATAAAATGTAATGTCAGGTAGTGGAGAGATAAACTTTATAAAGGACGCAAACACAATATTTTGTTTATTTAACAGTGTCCGATAACTGACACCTCTTGCTCTGAATTATTGCATCAAAATGTCTGTGTTGTTGCAATCTTAGGTATGCTGTTCGGGTGTGTATCTGGAAGCTGCAAACCTACGATGATGCAGCAGCAGAACTGTAAGAAGAAGCAGAAGACAGCCAGTTCCACTCTGGGCCTGATAGAAGCCCTCTGGGGGCCTGATTTGGCCCCCGGGCCAAATGTTTGACACCCTTGCTTTAATAGGTTCCTTTCTTGTGCACTTACCCCCGGTCAGACTTTGGCATTCTTGGACTCCTCTAAAAGCCACCCCTTCTTATAACTTTCCCTCTGTGTACATGCTGAGGAAAATGGAATGTTGCTGGCGGTAGCGATACCGTCAAAGAAAGTTTGGGGAAGGAAATTTAAAAGAAGAAGAGTTGGTTTTTATACCCGGCTTTTTCCCGTCCTTAAGAGTCTCAAAGCAGCTTACCATCACTTTCCCTTCCTCTCCCCACAACAGGGACCTTGTGAGGTAGGTCTGGCTGAGAGAGTTCTGAGAGAACTGTGAATGGCCCAGGTCACACAGCAGCTTCATGTGGAGGAGGAGTGGGGTATCAGACTCAGTTCTTCAGATTAGAGTCCACCGCTCTTAACCGTTACACCATGTTGCCCCTTCCCCTTTATCTCTTTCTTCTCATCTGTCTAGATGAATGGGCACAGGCGAAGCCAAAGATGTATTAGAAGTGACAGATATAAATAAAAGAAGCTGCAAACTGGTCTGATGAGGGGGCTTTCTTATACTTTGGGAAGAGCAAACTGTGTAAGCATGTTGGCTGGACTGCGAATGAAATTTGGCTTATGTGAACAAGCTAGGGTTTGAGAGCCACTGAGGTAAATCTCGAACCGTTCTGGAAGGAGTTTTGAGGATCAGAAAACTTCATTAAAACCTGCCGGTTGGATTATAAAAAAAATAAGTCTTTGAATGGCGTGTTAAATATCCATACACTTTTAAAAGGTTGTTTCAGGTTTCAGCACCGTTTAAGTCCAAGAAATATCGTTAACGGTTTCTTCTAAACTCCCCCCCCAATCCCTCCCCCCCCCCCCCCCCCCCCTCCTTTTTTACTTAGGAGTCTCAGAGCATTTAATCTGGAGGAAGAAGTTCAATAAGACATAATTATCTTCACTTTCCCTTTACAAGCCAGATGCAATTCCACAACTACATCTGCCTGGTTTTGTCTGGTAGTGCACACTGGTAGAATCCCCCTGCCATCCTGCAATAAGCTCATTTCGCCTTGACTGATTCACCAAATTTTGATTCTTAAGGAGCAGATGGATCATTGTGGAAAAGGAACACAGTGTGGACTGCTGCTTGCTTCAGGCATAATTTATATCGCATTTCAAACTCCAAAACGGCAAATCAGTTTGTTTTTAAAAAAAAATGAAAATATTTGTTCTACCAGCTAGTTTTCATGGGGTTGCACTTTTAAAATGTGCATAAGTAGCCGTAGCATCCCCCTTCAGTAGGGATCCAAACAATTAGGCTCCCCTTTTGAAAAAGGGGAACTTTTGTGAATTGACTGCTTGCCAGGAGACATTAGATGGTGACTGTAGTGTTGAACACTTAACATGTGTTTGGCTGCTGCAGTAGAGGGAAAAAGTCTTTGGTCTGCTCTGTCCTTTGTTTCCGCGTTAGCCCCTTAAGCCGTAATGGAGGCCACCCTCACCCTTTGCTTAATAGGACTGACAAAAAAATCTCCCCGTGCTGATATCTGTGTCATTCCATTAACTGAAAATGGGGCATGATTGATAGTCAGACAAGTTTCATTTCCCAGTGTACTTCGCACATAACAGGCATTTCCTTCGTGACATTCCTGGTCTCCCTTGGTGAAGGGAATAATCGCTCCAGATTCATTCTCATGCCAATCCAAACTGACCAATATAATAGGGTGCAACCGTGCTGAGAACCGTATTGTGTAAGTGGAATGTATATAAAAGTTCAGAGGAGGACCAAGAAAATGGCACAAACGGTGGATTTTGGTTTCTGGTTTGCCTGTTTCGTTTTTCCCCCTCGAGAAACTGCACCGGTTGAAGTGGCTGAAAAATATAAATCGGGGCACCCTTTCGCCACAAGAGTTTCAGATTGTCCAGCAGAGAGTTTTTAAAAGGGCTTATTAAATCTCCACCCACCCCCTTTAAAACAACAACAACAAATTGAGGGTGAATAAATTGAGGGTGAATTGAGGGTGGTTAAGACGCTGAACTGCAGGCTGTGGAAGGTCGGTAGTTCAGCAGTTCGAGACCCAAGTGTGCCACATGACGGAGTGAGCTCCCGTCTCCAGTTCCAGCTCCTGCCAACCTAGCAGTTCGAAAGCAAGAAATTGCAAGTAGATAAATAGGTACCACTTCCGTGGGAAGGTGGCATTCTGTGGCATTCTGTGGCATTCTGTGCGCCTTGGTGTTTAGTCATGCCGGCCACATGACCACGGAAACGTCTTCGGACAGCGTTGGCTCTTCGGCTTTGAAACGGAGATGAGCACCGCAACCCTAGAGTCGGATTCCACTGGCTTTCGAGCAAGGGAACCTTTACCTTTATCAATCCTTACTCTGAGGAATTCCCCCTTGGCAGCCTCTTTATGGAAACAAAGGCAGAATGTGTGATGTGCACAGGATTCTGACAGCAACCTGAGCATTTTTTTTTTTGTTCTTGGCCCTCACACATAAATTTGTTTTACTTGTAGGCACTTAAAAGGGGCCGGCTGAGCGAGCTGTTCTGCATACGGCGCGCGTTTGTGCCCCGCAATTGCTTTTGTTTTCCCGAGTAAAGCCGCAAACGCTGGGGCGGCGGAGATGCAAAGGTAGATTGGTGGAGGCCGAGAAGCAAATCTTGTTTATTTGATTTATTGTCTGTGGCACCAGTCTGTACTGTAATGCTCTCCTGGAAACAAAATGGTTACACCTGAGGACAGTGATATAAACACTACTTTGATTATTTGAAACAAACCATTAGGCTTTGATGAAAGAACTGCAGCAGGAGTAGACCCGTACAGAGTGAGAGCTTTAAGATAATGGATGAGCAGCCTCCAGATGGCTGGTGCGGAATTTAAGAGTCGCATGTTTTTGTCTGAACTTCATAAAGCAAATAGATATAAGAACGTGAGTAATGCCAGCAAGTGCAGATCATAAAGTACAATTCGAGGTACACTGTTGATGTCGGGCACGTAAATGATATCCTTCGTATGTCTCATCTAGCAGCTCTGGGGCTTTCTGCTTGGCTCACAGGCGGTGTCTTCTAATTCCCCGCACCCAGGCAGCTGTGTTCTTATGGGGCCCCATTACAAAGCCCTTCGTGACAGGGGCCCCTCTTACTTGCGAGACTCCTCTCCCTCTGCTCATGTCAGCGGGGGCCTCTGCAGGTGCCAACCTGCAAATGGGTAAAGTCCACAAGTGCCTGTACACACGGTGCCTCCTCTGTTGTGGCTCCCGCCTTGTGGGATGGGCCGCCCGAGGAGGTCAGGATCACTCCTGCTCTCCTAGCCTTCTGCAAACTATGGGAAACTGAACTGTGCAGGAGGGCCTTTCTGTGCACATAACAGGGTTCCCTCTAAGCTGTGGAGTCTTGTGAGCAAAAATTCTACTTTGTGAGCTGCAGGCCTTAAAGTTGTGAGTGAGAAATTTGGTTGCTGCATAAATTGGTTTGGTCTGGAGTCATCCTTCCTGAGCAGAGACAAAAATGTGTGAGCCAGAGGCTAAAAAACTGTGAGCTAGCTCACAGTAACTCAGCTTAGAGGGAACACTAGTTGCAGTGTACAATATGGTTCGCAAACTTGCTTGGATAAACGCTTAGGGACTGTGGTCTATACTGCTGCATACAGCTTATTGTAAGGAGGATCCTATTCATGTAATTCCCATAACTCTTAATGTGTCCCGTGATAATTATGCTGTGCTTCAGTTCTTTCTGGTGGTTCCAGAGTTTTAGAATCCTAATGCATTGGTTATTGGATGTCCCATTTGGTTGACTGTAGTGATTCACTGCATGTCGTCCACCTTTGGTCCCTGTGAGGAAGGTGGACTGCTGAAAATTTTTAAAAAGGCCTCCTATCTAAACGTTTGTAGTAAAAAAGTAGGGTTTCTTGCTCTCAGCAGCTCTTGGTTTGGGCATGGTAGGTGAGATGTCTTCTGTCCTTGCGGTAGCAGGAGCTAGGTTGGATGTCCCTCTGCAGACCCGTAGCTACGGCGGGGCTTTGGGGAGCTCTGCCCCCTTTCTTAAAGGCACAGCCCCACAAAAATTCATCCTGTAAATTCTTCTTTCATTCCTTTAAGCAGAGTGCGGTGCTGTAGGTGACTTAATTCCCACATGAGCAAGCATCCCTTCTAACTCTGTGTCAAGGAACTGGTCTCCTTTAAGAGAGTTTTTCTGCCTAAGTGTTAGCTTTCTGGATTGGAGACGTCATCACCCCCCCCACCTGCCAGCTTGTTACCAGAATTGTTGCTTAGGCTGGCAGGAGTGATTAACTTGCTGCAGCTGAGAACTGTCATCTTAAGGGGTTGAAAGCTTGCAATTTAGAGATCTCTCCTGGTAACAGCTTTCTATTGGCTAAATGGCTTTTCTTTCTGCTCTGAGAACTTCAGCCCCACCAGGAAAAAAAAAATTGCTCTACAAGCCACAAAATCCAGGCCACGGGCCTGTCCCTCTGACTGACAGTGCTTGGTAGCAAACCCTAGGCTATGGTGCAGGGTGTCAAACATGCGGCCCAGGGGCCGGATCAGGCCCCCGGAGGGCTTCTTTCAGGCCCGCAGTGGAACTGGCTGGCTTCTGCTTCTTCCAGTTCTGCTGCGTCATTGTAGGTTTGCAGCTTCCAGGTACACACCTGAACAGCATACTCAGGATTGCAACACACAGACATTTTGATGCAGTAATTCAGAGCAAGAGGTGTCTGTTATCAGACAGTGTTAAATAAACAAAATATTGCAGAGAGTGCTAATGTTTTAAGCATGTTTTTATTTTAAGTTAAAAAGCCCCTTTGTGTCTGTGTCCTTTATGAAGTTTATATTTCCGCTACCTGGCATTACACTTTGACACACATGACCCGGCCCAACAAGGTCTCATTTGTGTCAGATCTGGCCCTCATAACAAATGAGTTTGACACCCCTGCTATAGTGCTTCCACAGGCACACTGCCTCCAGGTGACTGGAGCCCTTGCAGAACAGCAGTAGGACCGTATCCTTGACCTGCTTTCTCCCCCTCCTGACTGGGGCCAGTCCCGATCCATCAGCCCTCCATTCATTGAAGTTGAATGAAGCAGAGTCCAAGAGACGAAACGGCACCTTTTCCTAGACAGCAAACCTGGAGATGAATTTTCCTCTCATCCCTGTGGGTGAGGCTGATTTTTTTGCTTAGGTGGAGGGGTATGTAATTCTGCAGGGTCCCAGAATGGATCAACTCCAGTCTGAGTGGAAAATACCTCCCCCCCTACCTTTTTCAAGTGAGTGAGGAACAGGGGCATATTTTTTTCTTGCGGGGCAACCCTGACGAGGGAGTGATGGGCTTTGTAAAAATAATATGTTATATCGATGGATATATCGATGGATATATACCAAATCCGGATGTGATCAAATAGGTAGGTTATACATGAATAACATGCAAGTATGCTGAAGCACACGAGGCTGTATGTTCTGTTTTACACTCGCCCTTCGTATCTACTCAGCTTGGCACCCCTGTCCCCCTCCCAGCCCTTCCCAAGGTTGATTCACTATTCTATTGCTTAAGAATCAAAACCCTATGAATCCTCCTTACCCTCCAAGCAACCAAGTCATCTGTTTCCTTCCCCATACCAATCCCCACCCATGCCTCTTGAAGGGGCAGGACTGTTAATTAAGGGGGCGGGGCCCCGAGATGCCCCACTGTAGCTACGGGCCTAGTGAGGATGGAAAAATGGTGGGGCACTCTGAGCTTGTACTATACATTTGGAGGTTGGGGAGACTCGGAAGAAGGGGAAAGGGAAATCTCAAATCCTTCAGCCACGGCCAATGTGAAAAGAAATAACATGGTCCAATCCAGGTACTGCAGCAGAAGAAAGAAACGTTCACTGTGGCTGTAGCTCTTCACGAGATAGGAAGGGATCCTGTCCTGCTTCCTTTCCCTTGAGTCAAGCTTCTATGTCAACATGGGACCCAGTGACAACTGGAAGGGATCTCCTCTGTCCCAGAAATGGGGGCGGGCTTGGCATCTTCTCTAGGTATCCAATTTTAGTGGCTCTAATTTATGAGAGACAGAAAACCGAGAAGCTGATTCTGAAGTGTCTGGAGGAGGCAGAGATTGCTGAAGAAGTCCCTTTCAGAACTGGGACGAGGCCATCAGGGGTCGTATTGGACATCTTACGGAGGCAGTTATAACTCTGCAGTATCCCCAGCCGCCAAGTATCCCTTGAACCCTATCTGGTATTTTAGGATGCAGGGGTAAGTTCAGTGTCTCATTTGTTATTCCCACCTCCAGTACCCAGAGTTGCTTCCCCCCCCCCCCCCCCGGGATCCTTTAAAGTCAGATAACACAACTGGGGAAGGAAATCTGATGTCAAATAAATAACAAGATGTCACGTTTCCAGACTCTAACAAAAAAAGGAACAGATCTTCATCTGAGCAAGCGGTGAGCGTGATCCAACCAAAATAAAGTACTCGACGTCTCATTGTTTTCAGTGGGAGAGTTAAACGTGCGTCTAAATAATCTCCAAGTGATGTCAGTGTGGGCCTTAGCGTGCCAGGACTCTGGATCAAAATGAGTGTTTCCAGATATTAAAACATGACCCAGCAAATGTTTTCAGGGAGGTTTTTCATACGTACATTTTTCGTGTTGTAAACTGCTGGCTTTCACAGCTTACAAAATCAGTTGCTTCATTCTTCCTTCTGTTTTTTTCACCATTACCGTTTCATAATCATTTTGTTTTGAGTTGTTCTGTGCATTTATTATAATTAACTTGCTGTCCTATTTGTGTTTAAGGAGAGTTTTAATGAGGACTACTTTACAACAATATTATGGGCAATGCCTCCTACTTTCAATGCTTTCTATTTTTTTTTCCGCTTTGGCTTCTAACCCAGTTTCCTCTGCTCTTTTTCCTCTTTAGTGGTTTATTATAATGAGACCCCTTTTTGAAGCCTCTTTCATTTATTTTGAAGGAACGTTTCCTTATGAAACTCGGCTTGGACTCTCAAATGTCTCTTCCTGTGTTGTATGAAGTCACTGTGCAGTGGCTTCTCCCTGTTGCTCCTCATGGCCGGCGCTTGCTCTGAAAGCGATATAACGTTCTGACGTCCGAGATCTGTTCGAACAAGCAGAGCTTTAGGTTTGAAATATTTAAATGTCAGCTTTCTGCACGGCGGTTCATTTAAAGGTGCGAGTCAAAGCCACCTCGGGCTGACTTTGTGACATCAGAAATAAACATGAGTATCCAGCCTTGGTTGATACAGGATGCAAAGAGAGGGGGTTTGTGACTTCAATGCTAAAATGAATATTTAGAACCCCTTAATATGCACGTGTGTTTATTCTAACATGGAAATTAATTCTTGTATTAGGGAAAATGGGAAATGTAGCATGTTAATAGCCTTGGCACTGTCTGCTCCACTCCTGATAACTCTGGCAGGGAAACTTCCATGTAAATCAACTTAATGATGAACGTCCAGAATAAAATAGGAGCAGCCATCCACAGTGATCTCTGCGTCAGGAGCTCGTGAAATGGACCATCATCATTGCATAAAGGACCATACCTCCCCCCCCCCCTGCAATGTACTCCCACTTTGAGCCCTTGACACTTGGTTCTTTTTGAAAAGAATGACTTTTATATTCCCTTCTGAAAAGGTAGATGTGTTTTGTCTGGCTAAAGAATGCAAGGTTAGATCCAGGCCAGGAGTCCCTTCCAATTAACAGAATGGAATCCTTGGACCATACCCATGGGGAATAATTTGGGGTGGGCTCTTTTTTTTAAAAAAAAAAAACTTTAGGGAACTGTTTTAGCTTCTGTTGATGCTATCTGAGGCTGGGGTCACACACACTAAAGAATCCACCTTCGATCCACTCTCAGTGCACTTTCCAACTGGATTCTGCCAGTTCACACAGTAAACATCCAGTCTGAAGGATGATTGAAAGTGGATTATTTAGTGTGTGTGACCACAGCCTGAGCTGTATTGTTTTAAGCCAGAGTAATGCCCAGGCTGGCCCGAACCCATCTGATTTCAGAAGCTAAGCAGTGTCAGCCCTGGCTAGAATTTGGATGGGAGACCTCCAGGGAATACCAGGGCCATTATGTGGAGGCAGGCAATTGCAAATGACCTCTTGCCTTGAAAACCCTGCCTGCGGCAGTGTTCCCTCGAAGCTGAGTTAGTGTGAGCTAGCTCACAGTTTTTTTAGCCTCCAGCTCACATATTTTTCTCTTAGCTCAGGAAGGACGGCTCCAGAGCAAACTAATTTATGCAGTAGCAAAACTGCATGCTCACAACTTTAATGCCAGTAAGCTCACAAAGTAGAATTTTTGCTCACAAGACTCCACAGCTTAGAGGGAGCATTGCCCTGCGGGGTCACCACAGACGAGTTATTTATTTATAATTTAGATTGATAAATCACTCAGGGCTCTGAGCAATGAGCAACAACGCTAAAATACATATCGTATTAAGGCAATTCCAATAATTTAAATAAACTAAATACAATTCACAGGCGACATCAATACGTTGATTAAAAACAATGCACGGGTGGGATTGATGCATCAGATTCCAGACTGTGTTCCCGCCTCATAGGGGAGGTAGGGTAGAAGCACAGTTGAAAAGGCTGGCGGGAGGAGGAGGAGGAGGAGGAGGAGGAGGAGGAGGAGGGAGTGCCAGCCATGATGGTACCTGTCTCTGTTCTCAACCGATGGCCCGTTGGAGCATCTCTGCCTTGCAAGCCCTGCGGAACTGCATCAGGTCTTGCAGGGCATGGATGTTATTTGGCAGAGAGTTCCAGCAGCCAGGAGCCAGGACTGAAAAAGCTCTGGCCCTGGTTAAGGACAGCTGGATGTCTTTGATGACTTGATGTCAACCCTCCCCCCCAAACCCCCCAAAACTAGTCCACTGAGCTTGGGTGCTCCGTGGAAGCAAAACAGGCACGGGCAGCCCACCTGGATCCTGCAGAAGCTTCTCTGAGCTTTCAAAGGCGAAAAGCAGGACTTAAGAGAAAGCAGCACGCACATAAATAAAATGTGAACAAGCCAGTGTGTTACATAGCCCATTTGGGCCTGTTCTCTTGTGAAGAGTAGATGGCGGGATTTGCATTTCTTCGCCTGAGGCAACGGACACAGTATATGTTCATTTTCTCAGCTCCTTGGGTTTTTACATGTGTACAGGTGCAGCTGTTTGAGCCGCCTCTGCCAGATGTCAGTCCACAAGCGGCTGGTAACTTTTCCACAGACCAGCTGCTTCCCAGTGGTAAGAACAGGAGGAAGCGAACATCCCGAAATATGCTGCCGCTTGCAGTGCGCACCACAGACCAAATCAGGCGTGTGCTTTAATTGAAGATACGCTGGGGTGTGTGGTCAGGAAACAGAAAAATGGATAACAAGAACAATTAGAAGAGCCGTTCTGATACTTTTAAGTCGGTGGGGAATGGAAAAGAAAGGTAACAGGAGTGGTGATGGTGTATAGTTTAGATCCACATGGAAGGATTGCCAACTGGCACTTACCCTTCCGGCGGGGGACTTCAGTTCGGCTCCTGGCGCGCGCGCGCCACTTGCACATCACAGGAAAGTGACGTCATGACGCTGGGCATGCTGGGGGCGGGGCCACGACCATACAAGGGAAAACCATAGAGTTTTCCCTTGTATGTACCTACCTACCTACCTACCTACCTACCTACCTACCTACCTACCTACCTACCTACCTACCTACCTACCTACCTACCTACCTACCTACCTACCTACCTACCTACCTACCTACCTACCTACCTACCTACCTACCTACCTACCTACCTACCTACCTACCTACCTACCTACCTACCTACCTACCTACCTACCTACCTACCTACCTACCTACCACAATTTTGTTAACAGGCATATTCTAAATAAGAGGTTCCCAAACTTATTTGGCCTACCACCCCTTTTCAGAAAAAAAACAAACTCAGCACCCCCCTGGACATCTACTTTCAAGAAGTGGACAAAAAGATGCAGTTTGCGGATCTGCATCTGGATCGTTCCAGCACCCCCAAGGGGTGGCGGTATTGCCCACTTTGGAACCAGTGTTCTAAATAAATAACTACATAGATAAACCAAACAATGCTCTAGTATTGCTTTTTAAGTGTATTTCTTTTTATTTATTTTTAAAAAAACATTTATTAGCTGCCTTTCTACCTTGTGGAACTCAAGGCAGCTTTACAATACAGATAAAGCAATGATTATAAAAGCCCCTAAAGACCACAATTTAAAATCTCCGATCTGAACAATAAATAAAATCCCAAGTCTCTATTTGTTGAGGAATATAAAGAAGCGTTACGATTTACAGGGCTCCATGATCCCCATCTTTACAGGTTACAGTTCTCTGAGAAATAAAAAAAGAATAACATGTTACTATTTACCCATGAATCCAATCATTAGTCTGTTAGCAACCTGGTCTTCAGCAGAGTTATACCCTTTTAAGGCCGTTGAAGTCAGCGGCCTTGGAAGGGTGTAGCACTGCTTAAGGTGGCACTGTTAGTCCATTAGAAGGACTGGTTGCAAAGGGAAAAAAAAATGTCTGACCGCTTGAAAAACTGGTGAAATTTGGTTATGCCCAGGGGTCATTTCGTAGAAAAAGAGGTGCAGGAGCTCATTAGCATAACTTATTAGCATAACTTATTTGCATATGCCACACCCCCTGCCCTGACATCACCGGAAGTGTGTCAGAAGGCAACACCCACTGCTCAGGCTCCACTGGACTGTTTTGGATTGCTAGCTATTGGGGGGGGGGGTGCAGATCTGTCTTCAAAGAGGAGGGAGAGCTTGTACCTGAATAAAACTTGGTCTTAAAGGTGCCACTGGACTGTTTTGGACCGGGGGCCCGCGGGGAGTTCTGCAACTTACCTGGCTGCTACTTGCTCTGCCTGAGGGCTGCTGGGAGCAGGGGTTGGGGCTTGTTGCATGTGCCCGCCCCCTGGGCTCTTTACTGCTGGAGCTCCGCTCCTGTGTGCTTCTGCAGGAAATGACTAAGAAGTAGAATATTGCTGGGGGAGGGACTAGACCTTAAATCCTGGTTCAACCCTGTCCCCGATTTTACATTCTACACTACACTCGCGTTCACCCCTGTAATTATCTCGGGGTATTTTTTGTTTCCACCTTACATTGAGGTCACCCCGGTTTCACCCCACACTTGTCCCGGGATAAACGGATGCTGTTATAACCAGGGACAAATGCAAGGTATTGTGTCGCAAGTCGAACTCTAATAAAACCAGGGATGAGATCCAAGTGCGGAAAGGACCCTAGGAAGCTAAGCAGGGTCGATACTGGGAGGGGAGATCAGCAAGGAAGACTGCAGAGGAAGGCAATGGCAAGCCACCTGTGCTTCTCACTTGCTTTGGAAGCCCCTCACTGGGGTCGCCATAAATCAGCTGTAACTTGATGGCACTTTACATGTGCATAGACACGCGCATGCGCACACACAAAAAAAATATTGCTGAAAACTCCATAGTGGCCTGAAGTCGGCGTAAGGGGGAAACCATGTTTTGCAGAGCCTCGCGCCCGTGTCTTGATTGCGTTATAAATATAACCTGCTGATATGAATGCCAGATATTCTAAACAGACACTGAATTCTAAACATGTTTGCTCTGAAGCAGGCTTCTTGAAATTATCCTTACAAGGTAGCCTCGTATTTTTTACTTAAATTCAACGCATGTATTGTAATTTTTTTTTAAAAACTGAACATACAGAAAATGAAAATGATAAAAATGGATGACTGTCTTTTCTTCCCTTTTACAAGTTAGCAAATTGTTTTATAACAGTGAAATTCCACAGTGACATTTAAGACCAGCAGAAGTATAAACTGGGAGGTGTTACTTTGTGCATTCTGTGATAAGTTGTGTGGGGCCTCTGTCAGCCCGCATTTCCTAAAATCCTCACTCTGGGCAGAGTAGAGGGAAAGCCCAACACAGAACCCCGCCTCCACCACATTATCTCTTGTCTCAGCTCTCTCTTAAAAAGTTGGGAATAGTCATGTGGGTATACTCAGAAGTAAAGCCCATTTCATTCAGTGGGGCTTAACTTCTGGGAAAGTGTTCTCAGGACTGCAGCGGCAGTCACATTTCTTTTAATAAGATATTTCACTCCTTGATTAGTCTTTTGAAGTTCCAGCGTGAGTCTTTATATCATTATGTGAGTGCGGTCTGGACGGCGAAAAGTTTAGCTGAGTCATAAAATATGTTTTGGATTTATGTGGCCTGCTAGCTTACTTAAGTACTTGATCCTAGTCTAGGGTAAGGCTGGAAGCTGTTAAACATTAATATCTTTAAGATGGCCTTCTTCCATATGAACTTACCCGTTCACTCTGATCGTCTTTGGAAGCCCTGCTGTTGGGTACCCTGCCTTCTGAGGCTGGATAGGTAGTGACCCAAGAAAGGACTTTCTTGGTCGTTGATCCAAAACTGTAATCTGATCCAAAACTGGAACTCCTTTCCCAGGGAGATTAATCAACCTTTCTCTATTTTGTCGTCCACCACTGAATGAAGACTTTTCTGTTTTGTTCGGTATACTCTCAATAACGGTTATTAGCCCTCCTCCTGGTTCTGGTGTTTATTTGTTTATGTGTTTTTATTGAATTATGTTATAATTTTAAATGTTTTTAGTTACTCAGATGTTTTGATGTTTGCCACCTTGGGAATTCTGATTGGGTGGAAAGGCGGCATAACAATGTT
>NW_015176454.1:850308-859595 GCF_001447785.1 Gekko japonicus | reverse complement strand
CGAGCTCAAAATATACCTGAAAAAAATGCCTTTTCGGGTTTTGGCAAAGCCAAAAGAACTCAGGAAGATGACTAGCTCCGGCCTAGCCAAGGGGCCTTGTTCTCTCATACTTCTCCAAGGCTCTCTAGATGATCAAGGAGCTCTGTTCTTACCATGTTTGGTGGGGTTTTTTGGGGGGGATCTGTTGTGTTGGGGGTGATCTTTGGTTTTTATGGGGGTGGTTTGCTATGATCCATGCATAAAACGCACATGGGGCCCCAGATCCAGATGGTTTCAGATTTTGGTCAGGAATGAGAGATGAAACAGTTTGTGTAATTTTGAGGATCTAAAACAGGGGTGTCAAACATGCAGCCTGGGGGCCGGATCAGGCCCCCGAAGGGCTTCTATCAGGCCTGCAGTGGAACTGGCTGTGTTCTGCTTCTTTTTCCAGTTCTGCTGCTGCTGCATCATCGTAGATTTGCAGCTTACAGGTACACACCTGAACAGCATACTCAGGATTGCAACAGCACAGAAATTTTGATGTAATAATTCAGAGCAAGAGGTGTCAGTTATCAGACACTGTTAAATAAAGAAAATATTGCAAGTTAATGTTTTAAGCATGTTTTTATTTTAAGTTAAAAGAAACCCTTTGTGTTTGTGTCCTTTATAAAGTTTATATCTCCACTACCTGGCATTACATTTTATGACACACATGGCCCGGCCCAACAAGGTCTCCTTTATGTCTGATCCGGCCCTCATAACAAATGAGTTCGACACCCCTGATCTAAAATGTGTTTGTATCATTGCGTGGCCATCCTTCACACCATGTGGCAGGAATGGCAGGCTTGCCACTTGTTCCTTATATTTGTTAGGGAACCTGGACTGGTTGTAATTCCTGGCCAGCGGAGGAGGAGGAGGAGGAGGAGGAGGAGGAGATTGGATTTATACCCCACCCTTCACTTGGAGTTTCAGAGCGGCTTACTAACTCCTTTCCCCTCCCCTCCCCACAACAGACACCCTGTGAGGTAGGTGGGGCTGAGAGAGCTCTGACAGAAACTGCTCTTTTTCAAGGACAGCTCTTGTCAGAACTATGGCTTGCCCAAGGTCATCCAGCCAGGTGCAAGAGGAGGAGTGGGGAATCAAACCCGGTTCTCCCAGATTAGAGTCCACACACTTAACCACTACACCAAAATGTACCCATGAACTAAGAGAGGGCAGCGTGAATCCTACTGCTTGGCATGAGGTGCTCTGGGAGATCCCATCTCAGTGACTTTCTCTGCTTGGTATGAGGCTGTGATTCTAGTTAGCACATATCATTCACAAGGGCAGAAGACAGTTAAAGTTGCTTTTCTCCCAGTAATGGTGCACTGTGATTTTTTTTCTTTTTTTGTAATGTAGAAACAATTTTATTAATATTTGTTGTAAGATTTTTATGGCTCTTATAAACCATTAGCCCTCTCTCCAATACTAAAAACTTTTAAAAGAAAGATCTATTTTTCTTTAATTCACCTCTGAAATGTGGTGTCTAAAAGTGACAGGTTAATTTCAGATTCAGATTTGATTGAGCATATGTCTTTTTCATGCTTTATAGAACTAAAATAGAGCTGTCTTTAGAAATTGGTGTATTAGGAAAAAAATGAATTCTAATCAGGGGAAAAATCCACTTCTTTTCCTACATGTGTATTTCTGTACATTACTGTGGGTTTTTTAAATAAAAAAAACATGCAGTACTTTTCATGAAAATGCACAAAATTACCAATGTATTTACCACACACATCATACAGGCAGGGCTTTTTTTGTAGAAAAAGCCCAGCAGGAACTCATTAGCATAATAGGCCACACCCAACAGCAGGAAATCATTAGCATATTAGGCCACACCTCTGACAGCACAAATCATTGGCATATTAGGCCACACCTCCATGTTACCAGAAGTGTGCTCATCCAGCCACACCCACCTCTTGCTTCTTATTCTGTTTACCATGTTTGTTGTCAAAACCCAGGGCTTTTTTGTAGCAGGAACTCCTTTGCATGTTAGGCCACACACGCTTACTGTAGCCAATTCTAATGAGTGTCTGCTGTTGGGTATGGCCTATTATGCTAATGAGTTCCTGCTGGATGTGGCAAGCTTGGGAGCCAGCCGGAACTCCATTCCTGTGCGTTCCTGCCCAAAAATAGCCCTGCATACAGGTATTAATATTAACTGCTTCAACAAAAAAGTACTCTACTGTATAACTTGGTTATATCGCATGGATTGACTCTAGCTAGCTTTTTCCACTCGATCTCACATAGTTTCCCTCCCTGCTTCACCCCGCTGTCAGACATGCCTTTTGACCATGCAGGACCCGTCATCCCCATCAGGGCCTTTTATTTGGGTGGTCAGACCCTTGATCAGCAGAAGAAAAGATGGTTGGATCCAACCCTGTATATACAGTACTTAAATTAATTATGTTACCCATCACTCTACTAAGAAAGATACTACAACGAACTTGTAACACCACTGACTCTGAAATTAATACCAAAATAACTTGCCATTAAAAAAACAGTACATTTAGTGAACCGAGACCTGTGTTGCCATGACTAATTCTTCGCTGGTACCAGGATATAAATCCTAAATAATACAGTATATTCTAATATGCCAAACATTGTTGTATCTGTTGTCATTTTGTCTTGTTATCCTGGAGAGTATAGGGTAGAAATCTTACATATGAATGAATAATACCTGTCAAACTGTAAAAGAAAAAAAAACCTTGATGTTAAGACACAAAGGCTGATTCCGCACTAGAGCTGCCTTGCTGTTGCGCCGCCATTTGCCCCGGTTCTATTGGTCAATTTCACACCCGAAGCCGCGGGGCTGATTTTGACCCACGGCTTCGCCCGATTTCCCCCGCAGTTTCGTGATCCCTGTTTTTTGAGGATCAACGAAACTGCGGAGGAAATCGGGCGAAGCCACAGGTCAAAATCAGCCCTGCGGCTTCGGGTGTGAAATTGACCAATAGAACTGGGGCAAATGGCGGCGCAACAGCGAGGCAACTCTAGTGCGAAATCGGTCGTAGACTCTTCCCGTCAGAAGGAGATGTTTCACTCACCCTCTGTGTGGGCCTCAGAAGCCTTTCAGCTTGCAAACTGGGTATCCATGTGCTAGTTTCCTCCTTTTGCTCTTCACCTTCTCACCTGTTTGGCCGTCTTTCACCTTGGCGTGCCAAAGGCCACATTCATAACCCCATTCTCCCACTGTAATCTAACTTTAAAAACATTTTAATAGTAGTGACTCTTCCGTGCCAGATTTGTACATAACTTTATCTAATGTGAACTGACTCAGAGTTGGAGCTCAGAGAGAACTTTTTCTCCCTCTCCCAAAACTCTAGAACTCAGGGGCATCCATCGATGTTGAGAAGCAGTAGATTCAGGACTGGACCAAAAGAAACACTTCTTTGCACAATGAACGATTACAATGTGGAATTCGCTGTCAGAGGATGTATCGATGGCCACAGGTATAGATGGCTTTACAAGAAGAAGAAGAAGAAGAGATTGGATTTATCCCCCACCCTTCATTACCCAAGGGAGTCTCAGAGCGGCTTACAAACTCCTTTCCCTTCCCCTCCCCCCACAACAGACACCCTGTGAGGTAGGTGGGGCTGAGGGAGCTTTGACAGAAACTGCTCTTTTTTCAAGAACAGCTCTTATCAGAACTATGGCTTGCCCAAGGCCATCCAGCCAGGTGCAAGAGGAGGAGTGGGGAATCAAACCCGGTTCTCCCAGATTAGAGTCTGCGCACTTAACCACTACACCAAACTGGCACCAAACAAGAGGGTTAGACAGATTCATGGAGGAGTGGCTACTAGCCACGGTGACTAAAGGGAACCTCTGTGTTCAGAGACAGTCAGCCAGGAGACAACATCAGGGGAAGGCCTTGGCTTCTGTGCCCCGAAGCTGGCCTTCCAGAGGAACTGGTTGGACACAGTGTGAGACAGGATGCCGGACTGCAAGGACCACTGGTCTGATCCAGCCGGGCTCTTAAATTCTTATGACTCAACTTGTATGTCTTGTTTATATGGGATGTACTTAGTTTAAACTGGGTGTTTCTGTACAAGAGGACATATTTTTTCTGGAGATTAATAATATACACTCTCTGTGAGGCTCTCCTTAAAAACAGTTCATCATTGGAGCAACAGAAGCTGCTCATCTTTTCTCTAGATCTAGTTCCCCCCCCCCCAACATTTTCAACTTTTAGAAAGTTTTAAACCCGTTAGCTTCTGGGCCCAGTTCAAGGCTCTAGTACAGAGGTGTCGAACTTATTTGTTATGAACACTGGATCTGACATAAATGTCACTTTGTTGGGCCCGGCCATGCGTGCTATAAAATGTAACACGAGATTCCAGAGATATACATTTTATAAAGATGGTTTCAGATGTTGAATGACAATAGCAGGTGAATTACAATAGCAGGCTTGATTGGATTAGGTGTGATATGCAGAGGGGTAGTAGGCGTGGAGATCCCAGTGTTGGTAATGAGACAGGAAACCTAGGCCTCCATTCCATCCAGGAGGATTCAGTTCAGGAGAATGCAAAGAATAAACGGGCATAAGCCTGACATTAGAAACCACAAAATTCAGTTGCTGACCTAAGGGGAACAGTGACCTTACAAAGGAATTTCAAAGGGAGATTAGAACGAGAGGCTGCTAAACTGCAATTGATAACGAAGCTCAAGACAATGCATCCTCCTGGACTGAACTGAGACCTAGTTTTTCTGTCTCATTACCAATGTGTGCTGTTATCATTTGGCATCTGAAATAATTCTACTCTCCAAGATAAAAGGACCAATCCATGTGTTCTAATTCCTTATCAGGGTCTTTTTGAAAGAAAATAAATCCAGGCCCTGGCCACCATAGAGTTTTCCCTCGGATGACCGTGGCCCCGCCCCCAGCGTGCCCGGCGTTGTCACGTCACTTCTGGGTGACGCGCACGTCGGGGTGGGGTTCCCCCCGGGGCCTGATCCGCTGGCGGTGGGGAACGGGCCTCTGGGGCGGGGTTTTCCCTGCCCCCCAGGGGGACTTGGCAAGCCTAGAACCAGCTGCCTAATCTGGTGTAGCTGAAAAAACGCCAATTCTAGCCACTTTTGTGAACTGGGTCTCCGTCAGTAAGGAGGCATCCAGAAACATGCCCAGGCTCTTGACAGTTGGCACTGGTGTTAAAGGCGCACCGTCAAGAGCCAGAAGTTGGCACCCTAACCCTGGGTTCCCCCTGCCCAGCCACAGAACCTCTGTCTTAGATAGATTCAGTCTCAACTGGCTGTGTTTCAACCATTCAACCATGGTCTCCAGCCCTTTGGCCGAAATAGCTGGGGCGGTATCTGGCCCACTGTCCATCAACAGATACAGCTGGGTGTCATCTGCATAACTGATGACAATCCAGCCTGAAACCAGCTGGGCGAGGGGGTGCATATAGATGTTGAATGGCATTAGAGAGATGATTTCCTCTTGGGGGGTCTCCACATGCCAAACGGTATTGTGGTGAAACCCTCTCTCCCAGTGCCCCCCTCTGTCCCTGACCTTGGAGAACTGAGGCAAGCCACCTCAAGGCCATCCCCTGAATTCTGGTCAGCAAGGTGGTGGGTCACGGTGGACTGTGCCAAAAGCTGCTGTCAGTTCGAGCGATCACTGCCTCTTTTGTCCTCCCCCCATCATTTGGTCTACTCTGCCCTAATCTGAACCTGGGTTTCTTTTCTGTGGCTGAGCCAACATTATGGAATAACACACTCTAGCATGCTTTAGGAAAGGGTGTAAGATGGAGCTTATTGTAGGGTGTTTTTAAACTGGCAGGTACATTTGCACTGTGTGTTTTTAGGTTGATGTCTGAGCTTTTCTTGATGAAATCATAACAGCCCTATGTAAACCTGTGGTTGTAGGTTTTTTTATATTTACTGTGATTTATAGATTTTTTTTTTTGCATTTTCTAAGCTACTTTGAGTCCAAGAGGAAAGGAAATGTTCCCAGATCAGGACTTAAAAATAGTTAATTCAGTGTGTAATATTTTGGTGAGAAAGCAAAGTAACTATGGGCGAGCTTTATCCACGAGCATACACATGCGAGGAAATGTCTCAAAGCACCAGAAATCACCTTTGCCACTTGCACAGTCTCACTTTAAGGAATACTTGGACATTAGCATAAAGGTTGTGCATGTGATACAAAATATAATTAATGGATCTTTGATCCCCCCCCCTCCCAAATGTCAACTAGCTTGCTAAGTGTCATAACAAAGTGTCAGGCATCTGGTATACAGTTAATTTGTAGTCATTAACTGCATATTGTTGATGTGACAGTTTGTTAGCAAAGCAAGCTTGACAGTTTGCATTTTGTTATTGATTGACACCTACAGACCTCCCTCCCCATGTAGTTTACATTCCTCGTGAGTCGTTTTTCCTCAGGTTGCGTTTTCACTTTTAGCTAATTAGTCTTCTTTGGCACCCTGTCCTCCCACCCTCTCCGTCAGCATCCCCTTGTGTCCGTCGAGAGGTGAGTGAACTCTTGAAAGTGGTCAGAGGAAGGGCTCGGTGTGTTCCTTATTTTTTAAAACAGATCTCTTGGTCTCTTTTGGTGGGATTAGGAGGACATTTCTTAGGCCATTATCAGCTAATAAGGGAGACTGGACACAGCCAGTGCTTGAGGCCGCTGAAACCGAGACCCGTTTACTTCTATGTTAGACTGTAGTGCTTTTTCTGTAGAAAAATAGAAGAAGAAGAGGAGGAGAAGGAGGAGGAGGTTGGATTTATGCCCCACCCTTCACTACCCAGAGGAGTCTCAGAGCGGCTTACAAACTCCTTTCCCTTCCCCTCCCCACAACAGACACCCTCTGTGAGGTAGGCGGGGCTGAGAGAGCTCTTTCGAGGACTGCTCCTGAGAGAACAGCTCTTGTCAGAACTATGGCTTGCCCAAGGTCATCCAGGAGCTGCGAGAAGTGGGGAATCAAACCCGGTTCTCCCAGATTAGAGTCCGCACACTTAACCACTACACCAAACTGGCTCCTGATATCTTAATGATATATTTCATTAAGCAGTGAACATACATACATATATAAATACTTCCTTTCTGGGATAGCTAAATTTGAGTCCAGTAGTACCTTAAAGACCAACCAACAAGATTTTTGGGGTATACGTTTCTGAGAGTCGAATCTCCCTTTGTCAGATACAAAGCTTTGACTCTCGAAAGTTTGTACCCCGAAAATCTTGTTGCTCTGTGAGGTGCCACTTGACTTGAATCTAAATGTTCTACTGCAGACAAACTTGGCTGCCCCCTGAAACTATCTTACTGGGATAACAGTCCCTGTTCTTGTCAGGGCATTGGATCATATGAATAACAGGATACCGACTCATGTACAAGGTTGACCGTATCCTACTAATACAGTCCCGGGTCATTAGGCAGAGGGGGAGTCCTTCCTTCTTTGCATGGCTTGATGACGTGAACTCTAGTGGTGTAGTGGTTAAGTTTGCGGACTCCAATCTGGGAGAACTGAATCTGATCCCCCATTCCTCCACATGCAGCTGCTGGGTGATCTTGGGTAAGTTACAAGTTCTCTCAAACCTGTTCTCACGAGCAATTCTCTCTCTCTCAGCCCCAACTACCTCACAGGGTGTCTGTTGTGGGGAGAGGAAGGGAAGGCTGGTCGCTTGACCGTATTAATAAACTTGACTTGACTTGACTTGGGTAAGTTACAAGTTCTCTCAAACCTGTTCTCACGAGCAGTTCTCTCTCTCTCAGCCCCACCCACCTCACAGGGTGTCTGTTGTGGGGAGAGGAAGGGAAAAGGAGATTGTAAGCCACTCTGAGACTCTGAGTGAAGGACGGGGTATAAATCCAATCTTCTTCTCTTCTTCTTCTATACTCTTCAATATGCAGGGGTTCCATTTATGATAATGCATCCCTTTGCTCATATTGTGTTGGTTGTAGCAGGGGCAACAAAGAACCTTTTACAGTGCGATCCTGTGCAGGGTTATTCCAGTTTAAGCCCATTGACTTCACTGTGTTTAGGCTGGAGAAACTCTGCATCGGATTGCTCTGTTAACCAGGGACCCTGTTCTTCATTAGTAACCACCTGCACTCTTATGATGGGATTACATATTATATAAAGTGTTTCCCCCCCAGCCCATTTTGTCCAATGGGAGTAAAAGCTCTGTGTGTGTGTGTGAGTTTTCAGCAGGGGTAAATGCTGCTGAACACCAGCAGTAAATGCTGCCCCCCCCCCCCACCGCCTCCCCCCCCCGCCCGCTGGTCTCCTTAAAATTACAATCCAAAAAGTTGCATTATTCTTTAAAAAAAAAAACACGCTTGAGTGCAGGGGAAGAAGAATCATGTAACTACCTAAAATGTGAGCAGCCTCTTGGCTTTGTAGAAACAGCTAAAGCCCCTTTATATAGGACAGGAAAGGTTTTTTTGTCCGCCCCCCCCCCCCATGGTAAAGTCGGTCATAGTAACTTTGGGAAGAAAGAAAAAAACAACCACCAAAGTCGTCACAAGATGCAGAATGCCTGTAAAAGGAAAGGGATATGTGGCAACGCACAGACCTCAGGGGAAGAAAGACATGTTGTTTGCCAGCCTAGCAGTTTGAAAGCAATAAATTGCAAGTAGATAAATAGGTACCGCTTCGTTGGGAAGGTAACAGCGTTCCGTGCGCCTTGGTGTTTAGTCATGCCGGCCCCATGACCATGGAAACGTCTTCGGACAGCGCTGGCTCTTCGGCTTTGAAACGGAGATGAGCACCGCAACCCTAGAGTCTGATTCCACTGGCTTTTGAGCAAGGGAACCTTTACCTTTACTTTAATATTCTAACAGGAGTCCAGTGGTACCTTAAAGACTAATGAAATGTTTTCCAGCACAAACTGTCACGAATCAGAGTTCATTTTATCATCTGATAAAGTGCAAAGATTCTGTTTTGGTTACTTCTCCTAGATGTCTATGTCGGAACAGAAAGACAATGGGGAGTTGGGTGCCTCTGAGGCCGACAAGATTATTATATTCAAGTAACAGCAAACCAGTTAGTTAATGCCACAGGTCATGGTGCCATCTTTATAATGTATATAATCTTGTGAGGGCTAGAAAAATCCCCTTGGTGCAGAAGGATTCAAAAGCAAGGTGTTTTTAAAAAAAAAAATAATAATAATGGAATAAAAACATTTATTTCTTGACAAAAGAAAGTCAAGCACAGCCTTGCATGATTTGACAAATGAATGCCTGCCATCCTGTTCCACTCATTTCTGAAACCAATCCCAGCTCAGTCGTAGGTATTCTGGGGAGAATGGAAAAGGCTCTGTCTTTA
>NW_015176454.1:824197-850239 GCF_001447785.1 Gekko japonicus | reverse complement strand
GAGTGTTCTCCCCTGAACGCCAGTTCCTGGAAATGCGGTGGCTTGGCCGGATATTAAAAACAGAAAGAAAATATTATTTCCCGGATCATTCTTTTAGTATATGTATGATTATCTCTCAAATTCATGTAGGTTAGGAGAACGACTTTTGCAGGTGAAAAGAGTAAGCGTCCAGGGGCACCTTAAAGACTAGCAAAGGCCCCAGTCACACGGGCCAGAAAACGCAGGGGGGAAGCATGGCTCTTTGTGCCATCGCAATCTGGTGCGCGATTAGGCGATCAGACTTGACGGTGGCACACCAGGGCTTCCACCATCGGCACACGCAGCAAAGATCACACCACAGGAGTCCGGAGGCAGTCCGTGGCAAACCATTTGCTGGTAGGTTGATCCTGGTAGCTTTTAACTACGTGGCTTCCGCAGGTTGCCACGGGTTGGCCACGGGAGTGCTACGCCTCCCAGATGTTCCTGTGAGATCACGCCCGGAAAATCCGCCGGAGTGGGGCAAATGCTCCGTGCTACCGAGGCCAAAATCTGTGGTGGGTTGTGAGCTTTCGTGAGTCGCCGCTCACTTCATCAGATACAGCTAGAATGCGAGTCCATCTGTCTTATATATTGGAAAGCGGAGTGATCTCAGGTGAGAATTTTTTTTAAAAAAATCTGCTGCTACCAAAAATTGGATTGGTTTGTTTGTTCTAGCATGTCAGCATTGAGGGCCATTTGCAATATCCAACAAACAGCAAACGCAGATACTAGAAATGAAAATGTCCACAGTAATCTGAAGGGAAAAAATTGCAAAATGTCATAAGCATAACATCTCACTAAGGAATCTAAGCCTGACTGAGAGGGAATGGCTTTGCCAACAGATGTGATTCTGAGGGGAAAAAACCCTGCAACACAGAGACTAAAGATCAAAGTTCACCTTATCGCATAGGTTAGTGGAGAAATGGGTTGAATCCAACCAGCTTTTTGGCTGGTGAGAAAGGGGGGACAGATTCTGTTTACACCTCGAAAAAGGCCGTGTTAGGGCTCAGGGGAAGCGCTTGGACAAAAGGCATGTGGGATCGGGTCTGTGGTAAAGACGGGAATGACGTGAAGTTATGTGAAAAAGCAGGCTGGATCCAACCATGGGCTTGTACTCTCCTTCCTCTCTCTATTTACAGACTTCATCCAACTTGTCTTTCCTTCTCGGGGTAACTGGCATTCGCTGCCATGGTTCCAACCAAGGTTAGCATTAAAAATTCGGCACTCACATAATGCATGGTTAGCACTGGTAAGAGGAGGAGTGGAACTCATGCAGAGACAAAGATGAAGTGAGGAGGATGGAATTCCATGGACGCTCTCAATCTTTTGCCCATGATTAGGAGATTAATGATACGTTGTCTGCCTGAGTACATATGCTTCCCCCCCTCCCACTTTCTTCCTCTTCTGTTTGATGGCGTTTCAGCAATTGAAACCTGAAGGTGTCTTTTCTTTTCCTATGGTTTTGAAATCTGACAGATTTTTCTTCAAGGAAACGGGAAAATAATCCTTTCTCCAATACAATGAAAAAAAAAAAAGTTGTCCAGAATCCATTTTTAATCTAGCCATTCTATTATTATACTTACTTCTGTATAATAAAATCAGTTGTCTTACTTTTTTAATCAAATGTGGATTATCACAAAGTCATTTACAAATTGCCATGAGAGCGAGCGAGCATTAATATATTGTAAAACTGTTGGTTAGCATTCCGTGTCATCTTCCAACTGAATACATTTGTAAAGTGTAAACTGATGTTTCTTTTTGAAACTCTTTTCAGCTTGGTGGAAACTGCTTTATAAGCCCGGACTCTAGTTGTCATGCTTGGTGTACTGGTTTGGTGTAGTGGTTAAGTGTGCGGACTCTAATCTGGGAGAACCGGGTTTGATTCCCCACTCCTCCACTTGCACCTGGCTGGATGACCTTGGGCAAGCCGTAGCTCTGACAAGAGCTGTCCTTGAAAAAGAGCAGATTCTGTCAAGAGTTCTCTCAGCCCCACCTACCTCACAGGGTGTCTGTTGTGGGGAGGGGAAGGGAAAGGAGTTTGTAAGCCGCTCTGAGACACCTTTGGGTAGTGAAGGGCGGGGTATAAACCCAATCTCTTCCTCTTCCTCTTCCTCTTCCTCTTCCTCTTCTTCTTCTCCTTCTCCTTCTCCTTCTCCTTCTCCTTCTTCTTCTTGTGTCAGTCTTAGGTAGCAACATAATTTTAATTGCCCTTAAGCCCTGTGACGGAGATTTACCCCTTTCTGCTAGGGGGACTGAGTGATAGTTTTCCGTTTTCTTGACAGTTCAAACAAATTATTATCCAATGAGCATAAAGATTCAAGATGCATTTCCTGAATTTGAGAAGGTCATGATACTTTAGCCACGATTAATTAAAGTTTTACTTTGAATAATGAAAGATGATTTATACTCTCTATAAATAGACATACTTCTTAGGCTACATGCCACAGTCAAGCTACAGTATTTAGTCAAACGCAAGACTGGTTTCCCCCCCCTCAGGTATGCATCACAAAAAGTGTGGTGGTGTCATTTTACATTTCCATACAAATTTCATCTGTTATTTACAAAAAAAATATATTTTTTTACACATTTATATCCAAACTTTCTGCTCTCACAAGGGCCACCAAAGTGGGAAACAATTTAAAACATACATGATGTGTCCCATAGTTGTGTGTGTGTATAGCGCTTCTAAGGGGGTTATTCAGGGTTGTCTTTTGAATAAAAACAGTATGGCAAAGGAACCTTGAATTCAGTCTGTAGTAGTCCGGTTTTATATGAGTTTATTCAAAAGCCAATCTTCCTAATTACAATGGGATTTACTTCCAAGAAAATATGCATGGGGATTTCCAAACCTGAAGAAGCTGTTTTGCTCAGGATGCAAAATCTATGCTGAGTAGATTTTATGCTACAATCTTGCACAAGTATTCATAGAATCATAGAATCAGAAAGGACCTCCAGGGTCATCTAGTCTAACCCCCTGCACAATGCAGGACATTCACAAATACCTCCCCCCCACACAACCAGTGACCGCTGTTCCACGCCCAGAAGATGACAAAAAAAAGCTCCAAGATCTCCAGCCAAAGTGGCCTGGGGAAAAATTGCTTCCTGACCCCAAAGTGGTGATTACCATTTCCCTGGTCATGTAAGAAAGGGCCACAAGAACAAGAAAAGACCTAGTAACAACAGTTACTAGGTGTAGTAGAACTGTGCTTCTAAGGAACTGGTTTGTTCAGATCAAATCAATATAGTTCTCTCCCCGTACTCTGCGTTCTCTCCCCTTGCTGCCATTTTAGGGCCCCGTTCACATGAGGCAGTTTGGGCCGGGAGCGGGCCAGATTGGAAGCGGCGCAAACGGGCGCGATCCTACGCCAACATCTGGCTGGCGTCGCGCTCCCGCCTCCAATCTGGCCCTTCCCAGGATGAAGCGCATCAAAGATGAACCACCTACCTTCGGTGGTTCATCCTGATGGTGCGCGTCATCCCGGCCGTGGGATCGGCAGCGCGTCTTGCCGCCGTCGCATCCCCGGCCCCCCTGCTCGAGCATGCGCAGTACGGCAGCCTCCGCCTCCAAGTGTATCATCCTCCCCGGCATCTGATCGTGCCGGGGAGCAACGGAGCGCGGCAACCGGAATCCGTGGGATCCCGCCGGGGCGTGTTTTCTTTGGCGCGGCTTTTAAAAGCCACGCTTCGCCCCGTCATTTCCCTGCAGTATGGACGGGGCCTAGGATAGGCAGATCACAAACCTTGCAGCTATAGTAGACACCACAACCAGTGCTCCCTTTAAGCTGTGGAGTCTTGTGAGCAAAAATTCTACTTTGTGAGCGACTGGCATTACAGTTGTGAGCGAGTGATTTGGCTGCTGCATGAACTAGTTTGCTCTGGAGCCATCCTTCCTGAGCTAAGACCAAAATGTGTGAGCCGGAGGCTAAAACAACTGTGAGCTCGCTCACACTAACTCAGCTTAGAGAGAACACCGACCACGACTACCAGCATTTCTCTTAGATGCGATTCTTACAGGTACAGTAGCCCTTTAAAGGCCATTCCACAAATTATTATAAATGTATTGATAGTCTCTTTGTAGCTGGCAGACGTGGTCTGGGAGTTCAACGCGCATAATTTAATTCTCAGGTGTGCGCAGAACTAATTGGAACCATAGTGCAAGTGGCGGGGGGGGGGGGGTCTCCCCCCCCCCCCCGGGGGGACTTGGCAGGTCTGAAATTGCCCTGCTGCAGAAACTTGTATGTTGAAACCTGCCTCTCTATATGAAGATGTCAAAGTGAAAATGAATATTTGGTTATGGCTAATTAAAGGTCTCCTGCCAACCTAGCAGTTCGAAAGCAAGAAATTGCAAGTAGATAAATAGGTACCACTTCAGTGGGAAGGTAACAGCGTTCCGCGCGCCTTGGTGTTTAGTCATGCCAGCCACATGACCACGGAAACGTCTTCAGACAGCGCTGGCTTTTCGGCTTTGAAACGGAGATGAGCACCGCAACCCTAAAGTCGAATTCGACTGGCTTTCGAGCAAGGGAACCTTTACCTTTTAATTAAAGGTACTGAAATGTAAAATTAGCATATATACATTTAGAGGGAGGTTGCCCGTGTGCCTTGGATACCTCAGGGTTTCATCTTCTATCCTACAAACTGTTTAACATCTGTGTGAAGCCATTGGGCAAGTTCGTCTGGGGATATGGAGCACAGTTCATAAATATGCCAATGAAACCTAGTTCTCTATTACTGTTTTCGTAGGAAGATGGTCAAAATACTAAACTGGTGTCTGAAGGCAATGAAATACTGGATGTGTATTAATAAATTGAAACTTGAGACACCTAAGATGGAAGTGGTTTGAAAGCTTGTGATGAGAGTAAGTGTGTGATTTTTCTGGATGGGTGGGGTGACATTTCCCATTAGAGGAGCATATTGTCCTGTTAGAGGAGCATACCTCTAACACCACCAACATTGTGGCCAGCATTACCATCTATGCTATTAACACCATAACCTTTACAATAACAGAAGCCTGGTGCCTGGGCTATTACTGATTGCCGACTGTGCTTGCCGACTAAGACTGAGATAGACCAGTGAGCTGAATACCAACTGAACTTATAGAATGTATGAGGCCATCTTTGATAATATACACCAACTGCTAGCACTTTATTATATTGTAAGGTAAAGGTAAAGGTTCCCTTGCTCAAAAGCCAGTCGAGTCCAACTCTAGGGTTGCGGTGCTCATCTCCGTTTCAAAGCAGAAGAGCCAGCGCTGTCCGAAGACGTTTCCGTGGTCATGTGGCCGCCATGACTAAACACCAAGGCGCACAGAATGCTGTAACCTTCCCACCAAAGTGGTCCCTATTTATCTACTTGCAATTTCTTGCTTTCAAGCTGCTAGGTTGGCAGGAGCTGGAACTAGAGACGGGAGCTCACTCCGTCATGTGGCACACTCGGGTCTCGAGCTGCTGAACTACTGACCTTCCACAACCTGCAGTTCAGCGTCTTAACCACTTGAGCCACCGCAGCTCCTTAATTTTATTATATTGTAAGTTAGTTTTAATCATTTGTTATGGAATGGCTGATGAATTGCTTTTAGATGTTTATGATATTTATTGTTATTATGTTTTTATGATGTGAGCCGCCCTGAGCCTGCCTCAGCAGGGAGGGCGCAGTAGAAATGTAAGCAAATAAATAAATAAATCATTCACAGTCTGGGGGGGGGGGGTTAGTCCTGGATGCCTTACTGCCCTTGGCAAGAAAGGTGGCGGATGTTACAAGGAATGCCTTCTTCTGACTGAAGCTGGTTTTCCAGCTGTGGCCCATTCTTACAGAAAGCTTATCTCTTGACCCCCATCATTCATGTCTTCATAACATCTGGATTAAACAAATGTATATGCTCTTTATGTGGTTCCCCTCTGAAGACAGTTCAGAAATTTCAGCTGTTGCAAAATGTGGTGGCGACTATTCTTGCTCTTAGGCTAAACGCATATGTTAAAAAGAAGCTCCTGCATCAGCCGTCCTGGTTCCCAGTTTGTTTCTTAAGCCAGTGCGGAGTTCTAGTTTTGGCTTTCAAAGCCCCAGATGACTTCAGTCCAAAGTCGCCGCAGGACATCCTTCTCCCATAGCCTCGCCTTTAAGATAAGCAGTGAGACAATCCTATGGGAACTTGCACTATCTCAACTGTGGCTGCGGTCACACGGAGCAGTAGCCACGCTACTGTGACAGAAGATAGGTGGATTTTCCGGGTGCGATCTCACCGCCACATCTGGGAAGCGTAGAGCTCCCGTGGCGAACCCGAGGCTTCCCGCCGAAGATGTGTGGTTAAAAACTAGTACCTCGGATGTACTAGTTTCCGGAAACTGCGGGGCAAGGGCGGGCATCTGATCGAGTTTCCGGTGGTATCCGGCGCCCACCCATGCCCCATTGCAAAAAGGGGTTTTTTTTCGAAGTCTCCAGGGATGCGCACAAGCACCCAACGGGGCATGCACATACTTCCGGTTCAATTAAAACAACAACAACAACACAACCCCGTCGTGCCGCGCCACTTCTTTGGCGCGTCGTGTGATCGGCACCTCCCCCCTAACCATGGGACCTCGACGGGACCACGAGGGAATGCCTGATCGCGCAGTCATGCGTAATTTCACTGCGGGGCAAACAGCCACGCCTCCTCCCCGCGATATCCGGCCCGTGTGACCGGGGCCTGTGACAAGCAGAGACTTGGGAGGATGCCTTTTCAGTGGAATGTCCAGTCTCAGGAGGTGAGTTTGGAACCAGCTGTACATGTGTTCTAGAGGACTGTGCTGAACTTGTGGTGGGCTCGTGCTAGTTGGCCCATGCAGAGATACTGGGCTGGTGCCTGGAATGGCAGAGGCTGGCCTGCATGGCCAGGCTTACCGAGGCTGGTCTAGAGGAACTGGGTCATGACAGCAGTCGTGAAGATGCTGGGCTGGAGAAGCATCAGTAGACACACTGGCTCCTCCATGGATCTACCTTGGGAAAGCAGCTCCTGGAGCTGCGGGCCAGTGGAGGAGTTGGCCATGGATGGCCCAGCCACAACTGGGCATAGGAATTTCTCTTGCAGCTGAGGAGCAATGGGTGGGGTTGGATCTCGGAGCTATGGACCTCCAACTCTGCTCTTGAGGGTGAGTGACACAGAGGAAGAAATGGCAAGGGAGAAGGGGGTGGAAAATGTGGGGACGGGGACGGCCTTAGGAGCAGGACGAGGAGCCAGAAGTTGAAATGGCAGCGCTCAGGAGGAGCCGTTTAGTGGGAGATAAGGACCACAGTTCTCGGGGAGAAGGAATAAGAGGGAAAGGAAAGAGAGGAAAGGAGGGTTAGTAGTGGCTTCCTCAGGAGAGCTAGGCAAGGACAGCGTGGATCAGTCTCCCTCTGATACTCTGTAACCTTGGACTGGATACTGGGACTGGTGACTTTAGGAGGAGGAGGAGGAGGAGGAGGAGATTGGATTTATATCCTGCCTTTCACTTGGAGTCTCAGAGCGGCTTACAAACTCCTTTCCTTTCTCCTCCTCACAACAGACACCCTGTGAAGTGGGTGGGGCTGAGAGAGCTCTTTCAAGAACTGCCCTTTCAAGGACAGCTCTCTGTCAGAACTATGGCTCGCCCAAGGTCATCCAGCAGCTGCGAGTGGAGGAGTGGGGAATCAAAGCCGGTTCTCCCAGATTAGAGTCCACACACTTAACCACTACACCACACTTTACCCGTGCCAAGGTGGCAGATGCACTAATGAAGCTTGAAGAAACAAACATGGCTATATTTTGTGGTCTGTTTTCAGAAGCGTACGGGATGGATACAAGGTATGGTGTCTTACTGCACCCTGAAGGCATCACAAGGACTTTTAAGAATCTTGATTTATGACAGCAGTGGATATTGTATCCTGAGACTGGCTGAAATTCGATAACAGCTGGTTTAAGTGGCTTTTATGTGTATGACATACTGTGATTCTTTTTATTTACTTGAATTCTTCTTTTTGAATGATAATGGGCTACTTTTAAAAAGGTGGAGAGGCAGGATGGAAGGAAACTACATTTTAATGGCTGTGGACTTAAATCGGTCTTCAGTACAGCCAGGGAGAGAAGAGAGCAAGAGAAGCTTCCCTAAGGCCAGCTGTTGATAACCTTAATTTTAATTGGGTGACAAGGAGACATATTGTAGCACGGAGAAAGGGGCCTAAGCCCAAGCACAGACCACCAGATCAACAGAAGGAGAAGAACTTTATTGGCGCCGGTTCAGTCAGCGAAGCACGCTTTAAACAGACTGAACCCAGAGCAATGCAGGCTCCAGGCTTTTATACTGCAACAAGGTTACACGTCATCATTTACATCACCAGAGTGGAATTTTCCATTGACTAGGCTTACTTTTCCCTCCCAAACTACACAAGCTCACTTCTGCCCCCTTATGACTGGAACATGAACAGCAACTATCCCCTTATATGGGCAAGGAATAATAATGCCTACTTCATTCCCCCCTTTCGGTCCTTTCTCTGGGACAGAGAGAGAGACCGACCAATAACATGGCATAGCATTTATTCCTTGCCTGGAGAGTATACAGTAACTAATAGTACTTTTCTTCTTTAACCTGTGGAAGAATTTATGCATTAGTGTTCAACCTGTTCCTTTTAGCAGTAACCAAATATAAAAGTTTAACAGTATCATTGTGAGCTAACATTGCATTAACTGTTTTGGTAGCTACATTCTTAACCAAAGGTATCAAACAAGGGAGAAGTAACAAACCACCAAAGGCTAAAGCTATTAAGAACAATATACGTTTCCAATCTCCAAGTATGTTTCCGAACCAATCTTCAGTATCTATTCCTGTCCAGGTTTGGACTGGGACATGGGCTAAATTACGCATATGTTCTGTAATCTGTTCAATAGCTTTACCATTGTCATCAATCTGTAAACAACAATTTGAAAGGTTAAACTTTCCACAAACTCCTCCTTCAGTTGCTAATAAGAAATCTAAGGCAAGTCGGTTCTGGTAAACAGCAGTGCGAAGTTGTGTGTTGGTTTCGGCTAATACAGACAGAGCCAGGGAAGTTTCATTAGTTATGATTTCTAAAACCGCTTGTAGTCTAATTATTCGATTTAGCATATAAATGGGGGTTCTATAACCATATGTACCATCAGCTGCCCAGGTAGCTGGACCATATACTTGAATAATACGTTCTGGAGGCCATTCATCATCTTTCCAGTTACCTACAGCTAATCCCCGTATTTCTCGCTTTGAGCGTCCTAACTCATCATATACTGGGACTCCTAACCTTTCTCCGACAGTGAGGGGTAGGAGGAAAAAGCTAGGTTTTATAGTACCTAATATACAAGCACCATTCCATGTAAGGGGCAGGGTTGCATAGGCAGCTGAACCACATATCCAGTATAAGGAGTCTGGAGCTCTCCATTCTTTAGAAGTGCTACAGGGGTTGTCCCATAGGACTTGTAAACGACTCATATTAACATAAGGTGGGGCTTGGGTGACATTCGGATTAGCAAAATTAATATAGGCTTTAGGCTGGGTGCCATTACAGAACCATCCTTCTTCACAATCTAGGGCTCCCACTGAAATGTTAAAAGGAGCTCCCTGTCGTATAAAACAAGTATGACCAACTAAGGGATTTTTCAGGATCCATCTACTGGGGCGGTGGATATTATTCCAGGAAAGGTTGAAAGCATGGGAGATATTATTAAGTTCTACCTCTTTGGCCTCCCAGGGCCATTGTTCTCCCATATTGGTACCTCCACAGACATAACAATTCTTAACTGATAGTTCTCCTGCAATTCTTTCAGCAAGATCGATAAATAGATTCTTGGTCACTGGGGGGATTTCTATTACTTTCCCCATTTCTGACCAAAAGGTTGTGTGAATCTTCATTTCAGTGCTTTGGATTTTTGAACTAATAGTTTCTATGACAATGCGTCCGTATGGACTTTTTCGACCACCAATATCTATGCCAACCCCATACATCAGTTTCTTTCTTCCCTGGTTCTCGGATGCTCGGAAATGTAAGCACAAGGGAGTGCAGTGGTTATGGCTGCAAGGGGTTAGACTAGTTCCCTGGGATAACTTAAAGTACGGGTGGGCTTTCCCTCCTCCCACTATTCCACCTTGAGGTCCATCTGAGATATTACCATCATTAGAGACATACCAGACTTGTGCTTCAAGTTCATAAGTTGATGACAGAAACATTTTCCCTTCTTTGGCATAGCTCTGCTCTTTAGCTAGCCCTCCACACGTTTGTCTAATTTCCCCTGCACTATACTTTCGACTTCGAGAGATGGCATGACATATGTC
The DNA here is from genome assembly GCF_001447785.1 of Gekko japonicus. Lineage (NCBI taxonomy): Eukaryota > Metazoa > Chordata > Lepidosauria > Squamata > Gekkonidae > Gekko > Gekko japonicus. Next base: position 839,929 of record NW_015176454.1, on the reverse strand, counting down.
AAAACAGACTTGCATACTTTGACTAGACTGGGAAGTGACATTGGACGCTAAAAGGGAAGAGGTGAAAGTATCAGGACTTGTGTACCATCCACTAATATAAGCATAAACATTAATACGGGCCCGAGTCACATTGGACTGGGGTCGAAAGCACATAAATTTCCCTTGATTTACACAAACACTGTAACTTATGCCCTCATGAGAACATTGGGTAACTACAGACGAAATACAATCAAAGTCAGAATGATAAATGAGGGTTTGTGAGACTTGACCTTCACGAAAAGTGGAAGTAATGCAAGAGGTACAAGCAGGAAACCCCATAACTGGGATGCAGATCATAGAAGGTACAAAAACACAATTTAACAGAAGCATCCACATCTTGGGCCTGTGCGTCGACTAGTCAGCTTCCGGTGTGACTAGAGCAGGGCCTGATGCTCCAACGAAGGTCTGATTTTTCACCCGTGCGCAGGGAGACCGTTTCCGGTAGGTCTCAGCAGGGGTTCTGGAGTCAATCTTCAGCTGTGTCCTCTTGGGGCGTGGGCCCAAGAGAAGCAGAGCTTGCTGGATTACTGGGCACGACACGTCTAAGCTTCACAGTAGTAGGATTAGATCCTGGCTCAGCAGTCCATCTAGTATGGGCAAGCTTCAAATTCGTCCAGTGGATCCAGGGTTTCCTCTCAACGACCTTCACAGCTGTAGGGGAACTGAGTAAAACAGTGAAAGGTCCCTCCCACCTTGGCCCTAAGGGCTCTGGTCTCCAATTTTTAACCCATACTGAATCTCCAGGACTGACATGACACACAGAATCAAACAAGGGAACTGGGAGACAGGCAGAGTAATGTCTTTGGAGTTTCTCAACTTGTCGTCCAAGGGCTTGTAATTCTGCTGAGGTGATTAACTGATGAAACCCATAAGCATCGGTATGAACTCCCATGGTCAGTGGGGGAGGACGGCCAAACATTGCCTCATAAGGAGAAACTGAAGTTCGTTTGGAAGGGAGGCAGTGCAGTCGGAATAACACTAGAGGTAGAATCTTAGGCCATGGCTGTTCAGTCTCTTGGGTGAACTTCCGCAAGGAGGCTTTAAGAGTTCTATTAGCTCGTTCTACTGCTCCTGAACTCTGGGGACGATAGGCACAGTGTAATTTCCAGATGATTCCTAAGGCTTTGGCAACTTGCTGAGTTAATTCAGAGATGAAGGCTGGTCCATTATCAGAGGAAACCCAGGTAGGTAATCCGAATCTTGGAATTAGATCCCTTAACATGGCTCGGGCAACTTCTGAGGCCTTTTCAGTGGCAGTTGGAAACGCTTCTATCCATCCAGTATGCGTACAGACAAACACCAACAGGTAGTGATGACGACCAACTTTTGGCATCTCGGTGAAATCAACAACAAGCGAAGTCATTGGGGCTGGTCCTGGGGTATTGATTCCTGGAGGTCGTCGGGGACCTTCTCTAGGATTGTTTCGGGCACAGGTAACACACTGACGGCACACGAGGTCTGCTAATGCTGTCTTCCGTTCCAGATGAGCCCAGCGGTCTAAGGCTTTAACAAGACTGGAAGATCCATAATGGGTATTAGCATGAAGGGCTTTCATTATTTCATAGCCTAAGGAGGCTGGAATCCAAATTTTTCCTGTTGGCAAGATCCACCAACCTTCCTCATTCTTTTTTGCTGATTGCTGGTCACAGAGGTAGTCTTCATGTTTGGTGTAACGAGGCGTCCAAGCTGAGACTGGAGTGGGGAAGACAGGACAGGCTAAGACTGACGGACTAGGAACTAGAGTGCGGAGACAAAGTTTTCCTTCTGCTGCTTCCTTAGCTGCTTTATCAGCACGACCATTTCCTTCTGCAATTGGGTCAGACTTCCGTTGATGTCCTCGACAGTGGATTATTGCAATCTTAGTTGGCAGATTGATGGCTTCTAGCAGAAGACGAAGATTTGGCCCATATTTGATATCCTTTCCAGCGGCTGTAATAAATCCTCGGTGTTGCCACAGCATTCCATGTGCATGGGCTGCCTTGAAAGCAAACATTGAATCGGTGAATATATTTGCAGCTGCATTCTTGCTTAGATGTAGGGCAACTGTCAGGGCTATTATTTCTGCTAGTTGAGCAGATGTTCCAACGGGTAGAGATTCTGCTTGTATCACCTGATGGTCATCTACAACAGCATAGCCTGCTTTGCGACGTCCTTGAGGGTTGATGAAACTGCTACCATCACAGTACAATATTAAGTCTGGCTGCTGAAGGGGTTGGTCACGAAGGTCAAGACGAGATGCAAACAGCTGGTCAGTGGTTACTAGGCAATCATGCTCAACATCTTCACATGGTACTGGCAACAAGGTGGCTGGATTTATGTTGATGACAGGAGCTAGAGATACACCTGGGTTCTCGAGGAGAACTGCTTGGTACCTGGCCATACGTGAAACTGTCAGATATTTGTGACCACGAGCTTCTAAAATGGTCTTAACTCCGTGTGATACAAACACTGTGAGTGGGGCTCCCCAGGTGAATTTGTTTGCTGCTTCAATAAGTCTACAGCAGGCAGCAACAGCACGTAAGCAAGGGGGCAGACCGGCTTCTACAGCATCCAGGTTTTGGCTAAGGTAGGCCACAGGCCGATTGTGAGTCCCAAGTTTCTGGAGAAGGACACCTAAAGCAACACTTTGCTTCTCATCTACGCAAAGGGAAAAAGGTTTTTCTGGATCTGGCAGTCCTAAGGCAGGAGCCTCAATGAGCCGTTGTTTCAGGGTCCTAAAGGCAACATCTTGATCTGGGCCCCAGACAAAAGGTTCCTGTGTCCCCCCTTTGGTAGCTTCATATAAGGGTTTGGCCAAAAGAGCAAAGGAGGGAATCCATAACCGACAGTAGCTAGCTGCACCTAAGAAGCCTCGTAGCTCTTTGCGACTCTGGGGTAGAGGTATCTGGCACACAGTTTCTTTCCTTGCATTACTGAGAGACCGTTGATTCTTAGAGATTTCAAATCCTAGGAACTGGACTCGAGTTAAGCAGATCTGGGCCTTCTTGAATGAGACTTTATAGCCACAGGCATCAAGGAGACGGAGAAGGTTAAGGGTGCCCTGGGAACATCGATGAGGGTCAGGGGCACAAAGTAACAAGTCATCCACATATTGGATTAAGGTAAGGACCCCTTCTTGGGTGTCAAAGTTCTCTAAGTCTTTACCGAGGGCCTGTCCAAACAATGAAGGAGAATTTTTGTAGCCTTGGGGCAAACGAGTCCAAGTGTACTGACATGGGCTGGAGGCTCCAGGGGCTCTCCATTCGAAGGCAAAGATGTCTCTGGACTGGTGGTGAAGTCCAATACTGAAGAACGCATCTTTCAAATCCAAGACAGTAAACCATGCAGCCGTGGATGGAATCAGAGTCAGGATTGTATAGGGATTTGGCACTACAGGGTGGATAGCTTCTACTTGAGTATTCACTGCCCTCAGGTCTTGGACTGGGCGGTAATCAGGATTCTTGGGGTCTGGAGAAGGCTTAGGTACTGGAAGGATCGGAGTATTCCAGGCAGATTCACAGGGGATCAGGATGCCATCTTTCAGGAGTCTCTGAAAGTGTTTGGTTAACACTCTTCGGGCATCTTCACGAATAGGGTATTGACGCTCTCTCACTGGATTGGCAGTAGGTTTAAGGACCACAACTACAGGAGGTTGGTGTTTAGCAAAGCCTGGGGGATTATCTTCTGCCCATACAGTTGGCACTTCATTTCGGTAGTACAATTTATCCTGCACCTTTTCCTTGTCATAAAAAGCATCTTTATCAGTCTGATACTGGACTTCTTCAGGGTCACCATCAGGGTGTCTTCTAAATCCACATCCCATTAGGACCTCAGGAAGTCGCCACTCTTCTGTAGCATCAACCTCTAAATTACAACACACTAGTGAAGTTTGAGTCTCTGGAGGTAAGGACAGAAGTGCTGAGCCATCCGGAGTATCAAAGGTTATGGAGGCACGCATTTTAGATAAAAGATCTCTCCCAAGCAAATTAATCGGACAGCTGGGATTTAAGAGAAAACGGTGGGTGACCCGGTGACCTCCTAGAGAACAGGTTCTTGATTGGAGGTATGGGAGAGCAAGTTTCTTCCCTGCCATGCCTACAACTGTTAGGCTATCTTTAGTGGGCAGAGCAATGGGTGTCGTTACAATGGATACTTCAGCCCCCGTGTCTAACATGAAATCAACAGGATTTCCTTCAATATTTAAGCGGACCAAGGGCTCCCGAGGGCCACAATTGACAGAGCCCGGTCGCCCCTAATCATCATAGTTCATTCCGGCCATACCAACAAAGCCATCTTCCGACTTCCCTGCAGGGTAGGTGCGGCTGTACCGGCTTTCATTAACTTGCCCTCTTGGAAGGTGGTTAAAGCTCTGTCCTCTTCCTTGGCCTCTAGATCCTCCCCTCCCCCGGAGTCTGGACTGGCGGTTCGGACATTCGTTTTTCCAGTGGCCATCCGCTCTACAGTATGCACATTGGTCCCGGCCTAGGGTTCTAGGACCACGGGGCTCAAGGTTGGATGTTGGGGACGGGCGGTCATACTCATGGCCTTGGATCACTGCTGCTAAAATTGCTGCCTTTCGTCTATGCTTAGCTTCTTCTTCTTTCTTCTCTTCTTTATCTCTATTCACAAAAACCTTCTGGGCCACCTCAATTAATTGGGACACGTTCATCCCTTGGAACCCTTCTAACTTCTGTAATTTGCGTCTAATGTCAGGTGCAGCCTGGCTAACAAAAGATGCATTCACCATTGTACGGTTTGCTTCTTCCTCTGGGTCAAAAGGAGTGTAGAGGCGGTAAGCCTTGTACAGTCTTTCAAGGAAGGTATAGGGTGGCTCAGTTGGCTCTTGAATGACCTCCCTCAATTTAGCCATATTCATGGGCTTCTTTCCTGCTTCCTGGAGACCTAAGAGGATGGCAGTTCGGTATTCCTCTGATCTTCCTCTATCTGCATCTACATTGGGGTCCCAATTTGGGTCTATATCTGGGAAGCGGGCACGAACCCAGTCAGCTGCATTAGGCTGTTGGTCAGCAGGGACTCTGTTTTCAACAGTTTTCTTAGCAGCTGCCATGACTTTCCGCTTCTCTTCTGAAGTTAATAAAGCAGTAAGTAACTGGCTACAATCTCGCCAGGTAGGGGCATGTGTAGCCATAATTGTTGTAAACAGATCTGTCATGGGTCGGGGGTCTTCACTATATGGGGTCGTCTGTGTTCTCCAATTACAGAGATCGACAGTACTGAAAGGAGAATAGACCCATCTCATAATCCCATCCGCTCCTGCTGGAACTTGACGGAGAGGGCAGACTGTTGCTAAATTGCCAGTTTCCTGAGATTTGCCTACAGGCACTTTAAAAGGGTTCATTTCACTGAGTCCTGATGTAGGACTCCAATGAGTGGCGGGGCTCCAGGTCCCTGTTGTCGGATTTTTCTTAAGGACTGTCTTAGGTATGGGAGTGACAGGGGTCTCAGGTTCAGGAGCAGAGGCAGTAGCCAAACAGTCCACTAAGGATGGATAAATGGTGGAGACTGGCACTGAAGGGCTAAGCGCTTCACTGATTTGCAGTTCCTGAAGCTGCTCCTGGGCTGCAAGTTCTTGGGCGGCACGGGCCTGCGCAGTCTGTGATCTAGTCACTCTTGCTTCTGGGGGCGGAGTTGGAAGAGGAGGCGGTGGCAATGGCCCAGCAGAGTATGGTGGGGGCCAATCATCCTCCGGTGGCGGGCAAGTCACTTGGGGGCCTTGGGGCCTGCTTTCTGGGGTATTCAGGGTTGGACAAATTGCTGGCATAGTTCCTGGTGTTGGGCAAACTATAGGCTGGTTGGCTGCTGGGGCAGAGCCCTGTCGGGTTTTAAATCGCTTGGCCTTGGAAGGATTTTTCCTCACATATTCATACCAGCAGTAGACATAATGGAGCTGCTGATCGGAATGGTCCTCTTGGGGATCCGTAGCTGCCAGATAGACTCTGTGTAGCAGAGAGAGATCCATGGAGCCCTCTGGTGGCCATCCCACTGTAAACGCAGGCCAGTTTACCTCACAAAATGTCTGCAGACAGACTGGATTTAAAACTACGCCATGAGTGGCTGTGCCAAAAATTTCTTCAAAGTGCTTGAGCATAAACTGAAGAGGGGTTTTGGGCTTTGCCTGACTCCCTCCCATTTTGAACAGACAAAAGACAGACAGCTGGGTATACAGAGGGTGGGGTAAACAGGGAGAGTGGTAAGGGGTCCACTGCTCCTAGACACATAAAAGGGAGACCTTAACCACAAATGCTTCCACCTGTACCCGACTCAGATGCGATCTCTCGACTGAGAAATGCGAGCTTGAGGTGACCACAATTCAATTTGACTTTCTCCTATTACGGGAGTCCGCCTTTTCACACTCACACACCATGCATTCACTTCAACACAGATCCCACCCTGATCATAGGAAAGCCAAGGCTTTCCTAGCCTGCCTGACAGAAACTGACCCGATAGGAAGGTGATCAGGCTTCCTCTTCCCTTCAACTGAAGGGGACCGATACCGATTAATACTGACCTGACTCTGACCAGACTGGACTCCGGAGTCTTCCCCTGATGTTCTCCTCCTGGCTGAGTTCACTGAGCAAGCGACTTTGGTGAGAACCAGCCCTGGAGAGGAGTGAATGATCGGCTTTTCGAAATCGAAAATGGCGCCTTTGCCGCCAAACAGTCCTCAGTCAGTGCGGTTCTCTTCAAAATCGTGGCTCAGGAGGGCCCCAACAACCCGGCCTTGGTTGTTCCCCAAAACCCTAGAAGAGGAGTCTTCATTTTTTCCAAACCCAGGACCAACTGAGCTGCAAGTCAGGGAACCAGAAATGTAGCACGGAGAAAGGGGCCTAAGCCCAAGCACAGACCACCAGATCAACAGAAGGAGAAGAACTTTATTGGCGCCGGTTCAGTCAGCGAAGCACGCTTTAAACAGACTGAACCCAGAGCAATGCAGGCTCCAGGCTTTTATACTGCAACAAGGTTACACGTCATCATTTACATCACCAGAGTGGAATTTTCCATTGACTAGGCTTACTTTTCCCTCCCAAACTACACAAGCTCACTTCTGCCCCCTTATGACTGGAACATGAACAGCAACTATCCCCTTATATGGGCAAGGAATAATAATGCCTACTTCAATATCTGAGACCATAGCTTTTTGTTTGTTCAGGTAGCTTACAAAGAACTTAGATTTGAACTGAGTGGGGCACAGTTTGGTGTAGTGGTTAAGTGCGTGGACTCTAATCTGCGAGAACCAAGTTTGATTCCCCATTCCTCCACTTGCAGCTGCTGGATGAACTTGGGCAGGCCATAGTTCTGGCAGAGGTGTTCTAGCAAGAGCAGTTTCTGTCAGAGCTCTCTCATCCCCACGTACTTCACAGGGGGTCCGTTGTGGGGAGGGGAAGGGAAAGGAATTTGTAAGCCGTTCTGAGACTTAGTGAAGGGCGGGGTATAAATCCAATCTCTTCCTCCTTCCTCTTCCTCTTCTCCTCTATGGTGCTATATAGTACTGTGGCTTTCTGTTTTTCACAGCCCTTGCAGGAGGAAGTTCACACAAAAGGCTCAAATCTCCTCTTGCTGGCTGTAATAAGAGTATGCAATCTATATTAGTAATAATGTGATTTCATTTCTCTTCTGTGGTTTATCCTGCATAGAGAGAACAGATATCACTAAGAGAATGACCCAAAGGGACTTTTTACATTTAGTATGTGTAAATCCTCTAATTGGTATGTGCAACAAGCCTGTAACTCGCATAAGCACATTTTTTTATTACACTGTAAATAATAAATTTTCCCATTTTCAATTATCATGGACACAATTCACCCAAAGTTAGCAACCTTTAATCAGTGGGTGCTAAATATGCTTACATTTGAATGAATTTTACACTGTGTTAACAGTTAATGCCTGTTACTTTCTGTTTGCAGGAATATCTAACATTTCCAATAAATCTTTGTTTCACAAATGTCACTATCAGCCCAGAGTTAGGATGTTATTTATGATATGTACATTATGGACTGCTATAAGGCTGATTCTGGTATAATGGCAACTTTTCAGAAAAAGTAGGTAAAATGAAAATCCAAGTGCGTGAAAGATAAACATTTTCTGTAGCATATGATGCAATTGTGGTCCCTCTCAAGCTAGAAACATTTTTCATTCTTTTCCCCTTGGGAACAGAGGTACAGTAGAACTGCAAAGTAGTCAGAACTGCAATACTTTAAAAATAAAACCAAAATGAAGATAGTTCAGTATTGCGGGGGGGGGGGGGAGTTTCTTGGTAGGCTCTGGTTGACACAAATATTTTTAAACAGAGATTTTCTACGCTGAAAAATTCAGTTTCATTTCAGTCTATTAACGAATGCAGACATATTGAAAACCCCTCTGAATATTCGTTTTAAAAGCAGGCAATGGGAAAGGATTAAAATACCTTAATCAGACAGGGGGGAAAGGCTTTGGCCACTTGATTAGGGCTGATTTCTACCATCTGCTTATACTTACTGAGGATCTAGCCCTAGCCGAACACTAATTTGTGCACTTCCTAGAAATTGAACTCTCTCAGCAAGCAAATTAACAAGAGCAGGGATTCAGCAATAATGGAGCTTCTCGGCTTTTGTTTCCCTCTGACAGATGGACAGGGGTGCACTCAAATTGAATTCAGCTTTAATTGCATTGTGCCATTTAAAATTTTATCTGCTCCACAGATTTTGTTTACAGGTTTCAGGATTCCAAACCTTTGGAAATATTTTCCCCACAGCTCTAGCTGCACAAGAGACCCCCTATCTGATTATTATTCCCAGGCTTCCTGGCTTTTTCTCCTTGCTTTGCAAAACAGATGACTTCTATTTTTTTTTAAGCCGCAACTAAATAAAATAATTGTGTATGGGGTTCCTCCCCCACCCCGGATTCAGTGTGGTTAGGGGTCAGAATAGTGCTTTTTCTCAGTGTGAATATTTCCTAATCAGCAAAAGTCTTCAAAAATTGGTATATTAGGAAAAGAAGGCGAGCAGTGAGGAAGTACACGTCTGATTGGTTAGTTTTCCACGAAGGCATTGTAAACTGTCAATTATTAAGTCTGTCATCTTAAACTGGTCCGCTTCTGAGATTAAAAGATAAACTTTTAGTGGATGAATAATTATACCGTAAAGATTTTTTTTAGCTTCTGTTTGTCTTGGGTGGTACATAATGTGTAGGGCATTTGTTTTAGTTAACATGAAATACTATTAATTATTTACTCATGTCTTACTCATTTTTGTGAGCTTAATTACACAAATGCCTATTTCTTTTTATTTATTAATACAGTATTCCCCTCCCCCCCCCAAGCTGGGGTTTTGTTGTTTCTAAAATGTGATGGCTTTAGGCGCAATCCAACTAAAGTTAAATACTTTAGTGCTCTGTTCATTACAGTGAGACACCATTAAGTGCATACTTTTTCTTCTTGCATTGAAAAGAAATGCACTTCCTAGAAAGTGCACAGTTATACCTTTTCTTCTTGCATTGAGACTGATTTCTTAGCTGGGCAGGAATCTTCATTTTCACATTCAAGCACAAACTTGAAAGTCAGTCTGAGTGCTGCTTTAGACACAAATTTATCTGTGGCTCAATTCTGCCCTCACACAAACTATGGCTTGATCTTCCTCATGTAAATGCAAATCATGGTTTGGAGCTGCTGGTCTTCTTTTGTCTGCACAACAATTCTCTTTGTAGGTTCAGTGACTTTTGGAGGTGGAGCTATTACTGTAACCGGCTCATCAATTTAGACATCACACCAAACCATGTTTACCACAAACCATGACTTGCAAAAACCATGTTTTGTGTTTCAGGTCCCCAGCTGCTCTCAAACCGTGGTTTGTTAATTGTTATCATTCCAGGCCATATGACACAAGTGGGGAAATACGTCCCTCCATAATGTGTGGGGCTAACCCTTTTTGGAGGGCTAAACAGCAAAATGTTGCATGGTGGGAGACCAGGGGTCAGTCCATAGAAAAAGAGGTACAGGAGCTCATTAGCATAACTCATTAGCATAACTTATTTGCATATGCCACACACACCCTGACATCACTGGAAGTCTGTCAGAAGGCAACACCCACCACTCAGACTCCACTGGACTGTTTTGGATTGCTAGCTATTGGGGGGGGGGATGTGCAGATCTGTCCTTGCAGAGGAGGGAGAGCTTGTACCTGAATAAAACTTGGTCTTCAAGGTGCCACTGGACTGTTTTGGACCAGGGGAAGCTCTGCAACTTACCTGGTTGCTTCTTGCTCTGTGCCTGCCCCCTGGGCACTTTATTGCCGGAGCTCTGCTCCTGTGCGCTCCTGCAGGAAATGACCCCTGAGGGAGACTATATTTTGAATGTGCAGTTGCCACCTTTTGCTCTGCATCTTTCGTAGATGCTTTTATAGTGATGCTTAGAAGTTGCCCTGGCCATTTGCCCTGTGTGGTGTCCTGGAATTATGTGAAATTAGTGTGACTCCAGTTACCATCAGTCCGGCTTATGGCGGGTCTGAACTGTTATATCTAATTCACCATCTTTTTACTATTTTATTGCTTAATGGTGTTTTAATTATAGTAATTGTTCTTAAATTGTTCATGCACTTTGTTGTAACCCACCCTGAGCCCGTTTTGGGAAGGGCGAGATATAAGTGTAGCTAATAAAATAAATAAATAAATAAATAGTATATTGGCAGGCAGATATTAAGCAAGTGAAGTATTTCTCATATTTTTATCTCTACAGTAGGGAAGCATTTCAAGACAAGGGAATGAGGCTATAAGAAAAGCTGGCAAACTTATTTGTATGAGTTATTTGTATGCACTTTGTGCATTTTACAGTTGGTGCCACAATTCAAATTACCAATTTGTTTCCTGAATTTTTATGCTTTTTCACATTTTGTAGAAATTTCAAGTGAAATTAAGGTGATAAGTCAATAGATGCAGGTGTTACAGTTTCAAAAGCAGAAATACTAATCATGTCTAAGGCATGAATTCCAGATGGAAGCAAGCAGTTCTGTTCTGATTTTTAAAAAATCACATTTAATCCATTTTCACCCTTATAAGGCTTTCATGGTAGTTTTATACCTATGGGAACATCACACAAAACAAAACTTTTTTAAAAAAGCTAAAACAAAACAGCAGTGCAGGTAATGACTGAGAACTGTTACAAAGGCCAAAAATTGGGCAGAATAATAAGAGAGTCGTAAGCATGTTCCCTATGATTCAGTCAAGAATAAACTCTTTGGTCTACAAGGAGGTGCTAGTTCAGATGAGGCTTAGCCCAGTGGATGCCAACCTATTTTATTTATTTATTTACAACATTTATTAGCCTCCTTTTTACCTTGCACAAACGCAAGGTGTCTTACAATGCAATTAATAATCAAACACAAACCTCAAATTAAAACCAATAATTTAAAACCGCTGGTAGGCAGAGGAACTAATCAAATGCCATCATTAATAAATTTGTCTTCACCTTCGAGAATGAGGACCTGTAAAATGATTAGAGAGCCAGTGTTGTATAGTGGTTAGAAGCTTTGGACTCTCTGGAAGACCCAGGTTCGAATCCCCACTTGTGCCATGAAAGCTCGCTGGGTGACCTTGGGCCAGTCACACACTCTCAGCCTAACCTACATCACCGGGTTGTTGTGAGGATAAAAATGGAGGAGAGGGGAATTATGTAAGCCGCTTTGGGGACCCCATTGGGGAGAAAAGGGGGGTATAAATGAATTTGCTAATAAGTAATGTAATGTGGTCTAGTCATTCAATGGTAAGAGCTGTGCCATTGGATGTTTTACATTGCCTCAAATATTAGGCTCGGACGCACTTACTGCTTTTATAGTGATGCACATTTTCTGTATTCGATTCTTTCTAAGTCCCTAATATGTCTCCACTTTTACATTTGGGGTTGAAATCACAATATCTCCAATCACATAAAGTGTTCTGCTAACGAGATTGTTTTAAAAAATATTGAACTGAAGAGTTATAAGAGGGAATCTCAATTGCTCAGCTTATTTAGGAACATCAGAAGAGCCCTGCTGGATCAGACCAGTGGTTCATCTAGTCCAGCATCCTGTCTGACACAGTGGCCAACCAGTTCCTCTGGAGAGCCAACAACAGGGCATAGTGGTCAAGGCCTTCCTAAGAACATCAGAAGAGCCCTGCTGGATCAGACCAGTGGTCCATCTAGTCCAGCATCCTGTCTCACACAGTGGCCAACCAGTTCCTTTGGAGGGCCAACAAGAGGGCATAGAGGCCGAGGCCTTCCTAAGAACATCAGAAGAGCCCTGCTGGATCAGACCAGTGGTCTATTTAGTCCAGCATCCTGTCTCACACAGTGGCCAACCAGTTCCTTTGGAGGGCCAACAAGAGGGCATAGAGGCCGAGGCCTTCCTAAGAATATCAGAAGAGCCCTGCTGGATCAGACCAGTGGTCCATCTAGTCCAGCATCCTGTCTCACACAGTGGCCAACCAGTTCCTCTGGAGGCTCAACAAGGTGGCAAAGAGGCCGAGGCCTTCCCCTCATGTTGCTCCTGGCGCTGGGATTCAGAGGTTGACTGCCTCTGGGTGTGGAAATTCACCTTAGTCACCATGGCTCATATCCACCAATAGACTGCTCCTCCATGAAGCTGTCTAATTTCCTTTTAAAGCCATCTATGCCTGAATAATTTTGATTGCAGTTTTAGGGTAGTCTGGTAGTAAAAAACGGAGTTGTCAGTTCAGAAGCACTGAACCAAGGAATTTAAGGTAGAAGCTGCATGTAAACAATAATAATAATTTAAAAATATATAGATACGTTAGAGCTATGCCCAAACTTTGAATTGCACCCTTTGAAAAAGATCTCCATTGGCAATCTAGAAGTTAACGTCAGTATTTTGGAAAAGGAAGAAGGTTGGATTCCTTGTACTTCTGGGTTCCATTAAAGAATTGAGGTGCCTCTATAAAAGTCTTGGCAGTTTTTGAGATACGGATTATTATATCTAGAAACTAATTTTGTTTTGTTTAGCTTTTTTTTTTTTTTTTAAGGATTCTGTGACTGCAGATACCTCACCCTTTTCTGCTGTCAGCTCTGGTCACTTACAGTTAATTAAGATTTCCGATGCAGAGTTGCCAATCAAGATAGCAAAGGTTACTCCTGTTTTCCCAAGCCAAGGCGGCAGGAGATCCTGCATGGAGCCTCGTAGCTGGTATGTGATCTCTCTCTTCGGTTTATAGCCTGATACAAGGATGTGATTGCCCCATGTGGCAAGTGGTGTAAGCTATTGTAAAACTGTTTGTCTATGTGATTAAGACATTGCAGCAGTGTGCAGCACCATCCAATTACTTTTTTAATTTAATTATGCTAGGGGAAAAAAGAAGAAGAAGAGAATGGCATAATAGAAAGTCTTGTCATAGGGAATATGTAAAATGTAAATTGAAGAGCCATGAAAATTTCATGCATTGGCAGTCTGATTTGTTCTTGTTTTCGACTAGTTATGAAGAACGAGTTTCTTAAATGCACGAAAAACGAGACAACACGGTGTTTAGTAATTACTTAGTTCTGCATCGAAATAATTATACAGTGTGTATTTTTTGGTGTGTGTGTGTGTGTAGCCACTCTGTGAGACCAGGAATACTTCGGGGCCCCTATCAATTCTGTCTTTTAGACAGTGTAAATAAAGCTGAATCCTCAACTTTCAAATTAAAACTGATAACCTTGGGCAATCAGGGCTTTTATAAAAAAAGAAAGAAAGAAGGGGGGGCTTTAACTTGCCTTGGAACAGGTTGTGTCTTTGGAATGCTTCTGGGACTAAAGAGATCAATTAAGTGTGTGTAAACAAACAGTTGGAAAAAAGCTACTAAAACAACAGAGGAGAAACCTCTCTATTGGGCTCCAGGGGCCTGGGGGAGAGAAGTTTCATTAACTGGATCTGAAGTCCTATGGCCCTCTATAAACAGGCATTAATTAAAGAATGTTAAAAAAAATAAAAGTTTCAGACCTTGCAATATGTTAATGATCATATGATTCAGGGCCTGGGAAGGAGAGGAGCAGCAGAGGTCATAAAATAAGCATGAAGCATTTAATATGAGAGCTTGGCAGGGATTTCTGCAAATTAGTTGGTTATTTGCTGGTCCAAAGCAAATTAAGGTGATTTTGCTTCACTTGCTAATTTTTTATGTGCATGCTTGGCAAAATGTTTTTCACAAATGGATGAAGGTTATTGTTAATTGCATAATGAGAAATATTAACATATTTAAATAAGCCAGCATATTCTGTCACATGAGATGCTAACATAGGTTTTATTTGATGCACCCTGCCTCAATAAATTTCTCCTTTTGCCGTGTGACAAAGGTCACTTTGCCTATTTTTTTTTTTTTACTAAGCAAAGGCTTTGGCTATATCAATCTGTTTAGTAATGTGATGTATCCACCTCTAATAATTTTTGCACACCTTTGCATAAAAAGTTTACTTATTAAGATACCCTCTGCATTCGGAAAACCTCAAAGGGACTTTTACATGTATTAAGCAAATGTATTACCTAATGCAGGCTTGCTTACTTGGCAATTACTTTCTAAAGCACTTTAAAGGGGAGTTTTGCACAAACCTATTTTTTTCTTTTCTGTAAGCTCTTCCTTGGGGAAGGAGAGGGAGTTGCCCGTCATTGTGAAATGGTGAAGCAGCTGAATTTTAATTCCTTGGGTTGCTTGTGTTTAAGTTGCCTTGAATGTATTCATTCATATAGTGCTACTTTCTGAGAATGACGAGGCAATAGAGACTGGAGAAGAAAAGGAAAGGAGAACTTTCAAAACCAGTTTTTGGATATTGCCTTTAACCTTTTTTCCTAATTTTTCTTTTTTAAATAAAATGAAGACAGGAAGAACATAGAGTCTGTTTATTTTATGTATCAGAACTATCATATATTCTAATAGCCAACAGAGGGCGCCGTGCGGATCCTTAGTCTGAGGAAAAGGCAGCTCCGTGGGCCTCAGAAGCTCTTCCTACATATCCAGCATGCTTCCATTATGTGCAGAAAAATCGAAAAAGTGACAAAATCGCTCCAGGGATGACTGAATTCCCCCAAAAACCCTTTGAAATGGGCTCTGCAGGGCTCTGCTTCAGACACCAACGGTGAGAGAGAGGTTAGAACGTTGGGGGGGGGGAGAAGAGGCTTCTAACTGCTCTGTGAGTGAAAGGGTGTGGGGGAAGGGCCCTTTTGCCAGGCCTCCGTTGGCCTTTCAGGGAGGGAGGGAGCCTTGGGGCCTGGCCTGGGGAGTCCCTAGAGGTTTTGAGGTGGGATTGGGGAAGGGAGAGGCCTCAACTGGGTATAATGCCACAGAGTCCACCTTTTAAAACAGTCATTTTCTCCAGGGAGACAGATCTCTGCTGCCTTGAGTTCAGTTGTAAGTGTGTGGGGGGGGTTTTTCCTTCAGGCCCCACTTAGAGGTTGCCAAGCCTTGGCCTGCCAGCACTTTAGGGTTGCCAGGTCCCCCCCGGCCACCGACAGGGGATTCTGGATAAGGTTGCCAGGTCCAGGCTGGGACACTCCTGGAGATTTGGGGGTGGAGCCTGGGGAGGACAGGGACCTCAGTGGGGTACAATGTCACAGAGTCCACCCTCCAAAGCATCCATTTTCTCCATGGGGAGTTATCTCTGTAGTCTGGAAATGAGCAGGAATTACAGGGGATCCCCAGGTCCCACCTGGAGGCTGGCATCCCTCGGCAGCACCCTCTGGGTGACTTGATACCACCTGA
>NW_015176454.1:807016-823495 GCF_001447785.1 Gekko japonicus | reverse complement strand
GGGGGGGGGAGAGAAGCCTGGGCAGACAGGCGGCTGGGAGCCACGGATAGTGCTGGACTGGTATCTGTGAAACCCAGGTTCGAATCCCCCCTCTGCCGTGGAAGCTTGCTTGACGACCTTGGGCCTGTTACAGACTCTCAGCCTACCTCATGGGGCTGTTGTGAGGGTGAAATGGAAAAGAGGAGAGTTATATAAGTGGCTTTGGGTCCCCATTGAGGGAAGGGTGGAGTATAGATGAATAAACTAAAATAAACAAACTTGAGGTGTCTAACCACACCGACTACCAGCAAAATTAGCATCAGAACCTTAAGGCCAAAAGCACAGCAGCAGCAACAACAACAACAACAAGGATGTCGGCAACAAGCTCCCTCCAATCCTTTATTGCATCAAAGGCCTGTTAAAATTAGACAGCCTGTCACATTGCTGATGGAATTTGATTAGCGCGGGGGGGGGGCTCTCCTCTGCTGCCACTTCCTGACACAGCTCTGGAGCACTGGGGCAGTCTCATGGCATTCTTCTGCCTGTTTTGGTTTGACTGCAAGTGAAACGGCGAGTAAACGGAACCCAGCTAACGTCTTGGTGGAAGCGCACCTATCTAAACGGCATTCCCAAGTTTTGGAATTCCTAAAATGATGTTGATGGTTCTCCCATTAGTATAGTTTCCCCACCTCCTTTTCTTTTCCTTCTAATGGGTTGGATCTAGGAGGAAGAAAGGGTTTTTAGGGTCTTGAGAGCCAGTTTAGTGTAGTGGTTACAAACGCGGACTCTAATCTGGGAGAACCGAGTTTGATTCTCCACTCCTCTACATGCAGCTGCTGGGTGACTTTGGGCCAGCCACAGTTCTTTCAGAGCTGTTCTCTCAAGAGCAGTTCTCTCAGAGGTCACTCAGCCCCACCTACCTCACAGGGTGTCTGTTGTGGGGAGGGGAAGGGAAAGGAGATTGTAAGCTGCTCTGAGACTCTGAGTGAAGGGCCAGGGTATAAATCCAGTCTTCTTCTTCTTAGTGACCTCCCGCAGTACTATGATAGGTATTATGGGGCCTGCATGCACAAAAGCCATGTGGGATGGGGGCTGTTGTAAGGAGGGGAATTGAGTGGGGCTGAATGAAAAAGCTGACTGGATCCATCACTTTGTCTTTCCCATTGTTGAAATCTCTAAGGTTTCAAGGGCGGGGACTAAGGTTGTGCACCTAAATAGCCACTGCTATTTTTTGGATTCAGATTCCAGGAAGGGCATAATTAGTGGTATTCCAGATTATTCAAGTCCTCTGATATCGTTTCGGGATTTGAGTTCAGGTCCCCCCCCCCAGGTTTTCCTATAGGGAATTTATTCCCTATGCGGGACTTAGGGTGGTGCCAGAATTGCTGTCTTTGAACCCAATGACACCAAAATTGCTGGGGACTTAGTGCTACCTGTCCACTAATGACCCCCTCCTGAAGTTTCAAATGAATTGGACCTAAGGGTGCAATTCTATGGGCCCCCTCAACATTCCAAATGGTCTCCATTGTTTCCCGTTGGGGGTGGGTGGGAAATCGATGAAGCCAGTGACTCAACACATAAGAGCAGCCACTGGCCTAACATCTCCAATGCTGAGGTACAAGCCCAACAGAACCAATTTCAAACCAGAGAGCTCAGGCCGAACCGACCTTGTCTTTTTAAAAGATACCTAAACTCTCACCTACAGTTAATCTTTATAAAAATATAACTCCCCCCCCCTGAATCTTCTGCAGCTAGGTTTCCAACCTCCAGGTGGCACCTGGAGATCTGCTATTACACTGGATCTCCAGCTGATAAAAAGTCAGTTCCCTTGGAGAAAACAGCTGTTTTGGAGGCTGGACTCTAAGCCATCACACTCTGCTGAGGCCCCTCCCCTCCCCAAACCCTGCCCTCCCCAGGCTCCACCCCCAAAATCTCCAGGTATTTCCCAAACCGGAGCTGGCATCCTTAATCCTCAACAATCACATTTTTATAGTTAGATTTGAGTGTATTAACACCCTAGAGACCAACAAAATCCTAGGGGTATAAGCTTTTGGGAGTCAAGGGTTCCTTAGTCAGATACGCGAATTGATACTTTGTCAGGCAAGGGAGTGTTGCCTCCTGAAAGCTTGTACTCCCACAATCTCACTGGACTCGAATCTGGACTCGAATCTGGCTGTTCTGTTGCAGACCAATGTGGCTACCAATGTTCCCTCTAAGCCGTGGAGTCGTGTGAGCAAAAATTCTACTTTGTGGGCTACTGGCATTAAAGTCGTGAGTGAGTGACTTGGCTACTGCATAAATTAGTTGACTCTGGAGCCATCCTTCCTGAGCGGAGACAAAAACGTGTGAGCCAGAGGCTAAGAAATTGTGAGCTAGCTCACACTGACTCAGCTGAGAGGGAACACTGGTAGCTACCCTCTGAAATTAAAATTTTTAAAATTGACAGGAGCATCCCAAAATTCCATGAACCCATAAGAGAAAACCAAGGAAAGCTATTTTTGAAAGAACCATAAAGAAAACAAAGGGTGGTTCTACCTCCCCCAATAAAACCCCCCCCCCCGCAGCAAAAAGACAAAGTATCAACAACAACAAACCCGAAGCAAAACAACCTGAAAGAGATTTTGAAACAAACTTCTCCAGTCCTGAAGATAGTAGAGAACAAGAAGGTCTTCCCAGGAGACAGCAGGCTGTAGAAATCCAAAGTAGACCAGGGTTCTTTCCAATGTTCTCTCTAAGCTGTGGAGTCTTGTGAGCAAAAATTCTACTTTGTGAGCTACTGGCATGAAAGCTGTGAATGAATAATTTGGCTACTGCATACATTAGTTTGCTCTGGAGCCATCCTTCCTGAGCTAAGACAAAAGTGTGTGAGCCGGAGGCTAAAAAACTGTGAGCTGGCTCATGCTAACTCAGCTTAGAGGGAACACTGGTCCTTTCTGAATTTGCCTGCCACTCCGGATTTCCTCAGTGTTCAAGCCGAGGCAATTTAAGTCCAGGGCAAAACAGCATCCAAATACCTCGGGGCAACAGCAGGCTGAAACCGGGCTGACCACTGAAGCGAGGTGATGTAATGCAGAATTGGGGGGGAAACTCAGAATAAAAAGAAGACTGAATTTGACTTTAGTGCAGAATTGGGGTTGGGGGGAACCTGGATTAAAAAGAAGGTTGAATCCGATTTCAGTGCAGAATTTCTTGGAGGACACTGCGGTGAACACGGATTAAAAGGAGAGTGCAGAAAGGGTGGAGAGAAGCAGAAGCATGCTGTCTGTGCTTCTGAAATGGAATCGAGCTGCTTTTATCCTCTTTCGCCTGAATGCAAAACACTCCATGGGTGCGTTCAGACGGGGCATTTACAACGGTTTAGGTGCCAGTTGGAATTGGTGTACTTACCGGCGTTCACACGAAGAACATCTGCCTTCCGTCCCTAACCGTTGTAAAGAGCTTTAAACTGTTATATTCTGCCACTAGGTCCCCATGTGGTGGTATCCTGAGTACAACGGTTGTAACCGCTTTACCCACCCACCCCCGTCTGATCGCTCTCCACCATTGCAGAGCCACTTCCGTTCGGAAGCCTGAGGCTTCCGATTTTCGCCCGCCATTTTTTTTAAAGGTCGGCGATATGCGCTTGGGCGAAGCTTCGCCCTGGTGTTTGTTTAAAAAAAAGAAAAGAAAATGGCCTTAGTTTAATGTTTTGGAGGCGTCCGGGAACTCAGGGGGGCTACTTTGCTCAATCTTCGCATGCGCGAAGATTGCCACTCTGTGGATGGCTGCCTATGTGCATGCTCAAACTGAGTTTTTTTTTTAAAACGCCGATGCCCACTGCATGTGAACGGGCATACAGCGATGGGATCCGCAGACAGGAGGTAAGTGTGATCGCGCTTCAGCTAGCATAAACTGCAACCATTCCAACCGGAGCAGTTTATGCCGGCTGAAACGGCGCGTCTGAACGCACCCCATGTGGAACAGCAAAAACAGGGAAATAACTCCCTCCAGTGCTCTTTGGGTGTAGGCAAACAGCTTTGGGTGTGGGGAGCCCGTTTGGGCTCTCCTGTAATTTAAAAAAAGCCATTCCCCCAAACCTGCTGTGTGGCTGGGGGGAACCCAAGTTGGATGTGGGGGAACCCGGCACCCGTTTTTTAGAAACCTGAATGTGTAGCTGGCCCCTCATGGAGGGATGTGAGCATCGTTATGATTGGACAGACAAGACAGTTCAAAGTGCTCCCTCTAACGTCTGATCCTATTGCCTGGGACAGCTGCCTCCTTCATGTTTATTTATATCCCGCCCCTCCCCACGGTAGCTGGCTCAGGGCAGCTAACGACATATTTATAGACAATACATGTTGCCCGGGTATCCTGAGAAACAGGAGAAAAACAGTACTGGGAACCTTAACGTGGCAGACTCAGATATTTGTGAATATTTTTGGGATCTTTTGGGAATCGAGATGCGGTATTCTGGAATCGCAGGTGCCATTTCAGCTGACCAGAATATACACCCTAAAAATACCAATGAGGAATTTGGGGGGTATATTTTGGATGGGGAATATCCGAGAGCGCATTTTTAGTAGGGACCTTCCTATGTCTATTGCTCCGTAAAGCCCTGTTTACCCTGATGGTGCTACATAAACCAATAAATTGAAAGGAAATGCTCTGGGGTGAATTTTGGAGGATTTCAAATCCGAGGCTCCTGACAGCTGTGGTTGTCAGCTTCTCTGAGGGCATCTACTTCTGCATTTCATTCCCAAGTAACGCTCTGCTCTTTCGCTCTCCACTTTTTGAATGCAACCCCTTTTAAAAGTTAAGGTAAAGGTAAAGGTTCCCTTGCTCGAAAGCCAGTCGAGTCCGACTCTAGGGTTGCGGTGCTCATCTCCGTTTCAAAGCCGAAGAGCCAGCGCTGTCCGAAGACGTTTCCGTGGTCATGTGGCCGGCATGACTAAACACCAAGGCGCACGGAACACTGTTACCTTCCCACCGAAGTGGTACCTATTTATCTACTTGCAATTTCTTGCTTTCGAACTGCTAGGTTGGCAGGAGCTGGAACTAGTTACATTCCAGTAAAATCAGAGGGGAAAGCCACATGCCTTGAGTCCTTCTCATTTCTCCCCTCTCCCACTTGTCAAATGCTGCGGTTGCCGTGTAGCTAACTAGGGGCTTGTGAAGCAGGTTCCTGGGTGCTACTTGTAAAGTAGTACTTCGTAAAGGGGAGGGACGGGGGTGGGGTGGGGGGGAGGGTGGGAAGGTACTATTGACTTTGTCCGGTTGCAGCAATTTTGGACGGACAAATTGCAGTTGAGGAAATTTCATGACTCGGTAAAATGAGCAATGATGACATCTGTGGATGCAGGTCTGTTCATATCTTTGCAGAGCCTTTAGGGAAATAAATATCTCCGAACATTCGGCGAAGTGAAGCTCACTCAATAAATCAACCTGACACAATAACACTTCTGGCACATGAGCGCTGCTTTCTCCCCTGCACCACCTACCCCTCTGTGTTCCTGTGCTACCAAATGGCGTCTCCCCACAGGCCTCTAAATCAAATCGCAGCACACAAATACAGTGAGAATTTATTGAGAATTGGTTTTGTTTGGCAAAAAACATTACTTATTAGATGAGCGGAGATGATAATGCGTTTTGACCCTTTAAGTACTGTAGCATTTCAGGCATCCTGATGCAAGTAAGAACCCAGAAACTCTCTCTCACACACAGCCTACACCTGTTCTCTGGCGCCCTGCATTCACATTGGTCCTGATGCATATATAACAATAGCTTTGTGCTGTCCCTTCTTTGCAGATCAGGAGACTGCATTGGGAGCGCATGTATTCCCCCTTTCCTGGCAATGGGCTCTCCCCTTTTATTTCTTGTCAGCTTTAACTGATTTAGCATTCCGCATTAACTGATGCGGACGCCAGTTAACAGCAGTCTAGGTGCCCATATGAAACTGGATTTGGAAGCGAGGTTTGAAGTGGGTTTCCAAACCTGGCTAAGAGGGACCCTGGACTCAGCCTAGATGTATGCAGGGGTCATTTCATAGAAAAAAGAGGCACAGGAGCTCATTAGCATAACTCATCAGCACAGTTTATTTGCATATGCCACACCCCCTGGCATCACCGGAAGTGTGTCAGAAGGCAACACCCACCGCTCGGGCTCCACTGGACTGTTTTGGATTGCTAGCTATTGGGGGGGGGATGTGCAGATCTGCCCTCACGGAGGAGGGAGAACTTGTACCTGAAGGTGGGCCGGGGAGGGGGTCTGCAACTTACCTGGCTGCTTCTTGCTCCTCGTGGCTCAACTGAGGGCTGCTGAGAGCAGGGGGCGGGGCTTCTTGCATGTTCTCGCCCCCTGGGTTCCTTACTGCCAGAGCTCCGCTCCTGTGCACTCCCACAGGAAATGACCCCTGGATGTATGTAATACTAAACCAGGTCAAGGATGACAATGGAAAGGATGACAAAGTTGGGAGAGGAAGGGCATGTTTCCAAGGCTGGCTTTTTGTTTGCAAACTACAGTTTGCAACGAGCCAGTGTTATCTGGCATGTTCATTGTCTTGGGAGTGTATTAATTAGTAGTTCTGCATGGAGGGTGTGTTGACTTCTGATTAAAATAAAGACAACACCAGAAAGTTGCCTTGCCATAAGAAAACATACATTGCAGTGCAAATATGCTTTTCACACACTCTGCAAATCCCTTTTCTAAACGTTTGTGAACAGAGTGAGAGTTTCTCCCTTATTACAGCCGTCCCTTCCCTGCTGGCAATATCCTGTCTGTGCTAAGTACCTTTCACCTGTGTATTTATAGCTATTATAGACCAGTTTGGTGTAGTGGTTAGGAGCGCGAACTCTGGGAGAACCGGGTTTGGTTCTCCACTCCTCCACATGCAGACAGCTGGGTGACCTTGGGTCAGTCACAAGTTCTTTCAGAGCTGTTCACTCAAGAGCAGTTCTCTCAGGGTGTCTGTTGTGGGGAGGGGAAGGAGACCATAAGCCACTCTGAGACTCCTTTGGGTAGTGAAGGGCAGGGTATAAATCCAATCTCCTCCTCCTCCCACAGGTTTGGTGTCATACTGCTCTACTGGCTAAACCTCCACTACTGGCTAAACCTCCCCATCTTAGGTTGATGTCTGGATGTCATGGTCAAGTGAGAGGGGGAGAACAAGCTGAATTTAAATCCAGATGAGTTGGAAATGATACTAGTTAGCAAGGCTGGTGCTCTAGAAAGGATTCTTTTGTGTACCATGGAGGGAGCAAATGTATCTTGTGGGTTGACCGAAGAACACAGAGATAGTCCAGTCTTCCTAGTGGAGGAACAAATTGCCATAAACACTATATTTCAGTGACATTTTTCTCACAAATTATCTTTCCTTCTAGACTCAACTAACCTAGCTGTGTTGATCTATATTAACATGGATAGGGATTCCTTGATACTGGTCTGTAGCCAGAAGGATAGACTACTGTAAGACACTCTGTATGGGGCTGCCCTTGAAGATAACTCAGAAACACCATTTGGTGTAAAATGAAGCCGTTTATATTCTGACTGTAGCAAATTGATATGAACAGGTGTTTCCTGTTCTAAAATGACTTGATCGATTACCTGTGTTTTCAGGTTCAATTTAATGTCCGAGCACTTACCTTTAAAACCCTTAATGACATGTCTGAGGGTCTGCCTCTTTTTGTGTGAACTCCTGTACCAGTTATGCTCTCTCTGGCCAATCTTAGTCTTTCTGTCGTTACTTAGGAGTATTATATTCTCCTCCATTTGTAATAGATTGTCTCAACATTTTGGAAGACTTTGCCAGAGAACTTTGAAAGACTACCTTCTCGTAGACTGCAATCACACACACTAAATAATCCACTTTCAATCCACTTTCCAACTGGATGTTGCCAGTTCACACAGTAAAAATCCATCTGGAAAGTGCACTGAAAGTGGATTATTTAGTGTGTGTGATCACAGCCTTAGTGGCTTTCAGGAAATCCTATAAGGCAGTCCTGTTTTTTTGGAGGGGGGGGGGCTTTCTGGTGAATTATATGGATATAATACATTTAAGTTTTGATAGCCGAACCATTGGAATTTTTATATCTGTCTGTCTCTATCATGATATCATCTGTGATGATTAGCAAGCATGCATATATTATATATATGTATGACCCTGGTCACATGGGAGGATTTGCCCTGCAAAATGGACGGGTTGAGGGTGGATTAAACTGGCGTGATCAGATGCCAACATCTGGCAAGTGTTGCGCACCCACCCCCAACCCGTCCCTTCTGGCCAAAGATGTGGATCTAAAAGAGACCAGTGAAAGGGCATTACCTACCAGTTGATGTTCAGCAATGGTGGCTGTGGGATCGCCGATGCGTGGTTATCCCATGGTATGCGTGGTAGTGGCGAACTGCGCATGCGCACAGCTGCTGCGGCTGGCCCTCCTCACCCTTCTTAGAGTCGCTTCCCCTGCCGCATGTGATTGCAACTGCTGGCAGAAGCACAGAGCCTCAGGGGACCTGTCTGATCCCGCTGCCACGCTTCTGTTTGTTCCGGCTCTAAAAAGCCGCACTTCTGCTGCGGCTTTTCCCACTAGTGTGATCGGGTCCTATATAACCGTTTTCACTGCATTTTGTTACACATATTTTTGGGCCTTTTGGCCTAAGCTATCATGAACTAGTGAGGTCAGCTACATGTCTGTTTGTACATCCCTGTACTGTTGCACGTAATTTCCAGCCAGATCGGATATATGAAAGGTTATGTTGAAACTGGGTCCCTCTTCTGTTTTTGTACTACTGTGATTTTGACAAAATTGGTTCAAACTGGTTAACTCCCCTCTATAATCTTGGGTGTTATACTGGATCTGTTTCATAAGAACGGGAAGTACTTTCCCTTTGATTAAAAACAAATATTGCCATGGCTTCTCAGCTGTCGAGACCTCTGGAGCAACTGTTTTGTAGTTACCAAGTTCTTTCAGACAGATTGATCCAGAGCAGAACTATTTTTTTTTAAAGGGGGGTTTAGCTAATCCTGGTTAATTTTAGGATTAATAAGGGCACCCTTAGTAGAGGATAAATTGTCCTCCTTTCAGTCCTAGGAGGCATGCCCCACTGACAACCTAATGCAACCGATCAAATTTGGGGCTAATGAACCTTGGCCAGTGACCGACCCCCCCCAGTGATGGATCACATGTGCCAAAAGGGGGGGGGAAACTATCTGCAAAATTACTGCAATGTTAAAGCTTCAACTAGGAGTTTCATTTGTTTTTTCTTCCAGTTTTTTTAAAAAAGTCTGTTTCAAATCCTATTTGCCCCTTATCTCTGTTTGTTCAGTTGTTTTTAATATCACGTACTGAAAGAATTTCAATAGCTGTTTCTCCATGAAGTCATTTGTTATCCTTCAGCGGGTCTTTGCCTGCTGAATTGTAAAGCAGCCCTCTCTATTTGCATCCTCCAGATGGAGCAGCGTATAAACACTCCCAGATATTTCTGGTAAGTATGGGGGAAAAAATCTTATTTGTCCTTTCTGTGAATAAATAAGAGAATGTCAAATTTTATAGACTAATAAATTTGTATGCTGGGAGTGACATTGAATCTCTCATGGCCTGCAATGTCACAGACCCCGAGAAAGACAATTTTGGGGGGAGGGGGGGATTGTTTTCAAATGTATACTAAGTCCAGTAGAAGCTCAATAAAAAGCCAGAGGATTTGATTGCATTGTTTATGTCTGCCCAGTAGACTAATTCAGTTGCAATTTGCCATGAGGAAATACAATTTACATTTTTCCCAGGCTTGCACAAGCAATTATACACATAGTGAAGAGAAAAGAATTGCAGGAAGGGTTAACAAAACCCCTCCTCTTTTAGTACCATACTTTTCTATGTACTTTTAAATATGTCTGAATACTATAAAAGCAAGCAAAACTAGAAATGGTTCCTGCATTTATGATCTTTTCTATACTGTAACCCTACAGAATTATGCGGCATAGCCCAACTTGGGGCAGTTGTACTGCACAAGCCTTGTTGGAATTCACGGGGGCTGCAAAAAGATACATTAGAGCCCTCGCATAGTTCACGTTAATTTTACTTCTGTTGTATGTTTGTGCCCTCCCCCGGTGATGTAGGCCTAAGTTATTTGCTTTTTTAGGGTCTGTTAAACCTGTGAACACACTGTGATTACTGTCAGTGATGATTTTTGATGCAGTATTAAACTCTCAATAATGCTTCAGAGGGTAGTCATGTTAGTTTCTGGTAGAACAGCTAGATTTGAGTCCAATAGTGCCTTAAGAGGCCAACAAGATTTTCAGGGTATAAGGTTTCGAGAACTTTTGATTTTCAGGGTATAAATGTTTGGGAACATTTGATTTTCAGGGTGTAAGGCTGTCAAGAGTCAGAGTCCCTGTCCATGAAAGGTGCTACTGGATTCAAATCTACCTGTCCCAATAATATTGTTTGGTGTAGTGGTTAAGTGGGCTGACTCTAATCTGGGAGAACCGGGTTTGATTCCCCACTCCTCCACTTGCACCTGCTGATGTGACCTTGGGTCAGTCACAAGCTCTGGCACAGCTGTCCTCGAAAAAGAGCAGTTTGTGTCAGAGTTCTCTCAGCTCCACCCACCTCACAGGGTTGTCTGTTCTGGGGAGGGGAAGGGAAAGGAGTTTGTAAGCCGCTCTGAGACACCTTTGGGTAGTGAAGGGCGGGGTATAAATCCAATCTCTTCTTCTTCTCTTTAAGTTTGTTTGTATTTAATATCTGTCTTCTTCCCTTTCGTTCATGCTTTGCAGAGCTGATACATATATGAGGGGGGAAAGAAAGCCAAAAAAGGAGTAAAACTTTAACAGCAAAATTGTAAAAAAATCAAATAAAATGTCATAATGTATGGTTTTTGTAATAATCAAAGGTTTTTTTAGCTGTCTCTGTTCTCTGAGGGGCTTTCCTGAGATCCATTGACCAACTGCAAGGGGAGATGACCGCTACAAGTACCGTTCAAAGGCCGATACATTCAAGTGTAAATAGCCACACACACTCCATATTAAGAGCACATACTATGACTCATGATAGGCAGAGATATGCATCCTTCTGCAGAATAGTCACATGTTCACAGTACCGAGTTGGAGACCAGGAAATTGCTCTCTGACTCCTCCCTAAGAAGTACCCTTGTGTGCTGATCCATGTTCTCTAGGCATTCACAGACAATGGCTCCACCTTTCATAATTTTCAGTGACCACACAACATTCTACAACAGCTGTCAATAAATGAGATCTAATATTTATTTTCTTTGAGCAATAATTAGACAGGAATGAGGCAGCGTTCACAGTAACAGAGACTACATTGATTCCTAAAAATGGATTTTGCCGAATGAAGTTTTTAAGCTGACTGAAATGAAATATTCGAGACAGAAATATCTTAAATCAATATGACAAAACTGTGACTGATCCCGTCCCCTTCCTCCCTCAGAGGCTAGATCTTCCCTCTATTTTTCTGTCCCCTCACAGATTGAGCGGTCCTGGTAACATGTATTCTTCTCCCCTGAAGAAACCTTGGCTGTCCCACCCTGTCTCAGTGAGAGATAGTGGCTATTTGCTCAGCCCAGGAATCTGAGGGAAGGGATAGGTTTGCCCTTTAACTTGAACCACTGATAATGGCACTTGAGAAATTTTTGGAATTCAAAATGAACAAAATATTTTATGTGACATGGAGGGGATAGGTCAGGTGAATTCAGCGGTGGAAATTTCTGATGTAAAACTAGTTTTTGCACAGGCTTTAGTTCCTACAAGTAAGGAGACCCGCGATACTCGCGGGGGGGGGAGAAGAGCTCCCCCCCGCTTGATCTCGCCGAGGTGGCGGCGAGGCCAGTCCCCCCCGTAAGGGGACCCGCGATGCTCGCGGGGGGGAGAAGAGCTCCGTCTCCTCCATCCCCCCCGCTCGATCTCCCCGAGGCGGCGGCGAGGCCAGTCCCCCCTGTAAGGGGATCCGCGATGCTTGGGGGGGAAGAAGAGCTCCGTCTCCTCCATCCCCCCCGCTCTATCTCCCCGAGGCAGCGGCGGCGGTGAGGCCGGTCTTCCCCCCCGTAAGGGGACCCGCGATACTCGCGGTGGGGGGAGAAGAGCTCCGTCTCCTCCATCCCCCCCGCTCGATCTCCCTGAGGCGGCGGTGGCGGCGAGGCCGGGCCTCCCCCCCGCCCTGCTTTGAGGCGGCGGCGAGGCCGATCCTCCCCCCCGCCCTGCTTCGAGGCGGCGGTGGCGAGGCTGGCTACAGAGCATTCCCTGCGCATGCGCAGGGGACGCTCTGTCACTTTGGGGGGGATTTAAGTATCCCCCCGTTTTTTAAAAAACTTTTTAGATTTTTGTGCACACCTGGGGACCGCCCCACGTGTGCACAAAACTCTCCCTCCCCCCCAAGTGCCCCCTCTGTGCTGATTTAGATATCCGCACAGAGGGGGCTACTTCGCTATTAGATATATAGATGTACAAGCTAATGAGAGTTTCTTAAGGTTTTTCGCAGTTTCTTGAAACCTTATATTGAGAGGCCTTTGTTCCAGTATTTAACACCCCAGCACACTTTCTTTAGTATCTCTCAAACTCTTTTGTTTTTCCTTAAAGGTTGGTACACCCTTTTCAGTACCCAAACCCCTTCTCTTGAAACACCAGTTTTTGACTCACTCTTTAGGTCTCTACTGGCAGTTTTCATTCATACCACACCAGGGATCTCTGTACTCTTCAGAACTGTTTTCCCTGTTCACCAGGGAAGGGAATCTTCTTCTCTCCCTAGAAGATCTTGCCCTTTTCCTTGGCCTGAATGGGAGTCTCTGTACGCTTCCCAGACCTCCTAGCTGCTTTTCCCGAGATCTCCTGTCTGTGTTAAACTGTTCTCAGATAAGGCTGAAATCGGACTCTCTCAGTCAAGGCAGAATTCAGGCTTTCTCCAGTCAAGGCACAAACCTGACTCTCTCCTCAGCATCCAGCTCCCTTCAAGACTGTGTCTGCTCAGCTGATGCTGTCCCATCAGGTTGCTCAGAGCAGCCTGTCCGAAAGAACTGATCAATAGACCACACAAGGAAACCATTGAAACTATGCTAGATGCAGCTAAAACTTCCATAGCTTCCGCTTGGAAGGACAGTAATCCACCCACTATAGATATTTGGTACAAGAAATTATGGAACCATTTTCTAATGGATGCTGTCACCAGCAGATTGTCATCCCTTTCACAGAACTCACATCAAGATCTATTCACCAGTAAGTGGTATCCAATTATGGTGCTTTGGTCCCAGAAACAATTTGTGTCCTCTCAGTGGTCTCAGTTTCACCTCTGGATTTGATGTTAGTCTTAAGACTATAGAACAAGATATATCTTAATTCTCTTATGTTTCTTTATACCTCGTCTTGTCAATCAATTGTGATTAGGTTGTTGAGTCTGAATCACAAAACGTATCTAAAACTACAAGAACCGCTTCCAATACTCTCATTATACCGTAATTACCCTTTTATTATTTCTAGCTGTCCTATATATATATAAGTTCGCTATATTCATATATCTAGTATACATGTGTTCCAACTGATTGTCAAGTTCTTAATCTACGCTGTTATTCAAGTTACTCCATTTACACTTAAAGTTGTATTATGTTAAATATCTTGGTGAATATTGAAATAAAAAATTTTCAATTTAAAAAAATAAAAAGAGCAGCCTGTCACTCTGTATAGTACTTTGAGACTTTGAGAGCCAGCTTGGTGTAGTGGTTAGGAGTGCGGACTCTAACCTGGGAGAACTGGGTTTGATTCCCCATTCCTCCACATATAGCTGCTGGTGTGACCCTGGGTCAGTCATAAATTCTTTCAGAGCTGTTCTCTCAAGGGCAGTTCTCGGGAGAGCTCTCTCAGCCCCACCTACTTCACAGGGTGTCTGTTGCGGGGAGGGGAAGTGAAAGGGATTGTAAGCTGCTCTGAGACTCCTTTGGGCAGTGAAGGGCGGGGTATAAATCCAATCTCTTCTTCTTCTTAAAAAGGTTCAGTTTGTCACAGAAATGTTCTGTAATGGTGGTCTCCTGCCACATAGCGACAAAGGGCCTCAATATAAAAATGAAAGTATATAACATAAGGACCTCTTTTGCATTAATGTTAGCAATGGCTGATTTGTCCTTTAATGCAGAAAGTTGACATTTATCTCACAAATTTGCAAACTGTTTGGTCCTTGCATTTGTCAAACAGTTTTATCATGCTGTATGCTAATTTACTGCTCACCCTCTACCTCTTTGTATGGACTGGCTACTTCCATTTCAATGTATCTGAATTATTATTGTTGTTTTTGTTGTTATTTTTGTTATCATCTTTACTGTTTTTGCAACTGGAGTCATAATCCGCAAACCCTCGTCCCACAATAAACCGCGTTCCACAGGAAAACATGGAAGAATTTAAAGATTGCTTCTGCAAAAGTTGTCAGGTGATTTGACAACAGCTGCTAGAAACTTTGCCACAAGCAGGGTAGTTTGTTTGTCTTCGTCTCTAAGTAACCAGGATGATTTTGCTTCTGGAGAGAGGAAGTCCTGATTAAATAAACGGGAGATCAGTTCATCTCTTAGAGCTGAGGACCGCTCCAGTTGGTGTCACTGGCTACAAAGATGGTGCTGAACTACTCAGAGGGCGGTGGGGTTGTGTTGCCCCACGGGGAATGTAATATCAAGCAATGTAAAGATGTGGAATTGACCTTCTCTGATGTGACCAGCAAATGTGATATCTTCAAATGCACCAAGAAAGGCATGGTGTTATTTACCCCTTGCAGAGTCATCCTTTTGTCCAAGGGCAAAGACCCAGTAATGTCCTTCCAGATGCCATTCACTTTGATGAAAGTATGATATATTCAACAGCCAGTATTTTCTACTAATTATATCAGAAGAAGTGTGCATGCAGATGAAAGCTTATACCTTCAATAAAACTTTGTTGGTCTTAAAGATGCCACTGGACATGAACTTTGTTTTTCAAACTGTGCATGACTTACACCTATTATCACACTTATTTTGGCTTTAAAACTCATGTGCCCAGTATGAAATATTACCTGTAAAGTTACGTTAAAGTTAAAACTTAGTTTGCATACTATAATTTATGCTAATTCTTTCCAGTAAGGAGAAGGATTTTTTTTATAACAATAAACTGCAAACCCGAGCATTTATTTTTTTTACTTTCAGGAGGAGTCCCATTGCTTACTTTGATAAGAAAGGCATGTGATTATTTTCATGCATCAAATGCTGAAAGGAAGGAGGCATGATCCAATCAAAATTAAGCATTTATAAGTAACATTTATTACAAGTTTATTTTGTAGCCATAACAGCATCAGGGGGTCCATAAACCAGATAAAGGAGAAGAAAGAAAAACCTGAACATGCGATTCATATTGTTTCTTTGGACGCTGGGTGACATTACGTTTTACAGACTTCTCCCAAGTATTAGGAGCTAGATATTGGAAAGAGGTTGTATCATGTTTAGTAGACATTTTGTGTACTACACAGAAACACAAGTTTCAAATGGGTTGGGCAACACAGACTGTTATTAAAGATTAGGAGCAACCACTTCTAGCTGCTACCTCAGTATAATGACTCAAACAGCAATAATACAGAAGATCCTCAGTAGCTTGGGATCTATTTTTTAAGTGCAATTCCTTTCAGTGAGGGAGCTAAGCATGTGCTTAACATACTCACACTGAAATCAATAGGACTTAAAAGCACTTAACTGTGTGTGTGCAATGTCCACATGTTTCCCAGAACAATATCACACAGCGGTTTAAATAATGAGAGTTACTAGGATCATTTGGGATCGCTGGTGATGGAGGCAAAGTGCTAAATTTAATAGGTATGGGCACTGGATCCGGAACTACTTGCGGGATGATACCTGTGGAGCTTCTCTTTCTGTCTTTTTAAAACTTTCTTTAGTGTCACATTTGTTTTGGCTTTTTAAGTGCAGCAAGATGACCCAGAATCCTTCTTTAGCCATTCCCAGAGTTCTCTTAAAACCATTCTTAGGGCTGGAAGCCCCTTCAAGAACACTTTTTGTGGTGTTTCCTCTGTCCTTCTCTCACTGTTCAAATTCCTCCTGAAAACCCACCTCGTTCCGTGAAGCTTCTGATTTAACCTCTTGATTCTCAATCCAAGAGCAATTGGGCCTAAATAGGGGTGACTGAATTTTCGCACACATCTGTATTACCTCTACCTGAAGTCTTTCTGGATTCTGGAGCTCCCCCCATTTTGGAATTGCCTTGTAGTCCAGAAACAAATTTTGTTACAAAGGACCTGGTAAAAACTGTGTGAGAACTGTACAGAAATGAGGGCAAAAGACAAACTTTGGTCCCTGCCACACGGCAGGGAAACAGAGGGCTGATCTGCGGCAAATGTGAGCCGCACCAAAGTTGGAACGCCGCGGCGGGATCCCACAGATCCCCGGAGCCGCGGCGCGTCACTCCCCGGCACGATCAGATGCCGGGGGGGAAGAGTCGGCGGGGGGGGGGGGGGGGGCGGACTGCGCATGCTCGAGCATGCGCAGTACGGCAGGGGG
>NW_015176454.1:761327-806989 GCF_001447785.1 Gekko japonicus | reverse complement strand
GTTCGGCCAGGAGCCGGGGATGCGCCGGCGCAAGGACGCGCCGGCGATCCCACGGCCAGCGTTGCTGCGGCCCTTCAGAAAGAACCACCTCGGGAGGGGGTTCTTTTTCGCCACGGAGCAACGCTGGAAGGGACGGAACCGGGACGGATCCAGCACGCTCCCCAGATGTTGAGGTGGGATCGCGCCGGTTTGCTCCGCCCCCGTTCCGTCCCGCTCCCGGCCCAAATGGGCTCGTATGAACAGGGCCTTTAATTAGCTACTGAAAAGTATTTCTTCACTGTATTTATTCACTCGCCATTGTAATATTCGTTCTCTACATTGTGCCCAAATTAAGACATAATTACGAAGGAAAGCAACATTTTGAGGAGATTTTGAGAAAACTATTGGCTTGATATAAGAAGAAGAAGAAGAGAAGATTGCATTTATACCCTACCCTTCACTTGGAGTCTCAGAGCAGCTTACAAACTCCTTTCCCTTCCCTTCCCCTCCTCACAACAGACACCCTGTGAGGTAGGTGGGGCTGAGGGAGCTCTGACACAAACTGCTCATTTCAAGATAGCTCTGACAGAACTCTGGCTTGCCCAAGGTCATCCAGCAGCTGCAAGTGGAGGAATGGGGAATCAAACCCGGTTCTCCCAGATTAGACTCTGTGCAATTAACTACTACACCAAACTACACCAAACTGGCCCTCATATAAAAAGGACTGTAGGATTTATTTTGCATCAAAATGATAGTTGTTTTTGAGGGAATAACTGAAAATAAACTTAGCTAGAGTGAGATAGGGCAGAATTTCAAGGTGATAGTAAAAGAGGAATATTGTCCCACTTTAGTCTGTGCATATATGCATGTGTATGCATCCATACGTCTGTTATGTGTATGATACATACCCTGTTTTCCCAAAAATAAGCCCTACCCCCAAAATAAGCCCTAGCAGGATTTCTATGCATTTGTGGTATAAGCCTTAGTGTGTCTTCTTGAGAAAAAATAAATATAAGACAGTGTCTTATTTTCGGGGAAACACGGTATATTTATTTATATACATACCATATTAATAGTCCACCTTTCTCACTGAGACTCAAGGCAGATCCATTGTGTTAAATCAATGGAATCAATAGAATGAGGCATCTGATAAGGAATGTATTAAGACTAGGATTAGAAGAAGAAGAGTTGGATTTATACCCCACCCTTTACTCAGAGTCTCCGACTGGCTTAAAATCACCTTCCCTTCCTCTCCCCACAACAGACACCCTGTGAAGTAGGTGGGGCTGAGAGAGCTCTTTTGAGAACTGCTCTTGAGAGAACAGCTCTGACAGAACTTGTGACTGACCCAAGGTCACACCAGTGGCTGCATGTGGAGGAGTGGGGAATCAAACCCAGTTCTCCCAGATTAGAGTCCACGGCTCTTAACCACTACACCAAACTGTTACAGAAATTTGCAACAACAAGTATAGAATATTAGGCATGAGACAGAATGCAGATGCAATGCAGAAAAAATGGTATTATGTCAGTAGTAAACAATGAGAGTGGGGTAAAACTTGCAGCTAACAGATACAACCTGTATACAGCGGTGTAGTCCACACAGTCACTCTCCCTTTATATCACTTGCATGTTTCTGAATAGAGACGAGCATCCTTATGGAAACGCACTTAACACTAGTTTTCTTTCTAAAATATGTCATCAGTTTCCTCAATCACTTCTAAGATTCCTTTGTCTTTTTTTAAAAAAAGTTACCCCCTAGGAGTGCCCCCCTTTTGTTTCTTGCCCTTCTATCATTTACTTTGATCTTCTGCAAGAAAATCTGGAAGTGTGTTGTCTTAAATGCTAGCACCCCCCCCCCCCAAAAAAAAGATTTTGAGGCCTTGTCCTTCATGTTGAAGAAAAAGGCTCTTGTGTGAAGATGTGGGTTTTGTTTAGTTCTCTATCCCTGGTGGGAGCCTTAATTGCATTTTATTCTCTCTCACAGTGGCTGGCTGCAGAAAGCCTGCCTTCCCTGCCGATGCTGGAGTTTTTAAGCTCTGTTACACTATGGCGGTGAAAATTCCTAGGCCCAAGTTAAAAAGAGTCATTTTTCTACCAAAAAGAAAGGAAGCATTTTCGCGTATTGTCAGTTTACCATTTGCAGTAAATGCGGTGAACAATTGGGTGTTTTAACTTTTCCCCTCGAAGTTCTACAGCTTAACTAGCATAAATCGTATCTTGCCCAGTTGAGGATCCTAAATTTCCTGGGAGGGAAAAAAAAAAGGAAAAGATCATTCCTTTGGGCTAATAAATGTAATGTTAAAACAGAACATTAACCGCTGTGCAGAAAATTTATTAATAGTTTGGAATCGATTAATGTGCAGTTGGTCTCCGTTTGCAGAGAGTGTTTCATCTTCCAAAATGAAGAGTTAATCTTGGCCATAAATGATCGGTTTGAATTATGCTGTTTAACTTCCAGACGCTTCAAAGTCACTCCAAAGGAAATCAAATTCTGTCAGGAATTAGGAGCTAGACTTCCTGAAAAACGGGTTAAAGTTCACGTTCATGGCTGATTGAGGCAGAGTTCCTAAATTTGCATTTTTAATACAATACATAGGACTGGTACTTGCTGTTGATCCAATGCTAGTGTGAAAATAATTCAGAAGTTTAGGACAAGGCTTGTCATCAGAATGCGGTCTGTGTGGAAGAAATTGTGGTTTCCAGAGAATTCATTAATTTTCATGGCAAATTGCCGCTTCTCAGCCCATAGTCTAGTGGCAATTTGTATAACATGGTGACACCATGATTATTGTCATTGAGTGCAGGATCAGATTTAAAAGTTGACAGCTCTGATACAAACAAAATGCCATTAACTTCCCCTGCACCTGTACAAGTGCCAATAAGTTGTATGTGTGTGTGTGTTTATGTGGCACTTTTGTGTTGTTGGATAACAGTGTGTTGAATTTAATGTCAATCAGTTATGATAGACAGACAGACATGCACATGCTATTCATAGGTTTGCTCTGTTAATTTACCATAAGTAATCCTAGGGTTTCCCCCCCTCCTTTTTTGGAAAAAGAGGTGCCAGAATTCTCAAGAGGGAAATGGAGTTTTCAGTCTGTACACTGAAAACTCAAGAACTTTTAAACATTTTTAAAAGAATTCTGTCAAAGAGGTTCCAGAACTCTGTTCTGGTGCATTCCCCAGAAGAAGAAGAAAAGCCCTGAGTTACTCCTGTAGTTGCAGTGGGTTGATAGAACCAGCTTGTGAGAGTTCCCTGAAAAGTTGAAATCAGGCATTTTCCTCACTGTCCCAACACAACAGTATTTGTCCTTGAGAGAAAGTTACTCAGCCAGTGAAAACCAGTTTTTATCAACAGCTGGTCCTCTGCCATCATAAATCCCAGGACAAGAACAATGGCACTGTGAATAGTTTACTTGTGCTGAATTTAAAGTATTGTTTGTATGCTCAGAGGAAGGTTAGATGGTGAGAATCATGTGGTTTAGTGGAGGTGTGATATAAACTTTCAGTGATCTATGGACTAGGGGTTTATCAGATCAGCATTTCAGTGGGGCTGCTTCCTTTTTCTGCAAAGGCTCGGCCTAAGACGTTTAGAAATGTCAATTCTTAATTCCAGTTTAGGTAGTGTACGGATTGTCATGTATATGCACGTATTTTAATTGCTTTTAGCGATGCCAGTGTGATCCAGAGACATCTAATAATCTCTAACCATCTTGTGAATTATTAGATTATACTTTTAAGCAAAGTTTTTAACTAGAACACTGAGTGGATTTTTGCCTGGTAAATACGGGGTTTTCCCATAAATAAACCGGAGTCCTGTAACATATACATGTTTGAGGAAACATTCACTTGTCATGCAGTACAGTACTCTTGTGGTTAGTCTGTTGCTTTAAACAGCCCAAGAGACTTTTAGTTTCCCTGTAGTTATTTTAAGATAATAACCCCTCACAAGTGGATATATCAGGCAGTCTCAGCAGGGATCAAAGATAAATCTGGGGGACGGAGGTTTGGGTCAAGGAGCAGCCAGGTCAGTATCCATTCCTCTATGAGTGCGTAGCTCTTATCCCTCATTCATTAGTGCAATATGAGAGCTCTCTTTATAATCTAGCCATAAAATCTTATTTTTACCCATTTCTACTTCATTTCAGGGGCGTAGTGACTAGTAATACTGGGGGGGGGGAGAATTTTTTGATTTGACACAGTGTATTATATTTTTAAAAAGACCAAGAAGGCTGTTAGATAGTTGAGATAGACAGACAGACAACCTTTATTGGCATGTAAGAGATAAGATAACATTAAAATTTAGGAATACATCAAAGGTATGGCTGTCGAACAGCCAACAAAAAAGAACTGATCAATTAATTGTTTCCCTGGTTCGAATTACAGACTGAGGGTGATTTCCCACAAGCGCTGCTCCGCGCTCACTCTTCTCTTTGGCCCGATGGTATGTGTCAATTTCATACAAGCTGCTGCGCAGCTGCATTTTGCCTCGCAGCTTCGTGCGATTTTCCCCGCGTCTACTCAATCCTGTTTTTTGAGGACTGAGTAGACGCGGGGAAAATCGCACGAAGCTGCGGGGCAAAATGTAGCCGCGCAGCAGCTTGTGTGAAATTGACACGTACCATCGGGGCAAAAGGGAGGAGTGAGCGCGGAGCAGCGCTTGTGGGAAATCACCCTGAAGAAAACAAGCAACATTAAAAGTTATAGAAGCGTTTTGCCCAGAGCGTAGTGACTTGGACCTTGAATCTCTCAGGAAGACCACGCCACGTAAAAAGAAGGGTGTCCAGAAATTTTCCTCGAATCTTAGTATAAACTGGACAATTTCAAAGAACATGGGGAACGGATCCGATAGCACCCTGACCGCAGGGGCATTGCCTAAGTTCATAGGGGATTTTTTGGCATCTTCCAGAGAAGATGGCCGATGGCAATACGTTAAATCTGGCTAACATAAATGCCCTTCTTTGATGGTGATCAGTTAGAGAACAAAAATAAGTAGCTGTCTGGCCCAGTGTCTGGGATAATCCCAGATGAACTGGGGAACAGGTTTTCCTGGCTGCCTCAGTCAGTCACTGAAATTGAATTTCTAGAAGCCTGCGTTTAGATAGTTGAGATATTTTAATGGCACTCTATCTCCTCAGACTCAAGCCACAGATGCAAGGATGCAAAAAACATCATAACCACCCATCAGTCAGTTAAACACTACTCTGTCTGTATATAGTGTTGTCAAGTTGCAGCCAGCTTCTAGGCCAGCCCATCAGGGCTTCCAAGGCAAGAGAGGATCAGAGGTGGTTTGCCATCGCCTGCCTCTCCATCTGATTTATTATTACGGTTCGTGACCAGCACAAGATCAGCTACAACAACGTAAATGAATCTAGTAAATTTTTAGGATATTTGTTGTTGTTCAGTCGAGTCCGACTCTTCGCGACCCCATGGACCAGCTCCCGCCAGGCCCTCCTGTCTTCCGCTGTCCTCTGAAGTTGGCTCAACTTCATGTTCGTTGCATCTATGACACTGTCTAACCATCTCATCCTTTGCCATCCCCGTCTTCTTTGACCTTCAATCTTTCCCAGCATCAGGGTCTTCTCCAGTGAGGGCTCCCTTCTCATTGGGTGGCCAAAGTATTTGAGCTTCAGTTTCATTATCTGGCCTTCCAGGGAACAGTCAGGGTTGATTTCTTTTAGGATTGACTGATTTGATCTTCTTGCAGTCCAAGGGACTCTCAAGAATCTTCTCCAGCACCATAGTTCAAAAGAATCTATTATTCGGTGCTCGGCCTTCCTTATAGTCCAACTCTTGCAGCCATACATGACTACTGGGGATACCATTGCTTTGACCATGCGGACTTTTGTAGGTAGGGTGATGTCTCTACTTTTTATCATGCTGTTTAGGTTCGCCATCGCTTTCCTCCCAAGGAGCAAGCGTCTTTTAATTTCATGGCTGCTGTCACAGTCTGTGGTGATCTGGGATCCCAGGAACGTGAAGTCTGTCATGACTTCCCCGACTTTCCCTTCTATTTGCCAAGGAGTGATGGGGCCGGATGCCATGATCTTAGCTTTTTTGATGTTGAGCTTCAAGCCCACTTTTGCACTCCCCTCTTTTACACAATATTTAAAATGACCAAATGGCCTATGCGTTCTTAAAATAACGGAACAGATTGAACAAAACATCTACACTTTATGATTCAGCTGCATTCTGTGTCGATTCCCCGCGGATTCTGTGCGATGCTGCAAGAAATCTGGCATGGGGGAGTGTGAGCTGAGGATTTGTGTCTGAAAGGAACTTCCTCGTAACTTCCTCGTAATTTCAGATTCAGAGCAGGCAGAAAACCTCCCAAGCAAGGGGGCAGTAATCTTCGCACGGATTTCCTGGTAGAAACGGCAGTGAAGATAAAGGGGTTGGAACACTTTCCCTATGAGGAAAGGTTAAGGCGCTTAGGGCTCTTTAGCTTGGAGAAACGACGACTGAGGGGTGACATGATTGAGGTTTATAAGATTATGCATGGGAAAGAGCAGGTAGAGAAAGAGGTACTTTTCTCCCTTTCTCACAATACAAGAACTTGTAGGCACTCCATGAAATTGCTGAGCGGTCGGGTTAGAACGGATAAGAGGAAGTACTTCTTCACCCAAAGAGTGATTAACACTTGGAATTCACTGCCACAGGAAGTGGTGGTGGCTACAAGCATGGACGGCTTCAAAAGGGAATTAGATAAGCATATGGAGCAGAGGTCCATCAGTGGCTATTAGCCACAAGTTATAGATAGGGACTCTGGGGCAAGTGATGCTCTGTCTTCTTGGTGCTTGGGGGGGTCAACAGTGGGAGGGCTTCTAATGTCCTGGCACCACTGGTGGACCTCCTGATGTCACTGGTATTTCTGGCCACTGTATGACACAGAGTGTTGGACTGGATGGGCCTTTGGCCTGATCCAACATTGGCGTCTCTTATGTTCTTATGAAGCAAGATATGCTCATCTGTCTCAAAATTCCCTGCTCCACACGGGCAAACCCTCTCTGCTAGTGGGATCTTCCTACAACGCCCCTCCACTACTGCAGAGGGGAGTATATTCCATCTAGCCATAGAGTAAGCCTTTTGGTGGGACGGGATCTCAAACAGCAATAAGTAGGCTGCAATTGCAACGTATCTAGTGTTCTTTGACGCCAGGAAATTTGAAACTCTGCTGATGTCTCCCTGCCTTTCAGTATCCAATATCCTTTGCTTGACCAGGGCCTTTGCTTGATCTAAGGCCATTTTTAAGAGAAACTCTGGGGAGAGGCCTAGCATATTCAATTTGTGACAGACTGCCTGCCTCTGCATAGTGACGCTGGATTTCCTCGGTGGTTTCTCATCCAATTACTAACCGGGATTGACCCGGCTTAGTTTATGAGATCTGATAAGACTGGGCTATCTGTACCGTGCCACCTTTCCTCCCAGAAAATAGCCCATAGGGCATACTATGGTGGTGCCCCCTCAAACAGAGGCTCGACGATCCCCAACAGTGCAGTCCTAAGAAAGAGTTGGTGGTGGTGAGTGCTGTCAAGTTGCAGGTGAACATGATGTACAGTTTCCAAGGCAAGAGATCATCAGAGGTGGTTTGCAGCTGCAGTCCTCTGTGTAGTTACCCTGGCCTTCCTTGGCGATTTCCCATCCAAGTGGTAACCACAGTCGACTTTGCTTAGCTCCCAATATGATGATATCATGCTAGCTTGGACCATTCAGGTCATACATACAGTTAAAACTTAGCCAGATCTGCCCAAAGTGTTTACCCTTCACCAAATGCCTTCTGGATTTTGTAACTCAGATTTGGACTTCAGTAAATGTCGAAATCCTGCCAACCTAGCAGATCGAAAGCAAGAAATTGCAAGTAGATAAATATGTACCACTTCGGTGGGAAGGTAACAGCATTCCGTGCACCTTGGTGTTTAGTCATGCCGGCCACATGACCACGGAAACGTCTTCGGACAGTGCTGGCTCTTCGGCTTTGAGACGGAGATGAGCACCGCAACCCTAGAGTCG
The DNA here is from genome assembly GCF_001447785.1 of Gekko japonicus. Lineage (NCBI taxonomy): Eukaryota > Metazoa > Chordata > Lepidosauria > Squamata > Gekkonidae > Gekko > Gekko japonicus. The sequence continues at coordinate 799,000 of NW_015176454.1, read as the reverse complement.
GATTCGACTGGCTTTCGAGCAAGGGAACCTTTACCTTTAAATGTCCAAAGGAAGTGTCTCAGTGAATGGGGCAGTCAGCTGCAGATAATTCTTTCCAACATCCCTATGGTTTCTGGCCTCAGTGGGTATAGATGACTGAAGAAGGCACTTCCAGTTGAGGACATGTTCTCTTAGTGCTATCCTTTGCTTCTTTAACACAAAGCAGCAGCAAACATTATGCTGATCTACATAAGTGGCAGCCCCAGTTCTCAGAAACAGGCTGCCATTTTTGATACAGCTGAGTGTGAGCAGAACATGGCTCCTGTTCTAGACACTGTTGTTACCCATAGAAGCAGTCTCCTATTTAATTGGGGGGAAATTAATTTAAAGGAGACTAAGCAGTGGGGGGGGGGCTGAGATTCTCCACCTATGCATATGGGGAATTCTTGCATATAGGGGAATTCTATGCATATAGAGAATTCTTGAAATCAACCAGCCAGATGTTCAACTGTAAGGGGTTTTATTGAAAAAGGAATAATAGAGCAACAAACATACATACAAACACATGGAAAACACATAAACTAGCTAAGAGGAAATCAGGGAGGAATGGGAGGAAGCAGTTTCAGGGAAGGCTATAGTTACCAGTCTTGAAGAGCGAGGCCCACAGAAGCAGCAGCGAAATGACCAGCACTTCATGGAGAAGAGGAGACATCCCACATGTCAGTGAGGGTGTGAAGTATGGTGCTGAGAACACACTCTGCTGTGTGCTACAATTATAGGGGACAACGCCCCCAAACAATAACTTGACGGGTTTTTCAGAGGTGAACAATGATTTGGGAGAAGCTTGATGAATTTGCTTGAGGAGGACTATAGGTGCTAATGATGCCTGATGACCTTCTAAATACCGGATGGGAAAAGCTAACAGGTTTGGTGAATACTGTTAGGTGTGTATCTATATCTGGTGAGTCTGTCTGTCTGTCTGTCTGTCTGTCTGTCTCTCTCTCTCTCTCTCTCTCATCTATCTACCTATCTACCTATCTATCTAGTGTTTATGGTTTTTCTTTCTATAAACTGCCCCTCAGCAAGAGGAGGGGTCTGACTGCTAACAATGTCGACACTAGAAACAGGATGTGTTGTCCAGCTGGCATTTATTTTACCAATTTTATCTTCTTTTTTTAATCCCCTGAAGGCAGGGTAGCTTTATTAATTTTTGTTACACCTACATAACTACAAAAAGAAAAAAAAAGAAGAAAAGCGGAAAAAAGAAAAAAGTGGTGGGGGGGGGAAGGAAAAAAAATAACAAACTAAAATAACAAACCCCAGGATACAGACAGTATAAAAGAAAAAGACCCCACACTATAACTAAAAACCCAAGAAAGGAAGGTTCTTAACAGTTAGCACATAGTTAGTTATAAAAAAATTAAAGCTTGTGTTTAAGTCAGTGAGTTAAGGAGATTAGTGAGTCCATTTTAGTAAATGTCTATTTTCTTCTCAGTGTGCATAATATTTTACCAATTTTATCTGATGTTTAAAAAGGCCTAAAGAGATGCTACTTATTGTGAAGGTCTCTTCTGTCATAGAAATATTTACCGGCATAGGTTTGTTGTTTGAAGTTGTGCTCTGTAGGGTGGATGCATTTTGTTAGATAGCTTGTTAAATATTTGTTCCTCTGCTATGTTGTTTCTAATGTCTCTGTTAAAAGTGACATACAAATTATAATACGAGGTAAGAATACATAAATGGGAAATGTCTTATTTAAATCCGGTTACGGTATTTAGATCTTTAATCGCACACTGTGGGAGAATCGAGAGAAAACAGGATTCTCTGTTGTTGACCACATGGTTGAAATCCTGCCTTAGTAATGACAGAATAAATAGGGATCCTGTACCAAGTTAATAATCTGAAGGAGGCCTAGTCAACAACATGCATATTTATGTTAATTTAGAAGAGGAAAAGAAGGTTGTTATTCCCCACTTTTCTCTACCTTAATGAGTCTCAAAGTGGCTTACAATTACCTTCCCTTCCCCTCATCACAACAGGCACCTTGTGAGGTAGGTGGGGCTGAGAGAGCTCTGAGAGAACTGAGACTGGCCCAAGGTCACCCAGCAGGCTCCGTGTGGAGGAAATCAAACCTAGTTCTCCAGAATATAGTCTGCCACTCTTAACCACTACACCACACTGGCTCCCATAGATTTAGCTGTAGAATTAGGATTAAACTAATAACGTAAAGCCAGCAGTTTTTAAAGAGGAGGTCTGGACATCCTTATTCTTAGAGAAAGATCCATGTAGAAGAAGAAGAGGAGGAGAAGGAGATAGGATTTATACCCCGCCCTTCACTTGGAGTCTCAGAGCGGCTTACAAACTCCTTTGCCTTCCCCTCCCCACAACAGACCACCCTGTGAGGTAGGTGGGGCTGAGAGAGCTCTGACACAAACTGCTCTTTTTCAAGGACAGCTGTGCCAGAGTTTGTGACTGACCCAAGGTCACATCAGCAGGTGCAAGTGGAGGAGTGGGGAATCAAACCCGGTTCTCCCAGATTAGAGTCTGCACACTTAACCACTACACCAAACTGGTGTATTACACAACAAGAAGGAATTTAGTCCCCCCCCCCCCACGTTACTGTGGTTGTGTTTAGACTGAGCGATAGTGGTGTGCCTCGGGTGCTAACTGACAAATTTATGAACATATTATCAAATATTCTGCTAAGTTCCTGTAAGCAATTACCTTTCCACACCTAAAAGGTAAAAGGTGAGGGGCCATGGTGGCTCAGAAGTTATGATGCTGAACTGCAGGCTGTGGAAGGTCAGTAGTTCAGCAGTTCGAGACCTGGGTTGCTGCATGATGGAGTGAGCTCCCGTCTCTAGTTCCAGCTCCTGCCAACCTAGCAGCTCGAAAGCAAGAAATTGCAAGTAGATAAATAGGTACCACTTCATTGAGAAGGTAACAGCGTTCCGTGCACCTTGGTGTTTAGTCATGCCGGCCACATGACCATGGAGAAGTCTTCGCACAGCGCTGGCTCTTCGGCTTGGAAATGGAGATGAGCACCTAGAGTCGGATTCGACTGGCTTTCGAGCAAGGGAAGCCTTTACCTCTACTTCCATACCTGGGAGGGACAGTGCTGTGTCATCTACTGTTTTTTCTTTCCTATGGCCATTTTTTTTCAGACAACATATCTATTCAATTTTAGTGACTGGTTACCAACGGAATTTTTCTGTCATTTCAGACTGACCCGTTTTAGTAACTGGCTACTCGTAGAATTTACCTTTCCATACAATCCCGGTTGTCTCCTGTTGGTGAAGCGTGTCTGAAGCGTTGTTGATGTAAACTGCTTTCTTCCCATTTTCAATCCCTTCTTGTGTTTCTGAATCACTATGGTGCACTGTATGAAATGCCCGCTAGTGCTTTCTGCTTTGCCGCTCCCTCCTGCCCTTTTTTTCTGTGCGCTCATGATCTTCCTTGGAGATTTTTTTTAAAAAATTCTATTGGGAGCGCTCTGGCGCCAGAACAGGACCTCAAATCAGCACCATAGTGGCACCATTGAGATTCCTGGACTCCATTGAGACACACTGATGCAATTGCGGCTTTTGTCACCTGGAAACATCTGTCACACCAGTCACTGAAGACCAAAGCTCCCGCTTAAACCCACTGTCCAATGAGCTACTTTTGCCCTCCTTGTTTCCAAGAGACAGCAGTTGCAATTGCATGCATCCAGTCATCTCCATGGGGTTGTTATTGCCCCGATTTGCAGTCCTTTTTCGGCACCATATGTTCCCAATAGAACGCTTAAAAAATCCTCTGAGGAAATTCACGCACATGGCGAAAAGGGGTAGGGAGGGAAAGTGGGACAATTTGAAATGGCCATAATGCTTCCGGGATGGCTCTTTAACGGGAAGAAAATCGCTGTGAGAAATCCCAGTCCCTGTATTGCTGTACAAGATGAGTGGCCAATAATGAATAACATTCCCGTTTAGAAAAGTAGAGTCAGTGTGTTAGTATGCTAACACTTTGTAGTAGTTTATTTACGGAAAGGTAAGGTGGAATGCCTCAGTGTCTGTGCACATCTGATCAGATAATATTCAGGATTATTTTGTATTCAGCTATGTTTGTGATACCCTGACATGGATAGCCGATCTAATCAGATCTTGGAATCCAAGCCAGGGTTGGCTCTGGTTAGTATGTGGATGGGAGACCACCAAGGAATTCCTGGGCCTCTATACAGAGGCAGGCAATGGCAAGTCACCTCTGTTCATCTCTTGCCTTGAAAACCCCATGGGATCACCATAAACTGGCTGCAACTTGATGGCAAAAAAAAAATTGTTCATGATATTTTTTATTAGATTTTATTTACTTGATTTGCCATCCACCTTTCTCATTGAGACTATTGTCTGACTTTTTTTAAAGTCAAGGTCAATTACAGAGTTTTGTTCTGTATATAATTGTACTCAGGGGTCATTTAGTAGAAAAAGAGGTGCAGGAGCTCATTAGCATAACTCATTAGCATAACTTATTTGCATATGCCACACACTCTGACATCGCCGGAAGTGTGTCAGAAGGCAACACCCACTGCTCAGGCTCCACTGGACTATTTTGGATTGCTAGCTATTGGGAGGGGGGGAATGTGCAGATCTGTACTCGCAGAGGAGGGAGAGCTTGTACCTGAATAAAACTTGGTCTTAAAGGTGCCACTGGACTGTTTTGGACCAGGGGGCCGGGCGGAGCTCTGCAGCCTACTTGGCTGCTTCTTGCTCTGACTGAGGGTTGCTGGTAGCAGGGGGTGGGGCTTGTTGCATGTGCCAGGCCCCTGGGCTCTTTACTGCTGGAGCGCTGCTCCTGTGTGCTCCTGCAGGAAATGACCCCGATTGTACTAGCTTTATATATTTCCCAAAACACACAAGTACACATCACTTGAACCATTTAAATTCCCCCCCCCCATGGTTCTTTGGAGACAGTGCAAAATACTGAGAGTAGAGCCTCTCCTCTGTGTATTTGTTTTAAAGTTTGATGGTGCTTCTTACTATACACCTGTGTGCATGGGGCAGAGGTGCTGTGCTTGCTGCAAGATTGCCACTACACTCATGGGAAATGTAGAGATAGGGTATCTAACTGCTACCTTGATCACTAAGGCTGTTATCTGGAGAATGGGGGGTTGCCGTCTTGAAAAGCCCTTCATGCATTTAGAATACCCCTACCAACTTTATTATCAATAACGTCTTCAGACAGCGCTGGCTCTTCGGCTTTGAAATGGAGATGAGCACCGCAACCCTAGAGTCGGATTCGACTGGCTTTCGAGCAAGGGAACTTTTACCTTTTTATGGTGACTAAAGGGAACCTCCACATTCAGAGGTAGTAAGCCTCTTAAATACTAGTGCAAGGCGGCAACATAAGGGGAAGGCCTTGGCCTCTATGCCGTTTTGTTGGCTTTCCAGAGGAACTGTTTGGCCACTATGTGAGACTGGTCTGATCCAGCAGGGCTGTTCTAATGTTCTAACTTCAAAACACTCCCAATTTAACTACAGATTGCTTTTTTGTAATTTAGACTTTAAAATGTACCTTTTGTGCTGCAGATAGATAACAATTCAGCTTCCCATTGGGAGAGCTAACTATATGTTTAAATCTCCATTGAAATAATGGGATTAAAAGTGATACATAAATAGTCTGAAAACTCTTGAAGTCCCGTGCTATCTTAAAAATTAATCTTTTAGGAATGCCTCTCAGAACTCTATCGGCCCCACCTGCCTGTTGTAGGGAGCGGAAGGGAAGGTGATTGTAAGCCGCTTTTAGAATCCTTAGGGTAGAGAGAAGTGGGGTGTAAAAACCAATTCCTCTTCCTCCTCCTCCTCCTCCTCCTCTTCCTCCTCCCGCTCCTCCTATAAATTACTGCACGTATTGTATTGGAAAGCACCCCTATGCAGCCATGAAGCCCTCAACTTTGAAAGTCATTAGGTCAGTCAGAATTTCTCAACATAACTCCCCGTGGTTCTGGGAAGAAACCATGTGCCCCGGAGGGTGTGAGGAGACCAAGGAGGATATGCACACTGACAGGAGGGTGGGCAGAAGGCTAAGGGCACTGCGGGGAACAACGAGTAGAGACAGTGTGGCTGGGAATATCGACAGCTGTGGGTGAGGGTAGTTGATTCACGGAGCTTCAGTGCACAGTGAGGGAATGCCATTGGGACTTAAATGGGACTGGGGCTGAGGTCCAGGAGGGTGGAGTGCAAAGCCAGGTTTCCAGGCTTGATGATTAGGGAGGGACCTTAATGACGTCATGTGAAGGAGTTGGGTGGCACTAGACTGAGGTGGAGGATGGACGGGAAGAAGAGTATGGCACGAGTGAAGTCAACTGCCTCAGGCCCAATGAGTGAAGGAACTCTCGGTAGCGAGATCTCAGTGAAATGTGAAGGACTTGAGAAGTGTTATAGTGATACCGAGTGTGAGTGTGCTTTCTTGGGCAGAAAAGAGGGATGGGACCTTAGCCATAACTTAGCCTCCTAAGGGTAAGGTCGCTACAGTTCCCACGCCCCAGAGTACCCCCCCAGAGCCCCTGTCACCCCCCTTACAGGGTGATTATCAGGGTTTTGGGGTTTTTTTGTAAGAGGTGCTGAAACTCTCAAGAGGGAAATTAAGTTTTCAATCTCTATACTGGAAACTCAAGAACTTTTAAACATTTAAAAAATAATTTTGTCGAAGGGATTCCAGAACTCTGTTCTGGCACGTTCACCCAGAAAAAAAGCCCAGTGAAGATAAATGGAAGGGGCCATGTAAGATGGTCTGAGCTCCTTGGAAGAAAGAATGTGCAAAGTTGTAATAAATAACATAAGACTCAGAAGTCCTAGTGGACACAGAGAACTTACTGTACAACTCCATGGATCTCAGCCATAATTTAAAAGACATATAATTTAAATAATTTGAAAGAACAATAATTCCCGTAGCAAATCTTGTGATGAGAAATCCCTACATTTTTCATGCCAGGGTATCTCTTATGCAAAGAATTATTTTTTTAAAATCTCTTCTGGGAGACATTCAAATCAACTGGAACACAATTCTGTAAAGTCCAGTGATGGGAACGTCTCATTAAATTTACTCATTGAATGGCTGTCAGAGGCGATTGCCAGGAAGGAACATTTGGTTGATTTTTGGTGACGATGGCGGAAGACAGCTGCTTGATTCCTCAGTATGTTAAGCCCAAGCCATTAAGAGCTTTGAAAGTCAAAAGCAGCATCATGAAGGTTACAGGAACAACTAAGAAGAAGAAGAAGAAGAAGAGATTGGATTTATACCCCACCCTTCACTACCCGAAGGTGTCTCAGAGCGGCTTACAAACTCCTCTCCCTCCCCCTCCCCACAACAGACACCCTGCGAGGTAGGTGGGGCTGAGAGAGCTCTGATAGAAACTGCTCTTTTTCAAGAACAGCTGTGCCAGAACTATGGCTTGCCCAAGGTCATCCAGCCAGGTGCAAGTGGAGGAGTGTTCTCCCAGATTAGAGTCTGTGCACTTAACCACTACACGAAATTTGCACCTTGGTATTATCTGCTTCTAAATACCCATCCTTGTAAAATAAATAAATAAATAAATAAATAAAGCGGCTATGTTTTGTGCTAGCTGAAACTGACAAAAGAGAAGTCCCCTATTCTGCATGACAGACTTCAAAAGGTGGTTTGTAATATGACATGGGATTCTGGAGAAAGTTTTTTAAAAAATGAAAAATTCCCCACAAACCTCTCTGAGGATGCCCAGATCCTGACCTTGGACACATCTGCAGTAGGATATATTTTACTCTATCATTAATGTAAAGGTAATGAGAATCTGAAGTATGGTCCTGTTTTTGAGTCATTAATAGAGTTGCCAAGTGACGCTCCACCTGCTACCATAGAGTTTTCCCTCGGATGACCGTGGCCCCGCCCCCAGCGTGCCTGGCATGGTCGCATCACTTCCGGGTGACGTGCACATTGGGGTGGAGTTCCCCCCGGGGCTCGATCTGCCGCCAGCGGGGAACGGGCCTCTGGGGCGGGGTTTCCCCCGCCCCCCGGGGGGACTTGGCAAGCCTAGTCCTTAAAGTGACCACAGCTTTCTCACCACATGCAACGGAAGAAAGGAGGGGCACGCGACTCCCTCAGTTCTCTTTTTGTTGCTGTGGAGTGGGGATTGCCTCCTCATTCTTAAGGATGAGGAGACTTGTTCCTCTGAAAAGTTTTCTCTCTGTCATCAATACTCATTCAATTGAGGGATAAACTGCATTTGAAGAAGAAATGTTTCTGGATTTCCACTGTGTCATTATGGCTCAAAAGGGGCCTACGCAGGATTGGGCCAACTGTGGCTTTAAAATGGTGCTGTTCCGTGGCCATTCTCTGTGCCTTATCTGCCCAGAGGTTCACACAACAGCCGCTCTCTCTGTCACCAGTTTCCCCTGAAGTCATGATTTGCTAAAGCTGGACTCTTTTTCAAAGGAATAAAGGCACCATCCCACTCCCTGGCTTTGTCTTTTCTGAGGAGAGAGACATGAAGGTGTTGCCTGACAGAGCCTCCAATTCAGAACTGCTCTTTTCTAAGGCTATGTCGTGGCCTCCCTACCTGAAGGAATCCTGTAACCCTAAGGGGCTTTTCAGCACAAGTGTCGGCTCCTTTCACATTACCAGGGGTCATTTCGTAGAAAAAGAGGTGCAGGAGCTCATTAGTATAACTTATTTGCATATGCCACACCCCCTGACATCCCTGGAAGTGTGTCAGAAGGCAACACCCACCGCTCAGGCTCCACTGGACTGTTTTGGATTGCTAGCTATTGGGGGGGGGGGCATGCAGATCTGCCCTCACAGAAGTGGGAGAGCTTGTACCTGAATAAAACTTGGCCTTAAAGGTGCCACTGGCCTGTTTTGGATTGCTAGCTATAGGGGGGGGGAACGCACAGATCTGCTTGTACATGACGGTGGGGGGACCTCTGCAACTTACCTGGTTGCTTCTTGCTCCTCGTGGCCACACTGAGGGCTGCTGGGAGCAGGGGGAGGGGCTTGTTGCATGTACCCGCCCCCTGGGCTCCTTACTGCCGGAGCTCCGCTCCTGTGCGCTCCCGCAGGAAACGACCCCTGGTTCTAAACCGGATGTTATTCGTTGTTGGCCCGATTTCAAGTAAAATGATGCAGGGATGGGAGGGGGCGGGTTTCATATAGCCAATTTCCTTTCATTAACGAGCTGTGTCTGAAGCCCTGTTGTCATTTCAAACAGGGCCCCTTCTTTCCCCATGTCATTTCCCTCAGACTTTTAAAAAATGTTCTAAGTTGAGCACTGTAGCGCTAAGCCAACATAGCACTTCAGTGCTATAGCGGCACCTTGACTCCATCAACTCAATGGAGTCGAGGCATCTCAAATGCTATATTGATACAGTGAGAATGAGGCTGTTGTTACCTGGAAACAAGAGGAGAGAAGTAGCTCATTGGGCAGAGGGTACTCAGGGCATCAGTGATTGGTGTGACAGATGTTGCTAACCTAAGAAGGTGTCTGTAGCAAACATCTGGACGTTCCCCCCTATATGAAGCCCATCTCAACCTGCCCTGCCTCAAAGGATTCTTGCGAGGATGGAGTGGAGAAGTATAAAATGTGATAAGGCACTTTGAGTCCCTGTTAGGGAATAAGATGATCCACATACCCATCTTTTTAAAGGTGCTCAGAAGAGCTGCCCCATGGGACAAAGTCCTTGGCGTGCAAACTGTAATTATTCGCTGATGTTACAGCCTCTACTACAATCCTTTGGCAAATATATGTTTGATTCCGTTGGTCACGTCTATTGATCTTGACGGCCTACAGGTTAAGCAGCAGTTCATCTCTAATTCGACCGCTACAGGGTGTGAGTTCTGCAGACTTAACCTGGATGGGAAGCGGAATTTCACTGCTGTACTTTCGTTTTCAGTTGTGAATCAGCCGGTCAATATGGCCTTTTTAACTATCCCCTTGGAAGCAAGCTTGATGCACCGTATCTCACAGTTTATGCTGGTGATGTACGTGACAAATCTGTTCCTGTAATCTGGGCCAGACTTTCTACACTGCCCTAGTCCACAGAAAGGCTATTAATGCTTCAGTCCAGTCGGACAACTCTCTGTGAAGAGTAACAGGCTTGCCGTCAGATCCTTAAGAGTCACCTCTTCTTCCCCTCCTTCACATCATGTGGTGCCTCAGGATCGTGTACACATTTTTCCATGTGCAAGACACCAGGTTCTATCCTTGGCATCTCCTACTGAAAAAAGTCTCCGGTAATTGGACTTGTCAAAAGAGCCAGTTTGGTGTAATGGTTAAGTGTGTGGACTCTAATCTGGGAGAACCGGGTTTGATTCTTCCCTCCTCCACTTGCACCTGCTGATGTGACCTTGGGTCAGTCACAAGCTCTGGCACAGCTGTCCTTGAAAAAGAGCAGTTTGTGTCAGAGTTCTCTCAGCCCCACCCACCTCACAGGGTGTCTGTTGTGGGGAGGGGAAGGAAAAGGAGTTTGTGAGCCGCTCTGAGACTCCAAGTGAAGGGCGGGGTATAAATCCAATCTCTTCTTCTTCTCTCCTCTATGGCAATATACTCTACAAGAGAAAGGAATACACAAATCTCTGGTCTGCTGTCTTGTCCGCCAGGTTTCCTACAGTTCTTTTCACACCTTTGTCACCTTGCGGGCTCAGACCCAAGATCTTCCCCACCTCTCCTCTGAGTGAAGGTTGCCTGTCTCATCTAATTAATTAGAATATTCCGTTCAGTACTACCCTGGGACAGAAAAAAGGAGTGATTTCGAATGCTTCTTAGGTGTTAAGGTGCACACCTGAAAAGGCCTAGGATCAGGTCCGGATAATCTAATGATGTGTCTTATACTCTAAATGTTTGCCTAGCTGTCTTGTTCATTGAGCTCTACCATTCCTGCAAACAGTCCCACTGCCATTGCGGATGGGAGCTCCCAGTGGTAGAAGTCCAACGTTCCCCTTCATTTGGGATTGTGCCTTGCAGGGCCGGCCCCAGCTTATTTTGCATCCTAGGCGGGGATCCCTTCTGGCGCCCCCCCCTCCCCGTATGCCCACCAATTTTCAAAAATAAATGCATTTTAGGAAGAATGAAAAACACAAATAATCAAGAAACTCCCAGTCTACGGGGCCGGGTGCAGTTTGGCGCCAGTGTTCCCTCTAAGCTGAGTTAGTGTGAGCTGGCTCACAGTTTTTTAGCCTCCGGCTCACACATTCTTGTCTTAGCTCAGGAAGGAGGGCTCCAGAGCAAACTAATTGATGCAGCAGCCAAATTGCTCGCTCACAGCTTTAATGCCAGTAGCTCACAAAGTAGAATTTTTGCTCACAAGACTCCACACCTTAGAGGGAACATGGCACCCCTAAGGGCCAGCCCGATCTAGGCGATCGCCTAGTTCGCCTAGTGAGTGAGCCGGCCCTGATGCCTTGGCTGTTTTACATAATGCACGGCAATTAAGGTGGACCACATGAGGCTGCTACAGGCTCGTAGCCATGATTTAGTGGCTTGTGGGGCAATTTTTTTTTCTGGTGGAGTTGCCATTATTTGCCATAATGAAGGGGGGGGAGTGAAGAAGAGGAGGAAGAGGAGGAGGAGGAGATTGGATTTATACCTTGCCCTTCACCACCCAAAGGAGTCTCAGAGCGGTTTACAATCTCCTTTCCCTTCCCTGCCCCACAACAGACACCCTGTGAGGTAGGTGGGGCTGAGAGAGCTCTTGAGAGAACTACTCTTGAGAGAACAGCTTTGAAAGAACTTGTAACTGACCCAAGGTCACACGAGCAGCTGCATGTGGAGGAGTGGGGAATCAAACCCATTTCTCCCAGATTAGAGTCCGTGCTCCTAACCACTACACCAAACTGGCTCTCGCTCAATTACAAGTTCTTTCAGAGCTGTTCTCTCATGAGCAGTCCTCAAAAGAGCTTGCTCAGCCCCACCTACCTCATAGGGTGTCTGTTGTGAGGAGGGGAAGGGAAAGGAGATTGTAAGCCACTCTGAGATTCCTTTGGGTAGTGAAGGGCAGGGTATAAATCCAATCTCCTCCTCCTCCTTTTTTATATGGATTCTCATGTTTTATGAATGCAGGGTTCTAGCCTAACATTTGGCGGAGGATGTTTCTTCAGCCCAAAGAGCCATCTTCCTTGGGATGAAGATAAGTGATTTAGATTGAAGGAAGCTTCCAACTTTGGTTAGTAATGAGGCACAATAAAAATTGCCATTTTGGTTGTCGTAAGCCATCTTCAGCGTATTTGAGGCACTTCAGGATATACATATTTTAAATAAATAAAGATACTAAGCATGGGAATTAACAAAGAGGTCAAATCAGGAATTGCTTCTTTTGGTTTTGTGTTAACAACATAAGAAGAGCCCTGCTGGATCAGACCAGTTGTCCATCTAGTCCAGCATCCTATCTCTCACAGTGGCCAACCAGTTCCTCTGGACGGCCAACAATGGGGCATGGAGGCCAAGGCCTTCCCCCGAGGTTGCCTCCTGGATCTGGGATTCAGAGGATTAGTGCCTCTGAATGTGGAGGTTCCCCTTAGTCACCACGGCTAGTAGCCACTGATAGACTTATCCTCCATGAATCAATCTAATCCCCTTTTAATGCTGTTCGTTCCTGTGGCCATCACAACATCCCCTGGCAGGGAATTCCACATTTGAATCACTCTCTGTGTAAAGTAGTATTTCCTTTTGTCCGTCCTGAACCCACTGCCCATCAGCTTCATTGGATACCCTTGAGTTCTAGGATTTTACGAGAGGAAAAGTTCTCCTTGCCAACTCTCTCCACCCCAGGGATAATTTTATAAACCTCTATCATGTCAGAAGTCTCAAAGTCTTCAGCTTTTCCTCCTAGGTCCTCTGTACTTTTTCCAGCTCCGCAGTGTCCTGTTTCAGATTCAGAGACCAGAATTGTTCATGGTATTCCAAATGAGGAATTGTGACTTTTGACTTTGAACTTTGGGGCTGGGGGTTAGACGGAGGGCAGCTGACTGCAGATTCTAGAATTATCCCAGCCAGTAAAAGCCTCCAATTCTCCCAGGTGGCTTTCCCTAGCCAAGGAGGAGATTATTCAGATTTACAGCTAATAAGCTTCACCTCATTGGATATCAAGGAGCTGCGGTGGCTCAAGTGGTTAAGACGCTGAACTGCAGGCTGTGGAAGGTCAGTAGTTCAGCTGTTCAAGGCCCGGGTGCCGCATGACGGAGTGAGCTCCCGTCTCTAGTTCCAGCTCCTGCCAACCTAGCAGTTCGAAAGCAAGAAATTACAAGTAGATAAATGGGTACCACTTCAGTGGGAAGGTAACAGCGTTCCGCGCGCCTTGGTGTTTAGTCATGCCGGCCACATGACCACGGAAACATCTTCGGACAGCGCTGGCTCTTCGGCTTTGAAACAGAGATGAGCACCGCAACCCTAGAGTCGGACTCGACTGGCTTTCGAGCAAGGGAATCTTTACCTTTTACATTGGATATCAGGAAAGAATATAGATTCAGATTTTGCTAGATAACATGGGAAAGGATTGAGCCTTGAATATTCCTGTGCATTATTCATAGCAGTAGCATACAAATTGAGCTGAAAATATGATTTTTGCCTGTAAAGCAGGTGTCATGCTTCATCGTTACAAGTTTGAGAAGACTCGGCATAGGTACGAAGATTGTACTGCACCACATGAAATGGCTTCTCTAGATAGCACTTTGTGTTTCTAGTAGATGTGGTTTGGTGTAGTAGTTAAGACTGGTGGGCTCTAATCTGGAGAACCAGGTTTGATTCCGCACTCCTCCACACGCAGCCAGGTGGGTGACCTTGTGTCAGTCCCAGTTCTCTCAGAGCTCTCTCAGCCCCACCTACCTCAGAAGGTTTCTGTTGTGGGGAGAGGAAGGGAAGGCGATTGTAAGCTGCTTTGAGACTCCTTCAGGTAGTGAAAAGCGGGGTATAAAAACCCCTCCTCCTCCTGCCTGACATGGTCTTTAAAAATAAAATACTATGTCAACAGTTGCAAGTCAAGTACAGCCTGCTGTCTAGTTTAGGGGTGTCGAACTCATTTGTTATGAGGGCCGGATCTGACATAAATGAGACCTTGTAGGGCCAGGCCATGTGTGTCATAAAATGTAATGCCAGGTAGCGGAGATATAAACTTTATAAAGGACACAAACACAAAGTTTTTTTAAACTTTAAATAAAAAACATGCTTAAAACATTAGTACTCTTGCAATATTTTGTTTATTTAACAGTATCTGATAACTGACACCTCTTGCTCTGAATTATTGCATCAAAATGTCTGTGCTGTTGCAATCTTGAGTATGCTGTTCAGGTGTGTATCTTCAAGCTGCAAACCTACTTTTGATTTATTGACGTTCACCACAGAAATCTCATGCTCAGAGTTCTGAGTCTAGGACCCCGGTTAGAACATGAACTGGCTGAGTGATTAAGAGAGTCTGGTGAAGTAAGCTATGATGCAGCAGCAGAACTGGAAGCAGGAAATGGCCAGTTCCACTGCAGGCCTGATGGAAGCCCACCGGGGGCCTGATTCGGCCCCCGGGCCACTTGTTTGACACCCCTGGTCTAGTTCTTCTGAAGGATGAGATGAAATGTTGGATGAGGAACCCTCTGAATGGTCAAAGCAGTAGTCAGGAAGTAGCTTCAGAGCGGCATGTACTTCATGCCTCCTACTTGGAAACCTTCCACAAAATGGCGCCTCTAGGAGTGTGGTGAAATGCAGCACTACTAAATACATTCTAGTTACTCATTACTTAGGCTGTCTCCATGCCAGCGTTGCATGGGAAATCGGATGCTGGACTCAGTGGACTTTGGTTTGATCCAGCGGGTTCCTTCTTACGTTTGTGCATTCCAGGGAAAGGGTGGCTTTTGTAATAAGGAAACAGAACATGCTTATCTGTGGTGGCTCAGAGGTTAAGACGCTGAGCTGTAGACCAGAAGGTCTGTAGTTCTGCAGTTTGAGACCCAAGTGCCACGTGACGGAGTGAGCTCCCGTCTCCGGCCTCAGCTCCTGCCAGCCTAGCAGTTAGAAAGCAAGAAATTGCAAGTAGATAAATAGGTACCGCTTTGGTGGGAAGGTAACAGCGTTCTGTGCGCCTCAGTGTTTAGTCACGCTGGTCACATGACTACAGACACGGGTATGAGCACCGTCCCCTAGAATTGGACTCAACTAACTTTTGAGCAAGGGAAACCTTTACCTATCTTGTGTTACGTGCAGGGCTATTTTTGGGCAGGAACGCACAGGAACGGAGTTCCGGCTGGCTCCCGAGTTGGCCACGCCCAGCAGGAACTCATTAGCATAATAGGCCACACCCAACAGCAGAAACTCATTAGGAGTGGCTACATTAGGGGTGTGTGGCCTAACATGCAAAGGAGTTCCTGCTACAAAAAAAGGCCCTGGGTTTTGACCACAAACAAGGTAAACAGAATAAGAAGCAAAAGGTGGGTGTGGCTGGATGACCACACTTCTGGTAACATGGGGGTGTGGCCTAATGTGCTAATGAGCTGTGCTGTCAGGGGTGTGGCCTAATATGCTAACGAGTTTCTGCTGTTGGGTGTGGCCTGTTATGCTAATGAGTTCCTCCTGGGCTTTTTCTACAAAAAGAGCCCTGGCCGTGTCACAGTAGTGGTGGGTCAAGTCATTGGATGAGCCAGTTGCTGCCTTGTAACTTCATAATGTCCAGCCATGCTTTTCTCAGGGTTCTTAAATCCATGTGGCTCCCAACGCTGGGGAAGGGGGATGGAACACTTATGGAGTATAGATGAGAGCAGAGGTCTGCTCTGAGAAGCTACCAGGGCAATCTTGGCAAACGTTAGTTTTTGATACACCTCAACAGTGAGGCTGGAGCAAAATATTAAATCCGGTATGTATGTGTTGGGTTTGTTCTTTCCGATGCAGTCGTGGCTGGCAGAGGGTCAGCCGCACAAAGACGATACATTGGACAGCCATTTGTGGAAATCATGGGAAGTATTCAAAACAATAAGCGTGCAAAATTAGGGCCTCAGCGTTGCCTTTGGGGCTGCTGTGAAGGCAATACAAACGTTTCCGAATCTCTTTTAGCCATCCAGGAGCATTTGTTGTTGTTGTTATCTAATAAATTCATCTCTTGGTACCTCTGTAGGGCATGGTTAACAGATACTCCTCGTCCACTCCCTTCCCTTTTGTGACTCTCAAACCTCAACTGCTGTTGTGTCAATGATACATTTAGAACCACCTGGGGCAGATGCATTTGGACAGATCGCAGTAGCACATGCAAGACCGGTGATGCCATTCTGAATCGAATAATACCGGTGAATATTCGCCATAGGGTTTTTTGGGGTTTGTTTGTTTTTTTGCATTGAATAGTAGTATAGAAAAAAACGAGGCACACCAATAGCATCGACAAGGAAGTATTCTGAAGGGGGTGTCGATTGAGCAGAGTGCCAAAACAGGACCGGTAGCCCTTTTCACCAGGAACTGATTGCGTAAGCGGCGTTCCCCCTTTTCATGTCACATTTCCCATTGTAGCTCCAACTGGCCGTCCAATATCTTCCCCAGCTTTCTCTGTGCACCCATGGTTAGCGTGTGTTACTATGTGTTTCCCCATGATATGATCAGTTGCGGTAGCCTGGATGAGGGAACTCCTGAGTCAGGTCTAGTAGTACCTTTGAAACCAACAAGAATTTCGGGGCGTAAACGTTCGAGAGTCGAAGCGAGCTTATGCCCTGAAAACGTTGTTGTTCTCTAAGGTGCTACTGGACTCAAATCTAGCTGTTCCACTCCACTGCAAGCCAACATAGTGACCATAGAATCATAGAGTTGGGAGGGACCTCTAGGGTCATCTAGTCCAACCTCCTGCACAATGCAGGAAATTCACAAATACCCACCCCCACCCCCAGTGACCCCTGCTCTATGCCCAGAAGAGGGCAACAAATAAACAAAATATAACTACCTGTAATGCTCTCTACATGGGGCTGCCCTTGTTGCAAATCCAGAAGCTGCAGCTGGTGCAAAACGCTGCGGCTGGGCTGGTGATGGGACTCTCAATTCAGGAGCACATCCAGCCTGTGCTAAAGGCGTTGCACTGGCTGCCTATAGCATACCGGATTCGCTTCAAGGTGCTGGTTCTTACCTATAAAGCCCTTTATGGCCAGGGTCTAACATACCCTGGGTCTAACATACACAAGCCTTTGCGCATATGTCCCCTGGAGAGCACTGCATTCAAGGACCCAGAACCACTGGTCCTCCCAAGTATTAAGGAGGCCAGGCTGGCGACGACCAGGGCCAGGGCCTTTTCGGTGGCCGCTCCACTCTGGTGGAATGAGCTCCCAGAGGAGATCAGGGCCCTGTGGGACCTTTTACAGTTCTGCAGGGCCTGCAAAATAGAGCTCTTCCGCCAGGCCTTTGGAGCCGCCACCACCATCACCACTATCACCGTCATTACAACTGCATCTACTGGTGGTGTTACTACTAACAACTGATTGTTATGGTGGAAGTCCTGAGCCATAGGTCCCTGTGACTACTGCCTGGCCCAGTCCCTCTCCTCCCTTCTACAACTGAAGCAGACCAATAGAATCTTAGGTAATATCGGAAATGCTAGCACTTCAATATAGTTGATTGTAGTACTGTTTTATATTATTGTACTATTTATTAATATGATGAACTGTGTTTTATCTTATGTAAATTTTATTTTGTTGTGAGCCGCCCTGAGCCAGCCTAGGCCAGAATGGGCAGGATAGAAATCAATAAAAATAAATAAATAAATTAAAAAGGGACTCTGAGTGACAACAAACAAGTTGGATAGAAAGATGGTTAGGAAAGCATTCTTTCTAACCTTGGTATATAAAAAATATTGATTACAAAGGGGCTGCTAAGTCCTAATTCACACAAGCAGCAGTTGGAGGGGGAAAACTGTTCCCGGATGCGGCTGTTTCAGAATCGGTGACCTGCCTGCCCTTTCGTGAGGTGACTTAAAATGTCCTGGACTGGTTAAAAAAAAATAAAATGAGAGAAGAGAATTGAATAAAAGAGTAGTTGTGTTACATTGCAAACCTATGAATTTAAAATAGCACTACAGAACTAAGCGTAGGTTGTGCTGCCAGACAGAAGTACATATTCCCCCCCCCCCTCCATTAAAGTCAGGACTCCACCAGAGAAAATGAACTGTAAATTAAAGACATGTAAGTGATTGTTAAAATCTGGAGTGACAGGTATTTTTCCCTTTTGTACTTAGAACCTCTGACATGATGCAATGAAAAATGATTAGGGAATTAGCAAGAGAAATATGCAGCTCTCCCCCACCCCACCCCACCCCACCCCGATAGCTTATTTTGTAACATAAACTGGTCTTGATAGGAACTTGGTTTTGCTCTGTGGTCAGGAAATCCACAGTAGCAAAATACCGGTGCATTCCCACCCTCCCCCTTGGCATTTCGTCTGAGATAGTCCTCAAGAGCTAATATTACCACCAGCATTTAAAATAGAATGTTAATTCAATGCCAGCTTGTGGTTTCTAGTTCCTACAAAGAGAAGTCTGACCCCTGCAGGGCTGCTGTCTGGTCCGCGAGCAACTGGCTCTCTGGTACTTCCTGCATCACAGCTCCTTTTGCCCAGTCTCTCCTATTTCCTGTTTTGCAGAGGAGAGAAAGAAAGCCAAGCCTCCCTTCACTCGATTGACTGAGTGCTTCTCCCCCTCCTCCTCTGGAGAGGGAGGGGGAGGGAAACAGCAGAGAGAGAGAGAGAGAGAGTCCCATGGCACTTGTAGAGATCCCCTTTTCCAGTTCTAATGGGGGGGGACACATAACAGTACAGCTTGCATTTTTTATTAGTGAGAGGGAGCAAGAGTCCAGTAGCACCTTAATAACTAACAAAATTAGTGGCAAGCTTTTGTGCTTCACTGCTCACTTCTTCAGATACAACTAGAATGTGAGTCCATCTGTCCTTGGAGAGTGGAGTGATTTCAGATGCCAAATGACAATAGCAGGCATTGGTAACAAGAGAAGAAACCTAGGTCTCAATTCAGTCCAGGAGGATGCATTGTCTTGAGCTTCATTATAAGTTGCAATTCAGCAGTCTCTCTTCCTAATCTCCTTTTGAAATTCCTTTGTAGGAGAACTGCTACTCTTCAGTCAGCAACTGAATGTTAAAATCTTCTGCCATTGGTTTTTGAATGTTATGGTTTCTAATAGCAGTAGAAAGAGTAAGAGTCCAGTAGCACTTTAAAGTAACAAAATTCGTGGTAAGGTATGTGCTTTCATGAGTCATTGCTCACTTCTGCAGACTTATTTCCATTTATTCTTTGCATCTTCCTGAACTGAATCCTCCTGTACCAAATTGAGACCTAGGTTTCCTGTCTCATTACCAATGTTGATATCACCGTACCTACTCCTCCTCTGCATATCATACCTAATCCAATCATGCCTACTGCTGCCATTTGGCATCAGAAATCATCTTTATGAAGTATATATCTCCAGTACCTTGTGTTACATTTTATGGCACACATGGCCCAGCTGGACAAAGTGACATTTATGTCAGGTCTGTCCCTCGTATCAAATGAGTTTGACACCTCTACTTTAATGGCTAGCAGACTATGACTAATTTAATGTCTTTATTTGGTTTAGAAAGCAAGGGTGAGAGACAAGGGTTTGGCTGAGGCTTGAGCAATTAGTTTAGGGGAGATAAGAACCATATATACCAATACGTCCTCCTTGGAGGAAGGTTGGAATAAAAATGTGGCAGATACATATGCTGTAGTTAGGAGTGCTTTTGTTCATTTTCCGCTGGTGTGCCAGCTGTGTTTTCCTGGCTCAGTCTGATCTAGCCACAGTGATTCATGCCTTAGTTACATCTAGACTGGACTACTGCACTGCACTCTACTTGGAGCTACCCTTGAAGAGTATTCACAAGCCACAGCTAGTGCAGAATTCTGTGGCCAGACTTCTGACTAGAACCAGGTATCAGGATCATGTGACCACAATATTACAGCAGTCATCTGCTCCTGAGCTCAATTCAAGGTATTGGCTTTGACTTTTAAAGCCCTGTGTGGCTTGGGACTAGGATATCTGAAGGATCGTCTTCTTCCATACATCCCTACCCAGGTGCTAAGATCACAGGGAGGTGCCATCTTGGCTGATAGAGCAGCTTGTCTCATGGGTACACGAGAGAGGGCCTTTTTAGTGGCAGACCCACAATTATGGAGCAACCTCCCTGGACCCCAGGCTACCTGCCCCCCACTCTCAGTCTGTGGTAGGCAGCTGAAGACGGTTTTATGCATAACAGCATTTAATTAGTTTTATTACTTCTGCCTACTTGCGATTTTAAACTATGTTTTGAACATATAAAATATCAGTGTTTTTAGGTATTTCACTGTGTTTTATTATTTATATTATTTGTAAGTCACCTTGAGTTCTTGTAAGGTAAGAAGGTGGCTAATAAATAATAAATAAATAGGTAGGTAGGGCCACATGGGTAGTTTGAGTTTAAATCTGATTCCCTGTGCCATAAAGCATAGTGATAGAGGCAGATGTACTCCTCGTATTGCTCCAGGACTCTTCTGGAAATGTAAACACATCAAAAAGAAACTTACCTGTCAGGTAGCCCTATCATAGACCTGGAATGTGGAGGGGTGCCCTCCCTTTGCTTCTCAGCCCTTTTGGGCTCATCAACAGTTTGCTATCTGTATGATTTTGTAGAGGTTCCAGCTGCAGTTACTTGGCTGGGAAAGTTAACAGCTTTTTTGCTTTCCCCGCTTGCTTTCCCCATGCATGCAAGATATATCCATTGGCTTATGCTTACAGGGGTGTGTGTGTTTAGTTTACTATAAATCGGAGGCCCTTCTACTGATGGCCATTCCTGATACAAGCTGTACACGTGTTCTTTAGTCCTGGATTCACTAATAAACAGTTATCTTCTCATGAAGCCCTGTGTGGTGTGACCTGACTAAGAAGCCTGACAACCTTCCGGTCTGTGGATCAGCAATGGCGGTCGTTCTCCCCGGACCTCGGGAGAGCGACTCACACACCAGCGGTACAGAGGGGTGCTACCTCAAGTAGCACTCACATGGAGCCTTTGCGATAGGCTCCAGGCCATAGGGCTTTTGAGGGGTAGCCTCTTTGACGGCTAAATGCCGGAGAATTGAGGCTCCCCTCTGCCCTGACAGTCCGGCCGCTGCATGGCCCTCGGGCACAAGCTGATTCGACTGGGACAAGCGCTGGAGATTGAGCGGAATATCTATCATTGTGAGCAAGGTCAAAGGAATGACCAACAATGAACGTGAGTTCAAAATAAATGGAATGTTGTAAAAGCAAACTATCCCCCCATGGGGAAAGCGGAGCGCAAAGAGGGACGCCTCTTATGCGAATGGACAGATAAGCGTAATGAAGGGGGCAGGGGGGAAAATAAGCAATGGTTTTGTTTTGAGAGACTTACTTGAGCGCTGACATCGAGGTGGCGATTTTTTGAGTCCAAGAGAAGCGGTTTGAAATTGTAAACAATCGCATAAAATGGTGGCCTCCCAAAGAAAGTTTAAAGTTAAACTTGTGGGTAGTCAGAGCCCAAAACTGGAAGAGGGAGCAGACGTCATGAAAATGTTAGCGGATATGCTCAAGCCGGTGATGGAGCAACTCAATGGTATTAACCAGCAACTGACTTCTCTGAATCAGAATTTCATGTCCCAGCAGCTCCAGCTGGCAGAAATGGCAAAGAAGGTAGAGCATACGACTGAGAGAATTAAAGAGATAGACACCACAAACAAGAAAATGAAGAAAAGAATGGGGGAAGTTGAAGCAAAACAAAACTTCCAAGAAAACCGTTTGTTACAGCTATAAATGGAAAAAGCCAACATGATTCTCAGATTCCAGGGAGTTCCTGAATCAGAGAAGGAAGATCTGAGGAAGCTGCTCAGTGAGATCATTGCTCCAGCAATAGGCTCAACAGCAGATGAAGTAGTAAAAGAGATGAGACTGTTTATAGGGCATACTCCATTAAAAAAAATAGCCTACCTGGAGAAATTGCGGTCAGATTCTCAAGAAGACAGAACAGAGGCGCTATTTTAAAAGCGACTTCAGCAACTCCACTGAAAATGGGTAATATAAACATTAAAACTTTAAAAGACATTCCATTTGAAATTTGTCAAAAGAGGAAAAGCTATAAGGACTTAATTTATTTTCTTCAAGCCAATGGAATTTTGTATAGCTGGGTGATTCCAGAGGGTGTCATCTTTAAAATCAACGACAAAAGAGAAAAGATTGACTCCATTTTTAAAGCCAAAGAATTTCTGAGACACCAGTTGGGATCTGAGGAAGAATCCAAAGATGAAGAATCGAAATCAAGTGACTCCACTACCTGTGGAACGGATGAGGACTCTGCTGCAGAAACGGGAGCAGGCGCAATGAAAGCTACATATGACTTCAAAGACAGAAAACCAAAGTAAAGGCAGAAGGACTCTGAAAATTGCCTTGTGAAGCAAATAACAAGAAGATGCTCAGAAAGTTCTCTCACAACAACTAATATACTAACATTGAAGCCGAGACAAACAAGAACTCTACAAGTATATTGTTTAACTAACACTTTTATTAATAACACTTAGATTAACACAGATATGATCTCCTCCTCTTGGGTTTTTAGTGTAGTTTGGTTATCTATCCTTTATCCTTAGATGTAATCTCCTCCCCTTATATTTTCTTTGTAGTTTTGTAGTCTTATAAAAATAATAAAAAATATCCCTCCGGGGATTTAAAAAACAACAACAAAAAACCCCCCTTATTATTGACCACAACAGACATCCCTTTATTTGAGTCTGAGGAAGTGTATCCAAGAGAATATGTACAATTTTCCAATTTCTGTTTTAGACATGGTGTAATGAGGGTTAATGAGGCCAGCTTTGAACCATGAATTACAGCTAGGCATGGGAAATGTTAAACTCATTGCAGGCAGTGGCTACAATTGAAAAGGGGGGGGAGAGGGAGAGAGAGAAGTTTGTGTAGGAGAGGGGAACGGGAGTGTGCAGGACTCTGGATACTCAAAGTCTCTTAAATCATGATTAGGATACATGTATTAGGATACATCTCCCTGCCAACAAAAGTCCGCATGGTCAAAGCAATGGTATTCCCAGTAGTCATGTATGGCTGTGAGAGTTGGACTATAAGGAAGGCCGAGCGCTGAAGAATAGATTCTTTTGAACCATGGTGCTGGAGAAGAGTCTTGAGAGTCCCTTGGACTGCAAGAAGATCAAATCAGTCAGTCCTAAAAGAAATCAACCCTGACTGTTCCCTGGAAGGCCAGATAATGAAACTGAAGCTCAAATACTTTGGCCACCAAATGAGAAGGGAGCACTCACTGGAGAAGACCCTGATGCTGGGAAGGATTGAAGGTCAAAGAAGACGGGGACGGCAAAGGATGAGATGGTTAGACAGTGTCATCGATGCAACGAACGTGAAATTGAGAGGACGGTGGAAGACAGGAGGGCCTGGCAGGAGCTGGTCCATGGGGTCGCGAAGGATACATGACATCCTCATTGGACAGTTCAGGAATGGAAAGCACTTGGTGAAATTCATGTTCAGTCTTTGAAGAGCATTGTTCATTCTTTGAAGAGCATTGCTAGTTCAGAATGTATCGGATTCTGAATCAGGGTTCCCAGCTTCTGGGTGGGTCCTGGGAATCTCCCCAAATTGCACCTGATTTCCAGATGGCAAAGATATGGAGAAAAGGACTGATTTGAAGGGTGGACTCTATGGCATTATAACCTGTTGAGGTCCCTCCACTCCCCTCTCCAAACCCCACCTTCCCCAGACTCCATCCCAGATCTCCAGCAATTTTCCAACCCTGAACTGGCAACCCTCTGGGTATTTATTATTGTTGTTGTTGCTGTTATTTGATTTGTTAATTTCCCTATCCCAGCTTACACCGAGCTCTGGGCGATATACAAGGGGCAAAATGCCATAAAACAAAGATACCAATGAGTGAGTGTATATGAGTATGGTTGTAGATCACCGAATGATTGCATCTTAATTTCGTTGTACTATGTACAATGACAATAAAGTATATTATTATTATTATTATTATTATTATTATTATTATTATTATTATTATTATGATGTCCATAACAGTCGATAAGAACTAAAACCAGAGTAAAAGGATACAAGGTGGCGACTTACAAATTTCTGTTCCAATTCTGGACTACCCAACTATTTAGTGGGAAGGGGGAGAGGGAACTTAAAATGAAATATGCGAGGGAGGGGGAGAGGAAGAAGAAGAAGAAGAGATTGGATTTATACCTCGCCCTTCACTTGGAGTCTCAGAGCGGCTTACAAACTCCTTTCCCTTCCCCTCCCCACAACAGACACCCTGTGAGATAGGTGGGGCTGAGAGAGCTCTTTCCAGAACTGCCCTTTCAAAGACAGCTCTTGTCAGAACTATGGCTTGCCCAAGGTCACTTAGCAGCTGCAAGTGGAGGAGTGGGGAATCCAACCCGGTTCTCCCAGATCAGAGTCCACACACTTAACCACTACACCAAACTGGCGGAGAAGGGTGCCAGCCAATGCAACCTTATTCCTTTTGGATGTTAAAAAGATACATTTCATACTGATTTGAGCTGAGGAATATGCTGTTATTTTTGTTTTCTAAAGTGTCTTTGGTTCAGGTTTAACACCAAGCCACCTTTCGATGTTCCATGAACAAGCTTTGGGCTTCTGGCAATGGCACTCTCCGTTCCCTACTGTGATCTCATTCCCTTCCAACCAAACCACAGTTTGTGTTCTGCTCCAACTTGGTCCGGATAGAATGCCAACTGTGGTTTGCTGCCCACCAGGAAGGAAGTGAAGGAATCAGGGCCTAGAAGGAAGAAAGGCGTGCAGAAGCCAGAGCCTCTATCAGTGTGACTTGAAAACACTATTTGGCATCATGTCTTGAACAAGCTTCATTAAGTTAGCGAGCATTTCTGTAACTGTTATCTGATGTTTTAATGTTTGGTGTTGGGACGCGGGAGTTCCAAACAGTGGTCCCATTTGAAATGATAACTTCAGCGGCTGTCGTTTTGTACTGATCAGACACCTAATTTTTGCTTTCACAGATGTGATAGGCAATGCTAATGTGGCGATCCTGTAAACCGGGGAGTGCATGCAATTTGAGCAAACCTGTTTTGACACTGCTCAACTATGTATTTGTAATAAAACAAAGTCAAAGGCTTCAGGATGCAGAGTCGGAATGTCACAGAATGGTGCTGGGCTGAAATAGGGTGCTATCCTTTGGGCTTGGACTGGAGATAAAGTTAGCAGAGTCTATTTATAAGGTAATAGCTGTTCGGGGGTGGGGGGGAAAGATTTTTGTGTGTGTTATTTGTGTAGCTTTTTCATTGGTTTACCCTAAAGATATATACTAGATGATAATAAAGTAATAAAAGATTGTTTTCACAGCTGTTTGTCTTTGATTACAGACTTCTTTGAAGTATTGCAATAAGACAGACTTTGAACCTGGAAAGAGATCAAATAATGAATTGTTCTGCTTTGTGAAGCTTAAGAAGGGATTTTATTGTTGAAACATATAGTGCAACATATTTTTTCCTCCTAACAGTTAAATGATGTTTGAAAGTACTATGAGATCATTACAGATGGACTAGATTAAAGGGCTTGAGGCCAGGCATAGGAACTGTTGAGAAAAAAAAGATTATTTCTTTAAGTTTTGCAATCACTGAATATTTTTGTTTTCTTTCAAGTCGAAATGGAAATTCAAGAGAGTCAATATTTTTTAAATTCTTGCAAGGAATTAAGCCTGTGAATGAGTAAAAGGGTTCCTCTGGGAGGTGTTTTTTTTTTTTTAATTTCCCCTTGCTTGTATTTTAGATGCTTGCACAATGGTGCACAAGTATTAAAAATAAAGCAGTGAGCATTTTGATATGTGCGTCGAGTCCGCAGCTTAGAAAGACTGCACTCGTTGGACATAGTCTTTGGAGATTTTTATTTATTTCAGTTTCATCCTTCCTTTCCATCAGATCTGCTACTCCCACCTCCCCGATCTTTGCAATAACCCGGCAAGGAGTGGGCTGGGCCGAGACATAATTCATGACAGGTAGTGGCAAAAAACGGAGAACGACTTTATAGTTTGACTGTTACTCTAGAGGAAAGCCGGCGTTATCACCATCACTATTGTTTGTTTCATTAATTCATCGCGTATTGCCATCTTGAAAAATGTGAAGTTAAAATATATCATGCTTCTCTGCTGGAAAACCCACCCCCCGTCCCCCAAACCCAGATTCGTGTGTAATACGTAATGCAAAATAATCAAGCATAAACATGCTCTTCAAGTCTACACATTTCATTATAATGTATCTGGTTATTGCAAGTTACATTGGAATAGTATTTCTTTAAACAATAAATACTACGAAATTCATCACTGTATATCTTGGGCAGACAGAAGAACGTTAAAGTACGTATATATGTATATATTTGGAATCCATTCAAACCCCCATGCCTAGTACATCATTCCTTTGAATTGAGCTGTTGCGTTATTTAGACACAAACTTTTTTTTTTGCCTTTGTGCAAGAGATAAACCTTTCAAGCGACGGGTTTCAATAGCAGGTGCTAGACAAAGGGATATTGTAACTTTTAGAGATTTTTTTTATGATGAAGGTGTGTTTTAAGAGATGTCACTTTGATATTTTTACATTATGTCCTACATTTGTCAGCTAAAACCAGGATATTGCCTCAATGAGAAAAAAGCATGTTCTGCACTTGTCAGAAGGCAGTAAGTAATGATTAAAATAGCAGTGTGAAACGCTAGGAGATTAAAGTGATGCTAATGATAAGTGAGAGAAGAAAAGGGCAAGCTATATTTTAATCCCTGAGAGAATGGTTAATGACTTCTATTGCCTGAGATTAAACTAAACCTGTCTCATCAGCTTTTTCTGCCTGGTGAAAAAAAGCTCTCTGCACTTTAATTTATTAAAGTCTTTTAAGGAAGCACATTGATCCGCAGAGGTTAAACTTTAAAAAACTGTACAAAACACACACACACACACACACTCTAAAATGCTTTAACAAAAGTGTTTCTTTGCTGGCTTTATCCGTACTCCCTAGTTTTATAAGGAATTCATTGTCAGTTGCTTGGTGCATTTAATTAAGGGCTATTAATTATTTTAAAGGGGGAGTTTTTGAACCTTTTAAAGAACACGTTTTCTTACCTCTCTGCGCAGGGCAGGTAGTAAGTATGATGGAGATCAGCAGATATGAGCGCGTTGCATTTCATCCGCTAATTACCATGTGCTGTGTTCTGTGCTGTGATAGGTGGGGACAATTAGAAAATCTCTCCCCCCCCCCCAAATGTATGTCATTTTATAGCCTAATGCAATTAGATGGTTTTAATAAGTTATTGCTAATCTATTTTTGAACTACCTTTCACCGGATTCTTATGTGAAACAGAGAGCCACAAAGTTACCTTGAATCATACTTTGTTTGGTGTCACTGTTAACCCCTCTTCCTACAAGTAGACGGTTTCCACACATGGGCAGGGAACTGGACAAGCCGCAGTGAGTGGGGTGGGCGGGACGGGGTCTGCATGCCCCATCCCTGCACCACTTGCTGCTGTCCCTCCCCCGTGTTGTTGGTACGGAAGTGCCAACAAAGTCCCCAGCCTGGCAAGCCCCTCCACCTTCGCAGCTGATTGGTGGTTCAGCTGTGAACTCTTAAAAGAAAAGTCTATTAAGGAGCCAGGGGGGGAAAGTGAAGTTTAGCCCTGACCCTTCCCCAGACTGGTAGTGGGCGAAGCTTCCGCACAGAGCTTCCATGGCTTCCCCTCTAAGTCAGAGCAAAGGTGGTTTTCTTTCGCTCCTGGTTAAAGGGGGGAAGCTTAGGGAGCCCCAAATGTCATGCTTGGAAACAGCACGGCATCATGTGAAAACTTCCCTAAAAAGTAGGAACACGCGGTGCTCCACATGGGTAGTGGAGAAAGCGAGATGACTACAATCAGGAGACCTTAGAGAGTGAACCCCAGGAAGCTGGTAGGAGAGAGTTCAGCCATATTCCTGTTCCTGAGAGAAGCTCAGACACTTTCCTGAGAGGGGGTTTAACAGCAGGGATCTTTAAGTGGGGGAGGGATTTGGGGCTTGCTATTTTACCTTTGGTTTTAGCTGGGGACGTTGTGACTATTATCCTTAGACACTTTGAACCAAGAGAAAAGGTGGGATTCTCAGATCTGGTCTCCCCAGCTTTGCACATAGACACATGGGTTCTTATGGCAGGAGGCATACAGGCCTTGAGTGTCACACCTGCCCCTATGCCCTGCCAAGAAACATCTCTGATGACTTCTCCCGACACTTCTGGCTCGGTCTGGAGGGTGGAGAAGTATATTCTGTGTATTGTGAGTCTTTGAATCTCTTTCATAAAGGGTAAGATACAGCCAGGAAATAAGGATAGTGCAAATTTCCCAGGCCGTTCTTCCTCAACACTTACGGGCTGTGTCAGAAGCAGCTCATTTTGAAATAGTCTCTGAGTCTAAACTGGGAAGTTGTATCGGCAAAGTAGGAATTGCGTTCCGTATTACTTCCCTTCTTGGCTTATTATGAAAAGGCGGCTCCCGATTTGCAGCCTTGCCTTTTATATTCTGTGCCTTTTATATTTAAAGGATAGAGCCCATTTCATATCTGTCTTTTGTGATTGTGGTAATCCAGGTTATTCTGTTTAAAGCTGGGTCCTCCCCCCCTTTTCTTTCTTTTTTAAAAACAGAACTTGTTTGGTAAGTGAGTTTAAACTTGATTCATCCTTTGATGTTAATGAAACACCAATTTATCGGAAGGCCCTGCAGCCCTAATGAGCAGTTTCTTTAAAAAGCACATTTAATCAAGGTTTATTTTTAACTTGTTTAAACAGATCTAATAGTTTGTGCTGATTTCATTTCGGTATAATAATTGCTAGCAATCCTATTAGTAAGTCGTGGAACATGGAAGTTAACACAAATTCCATTCTAATGAGGAAAGTAGAGCAGCTGAAGAAAAAAAAGCCCCTCTCCTAGCCAAGGAAAGGTTTAATCCTAAGAGTGGAGTGGCTGAAGCCCTTGGACATTTCTGCTGACAATGGATTACTTTTGCTTTTATACGGATGCCAGGGCATGAGTGGTTAGTGTTTAAGCGAGTCTCCTTGTTAGAAGTGAAAGCCGTTGCATTACCTCGCCCGTAGAGACACTGAGCAAAGTTAAACGTTGATGTTAAGAAAACGTAAGGGACCCTTGACTGCGAGTCAGATTTGCTTCCCGCCCCCGACAGTGTATCTGTCGTGCGGGCATTTAAATACCTCTGCGTATACTTTGCTGCGATCTGAAACTACTGGAGATTCAAAGAGAGAACATTTTGGCAGGCACTGCTCTTGCCAGTACATGTATAATGAAATGTCAAAACAGGCAAGGGGGGGGGAACCACCCACACAAGAGGGGAGGGGATTTGGGTTTTGAGAAGTACCAATCACGGTTTTCCAGGCACGTCAGAGAAGGGTGAGTTTCCATAAACTCCGCCCGTTCCCTTGCTGCTGAGCTGCTGTTTCCTCGGGACGACATGCAGATTCTGTTTTGCTTTTTAATCCGGGAACAACACATTTCTCTGCCTCTAACATAGGGCGAATCTGCACTGATATCTGGAGCCCTGAGAAAGGTGGTTCTGGGGGCCGAGTCTCTTGGCATGTTCGACACAGTGGGGTGGATCCAACTGTCCTCTGAGCAGACAGTTCTCCAACTGTCCTCCAAGGGGCTATCATGGTGTAGTGGTTAAGAGCAGTGTACTCTAATCTGGAGAACCATGTGTTTAATTTCCCCCCTCCTCCTCCACATGTAGCCTTCAGGGTGACCCTGGGCCAGTCACTGTTCCCTTGGAACTCTTTCAGGCCCACTCACCTCACAAGGTGCCTGCTGGGAGAGGAAGCCAAGGTGGTTGTAAGCTGCTTTGAGAGTCCTTAGGGTAGAGAAAAGCAGGCTATAAAAACTAACTCTTCCTCCTACTCCTCCACCCTAAATAACATTCCTCCAACTTAAGTGGCTCTTCCTCCAATGGAAGAATGACTTAATTTGGATTAAATCTCCTTACTTTGGAGGAAGGCTTCAAACTTGAGCAAAAAGGAATGATTGGATATAAATATTTCAGTATATCAATAAACATTTCTCAGTGTAATGGTAGGACAGGGGTAGGATTTACCCCATTATTTTTTAGGATTTACCCGATTATTTTCCCCCCATGATTGTTTCGGGAAAGACGTTAGTCTGGTATAACAGTTTGTGACATGTTTAATGTGCTTTTTAGGGGGTTGTACTCTTGTGCCAATGAAGCTTTTTCCTAGTGGCAGAAAATGGGTTAAATCAAACAGGTCTTTCCCCAAAACGTTTCTAGGGCAAAAGTTATCCCAGTTGTACTTTTTAAATTGGATTGCATAGAGAAGTGGCTCAACAACAGCCCTTTTAGGACATTGTCACTGGCACATCAATAAATCTTGGCTTGGCTCTGGCAGTGTGAAAGCAGAAGCATAAATGGACACCATTTTGGTTGTACAGAATCTTGTTTAGCACCTACTACTTTCCTCCCTATACATTCTAGTGCTCAGAAACTGGTTTCACAAGGTCTTGTGCAAGCGGAAATGCGAGTGGGGATACAAGAAGGTTGAATTAGCACGAGCTGCTACTGTGGTCTTTTTCTTGCATTTCTGCTTGTGCTGTGGCTCAGTGGTGAGAACCGGCCTGCTGTGCAGAAATTCCCAGGTACGATCCCTGGCCTCTCCAGTTAAAAGGACGGACAGGAAGTGATGTGAAAGACCTCTGCCTGAGATCCTGGAGGACTGCTGCAAGTCTGAGTAGACAGTACTGATTGTAATAGACCAAGGGTCTGACTCCGGATAAGGCAGCTTCCTGTGTTCGTGTGTTCAAACCCCACGTCCCCCAAATATAGACCCTTACAGTTTTCTGTCCATAAGGAGAAAAGTGTTGAAGGTATAAAATACCTTCCCAAAAGCCAACCAATTTTGCCATTTTACTTTTTCAACCTTGCCAAAGTAGTATACTGGGAGGGAAAAGGTCCCATTAATTTCTGCAAAGGAAACTCCTCCGTGGAAGCATGGAAGCAAAGTATGTAGTCTGGTACTGTAGTTTGGTAAACTGGAGAACATTTACCTTACCACGGAGACAGAGAGAGTCCCATAAGGATAGAAAAATAGCCCCCACATATCAACAAAATTAGTGATTCGTAATGATTAAAGATGTTTGAAACAGGCTCTGGGTTGTGTGTGTGTATGTGTGTGTAAGACACACACACACACACACACAAACATATTGGCTTCTGCCACCACAAATATCATTTTGGGGGGGAGTAAAAGTTTATTACCCAAAGTAACATTGGAATTTCTTTTGGGATAGTGAATAACCCCCAAATACAACATTGATCTTACTACATATTAAGATGAGTTCATAATTTAAGCAGTACAGTGGGCAGGAAGAAGGTAGCAACTCCACACTGGAACAGTTAGCCCTGGTGATGAATTTTGCATCTTTATTGTGAACTATGTTTGCCCCCACATCCCCAAAAAGACAAATAAGTGAATTTCAGATCAGGTCAAGTCTGAATTCTCCCTAGAAGCTAAAATGACCAAACTGAGGTTACATCATGAGAAGACAATAAGGCTGGGAAGAGTCAAAGGCAGCAAGAAAATAAGAAGACTCAGCATGAGATGGGTTGCCACAATCAAGGAAGCCATGGCCCTCTTTCTGCAAGACCTGAGAGTGGCTGTTAATGATAGGATGTTTGTGAAAGTCATTCATTCATAGGGTCACCGTAAGTAAAAGGCAATTTGAGAATATAAGAGAAGCCACATAGGATCAGGCCAGTGGCCCATCCCAGTCCAACACTTTGAGTCACACAGTGACCAAAAACCAGGTGCCACCAGGAGGTCCACCAGCGGGGCCAGAACTCCAGAGGCCCTCCTGCTGTTGCCCCCAAGCACCAAGAACACTGAGCATCTCTGCCCCAGATCTAGTGTTCCATCCACACCCTGTGGCTAATAGCCACTCATGGACTCTGTTCCATTTGATGGCACATAACACACATAACACACGATGGGTGCGTTCAGACGGGCCGTTTGGTCCGCTTTCGGCATGCTTCAGTAACGGATTTTATATCCACGTTCACACACTCAACATCTGCGCACCGTCCCCAGCTGTCGCTTTCTGGCACAAACCCCCTTTAAAACGGAGTATTTTGTTACCAGGTCCCCAAGTGGTGTTTTCGTGATTCTCCAGTTCTAGCCGCACTTTTCTGACGTCTGATCGCTCCTGCGGTGTCGAGCCACTTCTGGTTTAAACCCCCTCCCTGCTCAAAAGCTGCCCGAGGCTTCCGCTTTTCACCCATAATTTTTAAATGCGTTGGCGGTGTGCGCATAGGCGGAGCTCCGCCACCGCGTTTAGATAACTGACCTTTAAACGGTCACTTGCTTTAGTGTTTAGATGAGTTCGGGATCTCACGGAGGCCATTTTTGGGTCAAACATTTAAAGGGAAGTCTTTTGTGGGAGGGGTTGGATTGATTTACCCTGGTGGTTCTACGCATGGGTCATGATAGTTCCCCCCCCTTGTACAGAGGGACGCCTATGCGCATGTGCAAACTGAGGAAAAATTAAAGCCACCGACACGCGCTCCTGTGCGTCAGTAGTGTAGATGCCGGGGAGCGACGTGACTGCACGGTGAGAGGTAAGGGAGGTAAGTGTGATTGCAATTATCCAGATAAAATATAATCCGGTTAGAACCGGAGCAGTTTAACCTGCTCTCAGCATGCCGTCTGACCGCATCCGATGACACAGGTAAACACAGAGGTCAGAAGAACATATGAAGCTGCCTTAGGCCAAACCAGATACGATGTTTGTCTTATGTTCTTCACAGGGGCATCCCCCAGCGCCATTTTGGGTTGGGAAAATAGCACTGGGAAGGAAGAAGTCCCCCCCCGCGCTTTGTTTACCTGGCCAAAATCAAGCCCTCTTGGCATATTTATAGGCTGCCGTCACTGGGGGATGGCAGCTGACGTGTGGCTGCTAGTCCACGCGTTGAACACATGACAAACGTCAGACCCTTAGAGTGAACGAAACAGTAGGTTTCATTCTACTCCAGCAGCAGATCACAAGAGGGGAATTTAGTCCAGTTAGCTGACATCCTTTTAGCTGGAGGGCTGCAGACTGAACCTAGAAAGTTCGGTGAGTTGGACACATTTTCTGTTATTGACTCCTCCACATCTTTTCCATGGAAAGGAAGCCTCAAGAATTACGAGCGCTAATGTTATTATGAAGGAAGTAATTGATTATTTGTTGCAACTGCTCAGCAGAACAATTTTTGCATGTCTGGCTTTCATAAAGTGCCCGTGGCATATTAGAACATAAAAAAAGATGCGTATCTTGCTAGAGAAACAATCGTGTTATTTAAAACCAGCCTCTTGTTTCTGAGTTATTTGAGCCGTAGCCATCTTGTCATCTGAAAGATAATATTTTTTCAATAGCAACAGTTTTAAAACAGCCGCACTTAGCAAGGTTTTAACAGTATTGGATTGCAAGCCACCCTCACCGTCTGAGATATGGTTCGCTTTGATCCTTCTCATCCCGGTTAATGAAGGTAGAAATACAAATACAAGAAACATGATTATTAGTTGCAGTTCATAGCCGTATGGCAGGGTATTTAAATACCATTTATTGACTGTTGCTTTTATCTCCCAGTTTTCACCACGCAGGCTGAAACACTCAGGTTGGTAGGAAAAAAAAACACGCAATGCAAGATGATCAGTGTCCACTAACAAAAATTTGAATCGAAGACTTAACAGGGCCTACTCACCGGTATTTGGGGTTGGATCCAAAAGTTCCACTCCAGTAACATTGCAAGGAGCATGGTGGAACATGTGGGACAGTTTGGTGTGGTGGTTAGGAGCATGGACTCTGACCTGGGAGAACCGGGTTTGATCCCCCACTCCTCCACATGCAGCTGCTGGTGTGACCTTGGATCAGTCACAAGTTCTCTCAGAGCTATTCTCTCACGGGCAGTTCTCGGGAGAGCTCTCTCAGCCCCACTTACTTCACAGGGTGTCTGTTGTGGGGAAGGGAAGGGAAAGGAGATTGTAAATCACTCTGAGACTCCTTCGGGTAGTGAAAGGCGGGGTATAAATCCAATCTCCTCCTCCTCCTCCTTTTATCACCAGAGCAAGGCTAATTCCACCAGTGGAAGCTGATTCAAGAAGTGATGGGGGAGTTTTCATATCAACACCTGCAACTAATATTCTCTCTAATTCCCCCCCCCCCCCAGTGGAGCAGTTCACATCCTGAGCGGAATATAACGGACAGTACAAGACCCTGCATGGCTCCAGATTGCTACTGAGCGGGGCTTCCTGTGTTAATGAGCGGCCGTTCATGTGCACAGCTTTAGAGGGAACACTGTCTCCAACTGTTCTCTTCTGAAGCCACAGTGCTCAGTTGCAAGGGAGGACCAAGTTGTCTTTATGACAGTAGTCAAGGCAATATTCTCTGGTTTATATGCTCATCAGTCTTCAAGTCCCAACTGCACAGTGGCACTGTTAGGCACACACTTGAATCAAATGCAACATGTGATGTGCACCAACGCTTGACAGGCATTTGGTTGCTTGCATCAGTACTGGCTCCCATGGAAAAAGATGCAGAAAAGGCAAATCACTAGGAAACATACCCCAAACACATTAGCAGTGTTTCTAACAGCCTCAGCAAATATGGAGGGTCAACAGATGAGTCAAATCTACAGAAGCCTTTCATCATGGCTTTTAATGCCTTATTTTATACTTGAGAATTTGTTGGTTGCTTTTTTACGATTTTAATTGTATTTTTTAATGTTGTGAACTGCCTCTGTCCAGAACCCTGGACAGATGGATTTGGATCCAGCAATACATGAAGAGGAACACAAACAACTGCAGTTCTTCTCACACAAACAATAGCACTACAGTGCCTGCAGTTACTTCCACAGTGTTTTCCACAAGTGCAAATGGAAGGTGGAAAGCAGCAAATCTAACTTAGCGCTAGCTGCCAGTGTAGGGCTCCGGTCACACAGGCAGGAAAATGCGGGGGGGAAGCGTAGCTGTTAGCCCCGGGGCAAAATAATGCGTGTTTGCATGAGCAGACGTCTCCTGGAGGTTCCGTATATAGGGGGGAGGTGCCGATCACACGGCCATGCGGCAAAGAAGCGGCTGAAACGGACTACATGTCCCAGAAGGGCCCTCCATGGGAGGAGAAGGGAGAAAGGGACGTGGCCAAGGGGTGGGGAAGAGGGAGCTTGAGTCCTGACAATGAAACCGAAAGGCAGGTCCCCCGAAGGTGAGGGGTTGCCGCTCTGGGCGACTCTGAGCTGCCTTCTGTGCGGCTCCTGGGGATGGTTGGACAAGCAGTCGCCTCTTCGCCGTCCTCCAGGGCAAACATTTTTTTCCCCTGTACATTGAAGTATGCGCATGCTCCATTGGGTGCTTGTGTGCAACCATGGAGACTTGGGGGGGAAAAAGCTTTTTGCGAGGGGACATGGGCGGGCGCCGGATGCCACTGGAAACGCGATCAGACGCCCGCCCTTGCCCCGCGGTTTCCGGAAACTAGTACCTCCGAGGTACTAGTTTTTTGCTGCGCGTATTCGGCAGGAAGCCTCGGGTGACCCACGGGAGCACTACGCTTCCCAGATGTGCCGGTGAGATCGCGCCCGGAAAATCCGCCTATCTTCCGTCTCTGTAGCGTGGCTAATGTTCCGTGTGACCGCAGCCTAGTTTTCTTTTTTTAAGTATGTTTTCATACGTGCAAGTGTGCTAGTGTGTGTGGAAATCTTCCTCTGGATCCAGCCCAGGGCATATAAATGAGTAAATTTATTCTCTGAATAAGTACACTCCTGATGGAAGAAAAGGGTGCACCCAGGCATGATTCTTCTGCTGGTTGCTTTGCATATTTCCACCACCATAGTTCCCTCTAAGCTGAGTTGTTGTGAGCTAGCTCACAGATTTTTAGCCTCCGGCTCACACATTTTTGTCTTAGCTCAGGAAGGGATGGCTCCAAAGCAAACTGATTTATGCAGCAGCCAAGTCGCTCGCTCATAACTTTAATGCCAGTAGCTCACAAAGTAGAATTTTTGCTCACAAGACTCCACAGCTTAGAGGAAACATTGTCCACCACATCCTTGTTTTATCAGTTTCTTTCTTCAGCTCTTTGCCCTCCCTCGTTCCTTGCTTCAATATGTCTACCCAACAGCATGGCTGACTTTGAAGCCCATTTGTAAGGTTCCCACTGAATGCTTTAAAGTTCTTGAAGGAAGGGGGGGGGTTAGCATTTGAAAATAATGCTTTAAAGGTAACAAGATGAAACATGTGGACCCTTTTTCTGTTCTTTTTGTCTCCAACTAAGAAAGTGTTATCCTTCTGAAGAAGGAGGGAAGCTGCACCTTGTGATAGAAATGGATGTCTAGGCCAAAAAAAGGAAGTAGTTATAGGGCAATAACCAATTCTACCCCCTCTGGCTGCCATTTTCTGCCAGGGATTATGGGATATGTACCTTTCTTTGCCTCCTCACCTGAAATGGGCATACGCCATTTCATATTGGATATCTACCCATGTATCTGACGACAGATCATGAGAGGGAGGGCAGGAAGGGTTGCATCAGTGCTTAGTTCTCGTGGCCCTTTCTTACACCCGCCCAGGAAAATGTTGATTGCCACTTTGGGGTCAGGAAGCAATTTTTCTCCTGGCCAGTTTGGCTGGAGATCCTGGAGAGGGGTTCCCCCCCCCTTTTCTGGGCATAGAGCAGGGGTCACGGGGGGTGGGGGGGAAAGTATTTGTGAATTTCCTGCATTGTGCAAGGGGTTGGACTAGATGACCCTGGGGGTCCGTTCTAATTCTATGATGCTATGACATACCTTATGGAGCTGCGGTGGCTCAAGTGGTTAAGACGCTGAACTGCAGGCTGTGGAAGGTCAGTAGTTCAGCAGTTCGAGACCCGGGTGCCGCATGATGGAGTGAGCTCCCGTCTCTAGTTCCAGCTCCTGCCAACCTAGCAGTTCGAAAGCAAGAAATTGCAAGTAGATAAATAGGGACCACTTCGGTGGGAAGGTAACAGCGTTCTGTGCGCCTTGGTGTTTAGTCATGCCGGCCACATGACCATGGAAATGTCTTCGGACAGCGCTGGCTCTTCGGCTTTGAAACGGAGATGAGCACTGCAACCCTAGAGTCGGACTCGACTGGCTTTCGAGCAAGGGAACCTTTACCTTTACCTTATGACATACATTATGTGTTGAAGCTCCACTTGTATGTTTGATTTCAGGTCTGTGATACAAGAAATGCCCCATTGAAGTTATTTTTATGCATAACAATAAACCTGTATTTTGATATATATGATGGTATACATTAAAATTAATGTTGGGCAGTATCTGAACACGTTTAACAGTATTTTGGAGTCTTCTGTAAATGCCAAGCCAAACAGTAAAATAAGTTGGAATTCATCTGTTCACTGACAAATGCAGGGCCTAATGAATAATGTCATTTGACTGAAGCCAAAATCATACTATTTGTACTTAATGCTGATACACACTGCTCTTGGAATACTAAGTTGCTATGTATTTACAAGTGATGTGAAAGAACCTGTGGTCCTTTCATGCTTCAGGTCGTCATAGAAACTAATTAACTTTCATTTCTGTGTCAGGGCAGAGTACTGTAATAACACATGTAAATTGTAGTTTCGGAATAGATTGAATGAAACTGTAAAGGA
>NW_015176454.1:746164-761290 GCF_001447785.1 Gekko japonicus | reverse complement strand
TGAAACATTTATAACAATGTACTGCAACACTCAATGCATTGGAATGTAACAAAATACTAATGAGGTGGCAAAGTAAAGGACTCTCTACATCAATACAGTATTATATAGAAATAAGTATATGTATCTACAGCCCATCACACAGAACAACTGCAGCATTTGTTGAGCTGACTAGTTGGCTTAACTCCACGTGCCATGACTATGTCGTGGAAGAAGATGCGGTGTGAACAGGTGGCAGGTGCCTCCTCAGGGGCATTAGCAAGGGCAGGCATGACATCAGCAGGGGCAGGCATAACAAAGTGCCCAAAGAATCAAGTCAGACCAAAGTCAGTGAGAGGGCATGGGAAATACATGGATCTGAGCAGTTCTGAAACTTTCTCTCTGCCTCTGTGGGGAAGTCAAGGGAAATTCCTTCACTCTTGGGATAAAATTAAGAAGGGGTTAAAAAGATACTTGAGTAAAGAAAGAGGTTGTTAGTTGTACTATTTTTTAAAAAAAAAATCCTTTCCACAAGTGCTTAACAAAATACAATTAGTTTCTGAACTTTCTAGGACAAGCAACCGAATGCCTAAACCACCGCACAAGTAACTGGCAAAGAAAAAAAAATAGATTTGAAGCCATGGGGGAAACACATCTGTTCAGGATCCCTTCCTCTGCACTTCCCGGCACCTTGCGGGAAGGCCAGCATTTCCACGGTTCCCTGTTCGACTTGCAGAAGGAGCACCAGAACTCCTGGGGCCTGAGCCTGGACCAGGACTGTTGGAGAGAGGATTGGGTCGATGGTGGTGATGGATACAGAGCAGCATGGCTCTCAGAGCCTGCTGCTTTGGTTACCCAGCAAACCCACTGATGAGCCAGTCATTGGCTTGGCCTAGAGCATAGAGGGCTATTTCCTTGGCCCTTTGGGGTCCATGCCGGCTGGGTGAACAGCCCCTTGAGGTAGTGGGGGAGGGAAGGGCCAATGGGAGGAATGCCCCACCAGAGGATCAGTCCTGGCCACTTTGAGCTCCCCTCAAAGCCTCTTTTCTTCCCAAAGGACACTGGGAGATGCCAGGGCAAACCCACACCCCGCTCTCCCTTTGAAAGGCAAGCTGGGGTGAACTGAGGAAGAGCTAGACTCCTCCCTCATTGTTGTAGAAGAGAAGGGAGGCAGAAGGGAGAGGGCTTTGGATGAGATTGAGCCTCTCTCCTCTTTAATATCTGAGGAACCGAAAAAGACCTGCCAAAAAAAGAGGTCGGAGGTTGCAGCAGCCCTGGACCGAGACTTTGGGACCATCGTGCAGTTGCAGGATTTGCTTGGAAGTGTCCAAGATCCCAGTCATTCTGTGGCTGCTCAGCACAGTGGGTGGGGCCAACAGAAAAAAAACAGATTCCTAGGGCTGCCAAGTGGGGGCGGGTGGCGGGTAAACCCCCGCTTTGGAGGCCCGATTTCCGCCGCTGCGGAATTGGGCCCCAGGGGAAACCCCACCCCCGGCGTGCACGTCACTAGAAAGTGACGTCATGATGCCGGGCATGCTGGGGGCGGGGCCACGACCATCCAAGTGGAAACTCTATGGTTTCCCATTGGATGGCCGTGGCCCCGCCCCCAGCGTGCCCGACGTCATAACGGCACTTCCTAGTGACATGCATGCAGCGCGTGCGTTCTCCTGGATCCACCTGGGAGTCCCCTGCTCCAGAGGTGAGTACTACTTGGCAACCCTAGTGATTCCCACAGGGGGCTACTAGATATCCCTAAAGTGAGGGTCATAAGGGCTGTTTGTCATCGCGATGAAGGATGCCTTTAGCGTATGCCTGCTGAAAGTCTACTGAAAGCTTATCAGCATGGTTATCGGGTGTTGTAACAGTACAGGACCCAAACTTCAAAAGGTTGTTTTTTTCTTTTAAACAGGGAGGGCCCAGAAAAGGGCGGACTTCCACGCAGTTACCCCGGCTCCTTGGAACTGGGGTGCTTATCCAAGAAAGCCAGCCTAAGTAACTGTTTGAGACAGAAGAAGGGGGAGGGCACTGATGAGCCCCAGCGGCTCAGTTCCCTCCCAGTCATCAGTGGCATGTAGGGTTCCTCGTGTCTTCTCCTGGTTCTTCACCACTGTCAGTTAGGCCCCAGAGGGGACAAGTCTTGAGACAACATAGTACCTTGATAATCCTATGGACATATTTGTTGTCTTCAGGGCTGGTCTATGGATGGCCCAGGCTAACCGGATCTCATCAGCTCTTAAAAGCTAAGCAAGGTCAGCCCTGGCTAGTCCTTGGATGGGAGACCCTCCAAAGAAGAAGAAGAAGAGAGAAGAAGAGATTGGATTTATACCCTGCCCTTCACTTGGAGTCTCAGAGCGGCTTACAAACGCCTTTCCCTTCCCCTCCCCACAACAGACACACACCTTGTGAGGTGGGTGGGGCTGAGAGAACTCTTCCGAGGACTGTTCTTGAGAAAATAGCTCTTTTTCAAGGACAGCTGTGCCAGAGCTTGTGACTGACCCAAGGTCACATCAGCAGGTGCAAGTGGAGGAGTGGGGAATCAAACCCGGTTCTCCTAGATTAGAGTCCACACACTTAACCACTACACCAAACTGGCTCTGGATTGTCACACAGAGGCAGGCAATGGCAAGCCACCTTTGAATGTCTCTTGCTTGAAGACCCCATGGGGTTGTGATAAGTAAGCTGTGACTTGGCAGGGGGGGAAAAAAAGCTCACTTACAGATGTAACAGCAGAAGCAGACGCGGGCCTGTTGAGCAGGAGGAGGAAAAGTTGAGGTTACCCTCTTGGGTACGAGGGAGCAAGTTCCATTGAACTCAGTGTCAGTCATTTATTACAGTCGTAGATGAGAAGTATGAAACATGCATTAACAAAAAATATGTACAGAAAACCAATGCCTAAAAGGTATACAGATAGCAGATGTATTCTGTAAATCAGCACAGAACCATGGTAAAGTCTAACTACTGCACAGAATCTAGCAGCTCTATCCGTGGTTCCAGGCTCAAGGTCTGCTAGACGAAAGGAGGTATCTCATTCCTCCTAGGGTATTTTTTGGGAGGGTAGGAGTGATGAATGCATATCTGAGCTCGTCGCAGAAGGGGTAGTGCAGTAGAACATAAACTCAGTGGGAGTTATTTGCGAGTAAGCATTCTGAGTAGGCAGAGTAACTGTGAGAATAGACACCATGTCCCTTATGTCCTGGAATGGAAAGGATGTAGGCAGGAGTGACCGAATGGGAGATTTTTTCAAAAGCTCCCGAGAGCTCTGACCTGGATGGCCGAGGCTAGCCGGTTCTCATCAAATCTTGGACACTAAGAAGGGTTGGCCTTGTTTAGTATTTGGATGGGAGATCACCAGAAAAGTCCAGGGTCGCTCTGCAGAGGCAGGCAATGGCAAACCGCCTTTGAAGTATCTTGTCTTGAAAAGCTTACGGGGTCTCCATACGTGGGTTGTGCCTTGATAGCAGTTTCCACCACCAAGGAGGGACATACTTTGGTGGCCCAAAATATCAGTTGAAAGTCCTGTTTCCATCATGGGCCACCTGGACATAATAACATAAGAGAAGCCATGTTGGATCAGGCCAATGACCAAAACCCTCATGCCATCAGGAGGTTCAGCACTCTGAAGTTTGCTCAGTTTCATGTTCGTTGCATCGATGACATTGTCTAACCATCTCATCCTTTGCCATCTCCGTCTTCTTTGACCTTCAATCTTTCCCAGCATCAGGGTCTTCTCCAGTGAGTGCTCCCTTCTCATTTGGTGGCCAAAGTATTTGAGCTTCAGTTTCATTATCTGGCCTTCCAGGGAACAGTCAGGGTTGATTTTTTTTAGGATTGACTGATTTGATCTTCTTGCAGTCCAAGGGACTCTCAAGAGTCTTCTCCAGCACCATAGGTCAAAAGAATCTATTCTTCGGCGCTCGGCCTTCCTTATAGTCCAACTCTCGCAGCCATACATGACTACTGGGAATACCATTGCTTTGACCATGCAAACTTTTCTTGGCAGGCTGATGTCTCTACTTTTTATTACGCTGTCTAGGTTTGCCATGGCTTTCCTCCCAAGGAGCAGGCATCTTTTAATTTCATGGCTGCAGTCACCATCTGCAGTGATCTGGGATCCCAGGAACGTGAAGTCTGTCACTACTTCCACGACTTCCCCTTCTATTTGCCAAGGAGTGATGGGACCGGATGCCATGATCTTAGTTTTTTTGATGTTGAGCTTCAAGCCCACTTTTGCGCTCTCTTCTTTTACCCTGAGCAAGAGGCTCTTTAGGTCCTCTTCACTTTCAGCCATCAGAGTGGTATCATCTGCATATCTGAGGTTATTGATCTTTTCCCCAGCAATCTTAACTCCAGGCCAGCATTTCACATGATGTACCTTGCATATAAATTAAATAAGCAAGGTGACAATATACATCCTTCTCGTACTCCTTTTCCGATGCTAAACCAATCAGTTGCTCCATATCCGGTTCTAACTGTTGCTTCTTGACCGTTATACAGGTGTCTCAGGAGACATGTGAGGTGGTCTGGTACTCCCATCTCTTTAAGGACCTGCCAACTATACCTTGTGGCTAATAGCCACTGATGGACCTCTGCTCTGTTTATTCACTGATAGAAAGTTGTCTTTACTCAAAAGAAGGTCATGAAGATGGTGGCGGCCGTCTCTTATCCGCCTCGGCCGTTCAGTCTTGAGATACATACTGCCTCAGAGCCGTGAGGACTTCCATTTAGCCATAGCTGTCCTACATGAATTTAGAAAAGCTTTCTAAGAAGCAAGTCACATAAACTCCTCAGAGCATGGCTGACATTGGAAAATGCTGGTTTTATGCTGTTGCCATCAGAGAACACACTGATGGGCAGGCCCACAGCTACAGTGGGGCATCTCGGGGCCCGCCCTCCAACTTACTGCCAAGGCCCCCCCCCCTTCCCACCCAGCCCAGCCCCCCCCCCCCGACTTCTAATTTTTTATTTTATTTGTGGTGCTCCCTTGGGATGTGTGCAGGGTGACTCCCGACTTATTTAAAGGCCCCCCCAAATTTAAAAATCCTGGCTACGGGCCTGCTGATGGGCAACTTGTGAGCTGAGCTTGGTGCTGGTTCTACCTGACCAACTCATCCACGGCCACAGGCTGCAAGCCACAGAGTATGGGCCAAGAATCCTGTGTTTCTTGCCATATGGCATGCAGCAAAGGCTCCATGTAGAAGAGAGATATGGGAACTCAGCCCTGGTCTTACACAGCCGGCTTAATTGTGCCCATTTCTCTCCTCTTCTTGTGCTTCTGGTGCAGCCTAATCCCAAACAGAGCCCGTGGAAATCAGTGGGTTTAGCAGGGTGTACCTCTGTGGTGGCTCAAGTGGTTAAGACACTGAACTGCAGGCTGTAGAAGGTCGGTAGTTCAGCAGTTTGAGACCCGGGTGCCGCATGATGGAGTGAGCTTCCATCTCTAGTTCCAGCTCCTGCCAACCTAGCAGTTCGAAAGCAAGAAATTGCAAGTAGATAAATAGGTACCACTTCGGTGGGAAGGTAACAGCGTTCCGTGCGACTTGGTGTTTAGTCATGCCAGCCACATGACCACGGAAACGTCTTCGGACCGCGCTGGCTCTTCGGCTTTGAAACGGAGATGAGCACCGCAACCCTAGAGTCGGATTCGACTGGCTTTTGAGCAAGGGAACCTTTACCTTTACCTTTACCTCTT
Source organism: Gekko japonicus (assembly GCF_001447785.1). NCBI lineage: Eukaryota > Metazoa > Chordata > Lepidosauria > Squamata > Gekkonidae > Gekko > Gekko japonicus. Next base: position 755,625 of record NW_015176454.1, on the reverse strand, counting down.
CTTAGGCTCACACCAACACAGCCTTAGCCAGCAAAGGAGTTATTATTTTCCTTTAGATTGGGTGAACAACAAAGGCAAGAATATTAAAGGTAATCTGTATTTTTTTAATCAGGTAGATATGAGAATGCAAAGCTATCTGAACCAGGTAGCTCAGGCATGAATTGCTGGATCCATCCACAGGAATCGTAGCATCACAGATGGGACCATACAGGCCATCTAGTCCAACCCCCTGCCCAATGCAGTATCAGTCTAGAGCAGGGGTGTCGAACTCATTTGTTATGAGGGCCGGATCTGACATAAATGAGACCTTGTTGGGCCGGGCCATGTGTGTCATAAAATGTAATGCCAGGTAGCGGAGATATCAACTTTATAAAGGACAAAAACACAAAGGTTTTTTTTTTACTTAAAATAAAAACATACTTAAAACATTAGCATTCTTGCAATATTTTGTTAGTCTGATAACTGACACCTCCTGCTCTGAATTATTACATCAAAATGTCTGTGTTGTTGCAATCTTGAGTATGCTGTTCAGATGTATATCTGTAAGCTGCAAACCTACAATGACACAGCAGCAGCAGAACGGGAAGAAGAAGCAGAAGACAGCTAGTTCCACTGCGGGCCTGATAGAAGCCCTCCGGGGGCCTGATCGGCCCCCAGGTCGCATGTTTGACACCCCTGGTCCAGAGCATCCCTGAGAAGTTTTTGTAGAGCTGCCACTTAAAGTGAAGGGGAGCTCACCACCTCCCCTTAAAGGGCTAGGAAATTCTTTTCATTCTGAAATTAGAGCTGTTGCTATTTGGGTTATTTTTTCAATTTGATCTCTATGGGGCAACTGAAGAAAGCTTTGTTTAGGACTGCGTTTGGTTAATCCAGTCTTTCATTACAATTTATAGATTTTAGTTTAGTGTATTTTTTATGTACTCTCTTTTATGTGTTTTATTTACATTGTAAGGCGCCTTGAGCTCCGTAAGGAATAAATGAATAAAATAAAATAAATCATGGAAGATACAAATGGCTAAGGGTGTGAATTGTGAAGGGATTACAGGGAAACGTCCCCAAAGACTATTTAACACCACATCTTTTCCAATGTAGTCTTTTTTTCTTCCCAATTTACTATATTTCTAACTTTCTGCAGTCTTCCCCCCCCTCCTGATTTACTATATTTCTAACTCTGAGCCTCTGTGTTTCCCCCCGAACAAGTCGCACAATACACACAGTAGACAAAGTGTTAAAGGGCTAGGAAAATATTATTTCATCACTCCTGTTCCATTAGAATTCACTTGGGTGGCTGAGAAAATGGTTTATGGATTAGAGAAAGAAGAACAAGCTAAAACATTTCATACCTTCATCTCTGATAAATTCCCCAAACTCATTCTTCGCATCTGAGCCATAAATAACAACCATGCTTTTTGCTAAAAAGAGCTTTTTTCCTATACCAGGTCTTTTGTCTTGGAGATGAATGCTATAATAAATTTGCAGTCTTAGGGGGAGCATTGTTTGAACTATAACATCATGGTTTACAACTGTTGCTTCTATTATGAGGAGGATAAAAAGCAACCGTGGAGCTTGATCTTTGGCATAGAAATGGATTAACATTTCAACCTTCAGTGTGGGTCAAGTGTATGATCTTTCCCCAAAGAAAGCCTGCATTTAATCACCATACTTGCAATTTCTTGTGTTCTTATCCCAGTTCATCTCCCTCCCTACCCCTTTAACTTCCAGTATACAACAAAATCCCAAAGATTTGTAATGTTCTGTGAGGAGCAAAGGTGGGAATATAAAGGTTTAAGATTTTTTTTTTTTTTTAAAAATATTTTTTTACATCATTTAGAACTGTTGGTGTCACTTGTGTGACGGTTGTCATAAGCAGACTTGGGACCGTGCAGGCTGCATTCTACACAGTAGAACATTGGTTCATTTTCTTCTCTAGGCGGAATCAGGTTTCCCAAGCTCTCCCTGGGCATCTCCCTGGGGGGCTGCAGATCAGCTGGTTGACGGGGGGGGGGCTTACTGGACGTGGTGGTAGAGACTTACCATATGTGGCGTTATCACATTGCTTGGTGAATTGGGGCACTCTGGTATTTGGGCAATTTGGGTTAAAATAACTTCTCATGGTGGGGGGCGTGTGGAAAGTGCTGTCCAATCACAGTTGACTTATGGTGACCCCGTTGGGTTTTCAAGGCAGGAGAGGTTCAGAGGTGGTTTGCCACTGTTTTCCTAGGGTTGTCATCCCCTTGATGGGGGTGGAGTTCCCCTCAATTTTGGGGCCCCTGATCTGCCCACAGACCAGCTGGCTGCTGGTGGGAGCCCTGCCCCCGAAGAGCTCTGTGGTGCCCAATGTTCCCAGCACAGTGATGTCACCTAGACGTGATGTCATCACACTGGGCATGTCACGAGGGGGTGCTCTAGCATTTGGCCAAAAGCTCTATGGTCAACATAGAGTTCACCATAGAGCACCCCCCATAACGTGCCTAGCATGATGACGTCACTTCCGGGTGATGCCATTGTGGTGCATGCGCAAGAAGACCCAGGAGAGGAGCCTGGAGCCCCCTGCTGGCAAAAGGTAGGGACCTGGCAACCTTGTCCCTGCCTCTGCGTCACGACCCTGGTATTCCTAGAAGGCCTCCCTTCCAAATACTAGCCAAGGCTACCCTGCTTAGCTTCTGAGATCTGACAAGACCGGGTTAGCCTGGGCTATCCAGGTGAGGTCAAAATAATTTCTACCATAGAGTTTTTGCCCAAATGCTAGAGTGTCTCCATGTTGCCAGTGATGCAATGAGGTCACTTCTGGTGTGCTCTGGAGATGATGTCAACGGTGATGGTGGCCTAGGCCTCTCTTTGCTGCAGCTACACCTCCCCCCTGCCAGTTGCCAGGGAGTAGCTGGTAACCCTAGATGGAACAGTACAGAGACCTTTTCATCACTCTGAGCAGGATTAGGTGGCTATGAGATGGTAAACTGCTGAGCCGGCTTAATGGACGGTACCAGTTCAAACTGCAGGTGCGGAACCACATTTTAAAAGTTCCCCTACAGTAATAGTTCTCTGTGGGCACTCCATGAAACTGCAGAGCGGTCGGGTTAGAACGGATAAAAGGAAGTACTTCTTCACCCAAAGAGTGATTAACACATGGAATTCACTGCCACAGGAAGTGGTGGCGGCTACAAGCATGGACGGCTTCAAAAGGGAATTAGATAAGCATATGGAGCAGAGGTCCATCAGTGGATATTAGCCACAAGGTATAGATAGGGGCTCTGGGGCAAGTGATGCTCTGTCATCTTGGTGCTTCGGGGGGGGGGTCAACAGTGGGAGGGTTTCTAATGTCCTGGCCCCACTGCTGGGCCTCCTGATGGCACTGGTATTTCTGGCCACTGTGTGACACAGAGTGTTGGACTGGATGGGCCTTTGGCCTGATCCAACATTGGCGTCTCTTATGTTCTTATGTTCTTAAGTAGAAAACTTGCATAGCATGCAAAAAAGTTAGACTAGAATGTGTCTCTCCGATGTGCTTAAAAAATTCAGAGAGTTTTTGCATGGGCAAGTGTTAAAAATACCCTCATTTTTAATGTGGCGCGGCCCATTTTATACTGTGACACTTTTGCCATCCCATTCTGCTGCGTATTGTGGGCGCTGAGTGCCGCCTTGTCCTGCATTCCATGCCTTGGTGTCAGGAAATTTTCTCCGAGGAGCCCTGATGTGGGTTGATCCTGGTGAGCGTGGAAATATGGTTTTCTAGAGGCATGAAGTTCGGCGCACTGCTCTTTTGTCATAATTGCATAATATTTGCTTTAAAGATTAGGCATAATGACTTTGGGTTGTACTGTCTAGCGAATAAAAGCAAACATTTCGACTCTGTTCATTAATAAACAAATTAGTTTTTGATAGTCACCCTAAACATAATTTCTTTCTTCATTTTGTTTGCAATCGGAATGGGACTTCATTGGGGCATGAGGAAATCCAGGCCACATCCGTGACTGTTCCCATATTCATTTTGCTCACATGCCAACTCCGTGAGATAGGTTAGACTGAAAGAGAGAGAGGCTGGCCCACGGTCACCCAGTGACCTTCCTGATGAGTACGGAGTTTAAATTTGTGTCTCCCCATCCTTAGTCTAATACTCTGGTCACCAATGCTCCCTCTAAGCTGTGGGGTCTTGTGAGCAAAAATTTTACTTATGTGAGCTACTGCCATTAAAGTTGTGAGCAAGCCATTTGGCTATTGCATAAATTAGTTTGCTCTGGAGCCACATCCTTCCTGAGCTGAGACAATAACGTGTGAGCTGGAGGCTAAAAATCTGCAAGCTAGCTCACACTAGCTTGGCTTAGAGGGAACACTGCTAGTCACTATATCAGAGCACACTGGCTATTGCCAGCCTATCATGCTTCATGCCGCACCTATAGTTGAAATCAGTGGGCTTAGAAGTGTACAATTGTACTTAGAACTGCACTAGAACAAAGTTCGAATCCAGTGGCACCTTTAAGAACGACGTTTAATTCGGAGTATAAGCTTTCTGAGTATCAGTGAGCCAGTTTGGTGTAGTGGTTAGGAGCGCAGACTCTAATTTGGGAGAACCGGGTTTGGTTCCCCACTCCTCCACATGCAGCTGCTGGTGTGACCTTGGCTCAGTCACATGGTCTTTCAGAGCTGTTGTCTCTAGGGCAGTTCTCGGGAGAGCTCTCTCAGCCCCACCTACCTCACAGGGTGTCTGTTGTGGGAAGGGGAAAGAAGAGAGCCAGTTTGGTGTAGTGGTTAAGTGCACGGACTCTAATCTGGGCGAACCGGGTTTGATTCCCCACTCCTCCACTTGCATCTGCTGGATGACCTTGGGCAAGCCATAGTTCTGTCAGAGCTGTTCTCTCAAGAGCAGTCCTCCAAAGAGCTCTCTCAGCCCCACCTACCTCACAGGGGCTGTTGTGGGAAGGGGAAGGGAAAGGGAAAGGAGTTTGTAAGTTGCTCTGAGACTCCTTTGGGTAGCGAAGGGTGGGGTATAAATCTCCTCTCTTCTTCCTCTTCTCTTACATCCAATCTCTTTTTCTTTGACAAGGACCACTTAGGACCCATTCTTCTTTCCCACCCAAAACCCAGTGATTCCCACCAATGTTCCCTCTAAGCTGTGGAGTCTTGTGAGCAAATATTCCACTTGGTGAGCTGCTGGCATTAAAGAGCGAGCGATTTGGCTACTGCATAAATCAGTTTGCTCTGGAGCCATCCTTCCTGAGTTAAGACAGAAATGTGTCAGCTGGAGGCTTAAAAAACTGTGAGCTAGCTCACACTAACTCAGCTTAGAGGGAACACTGGACTAGGTAGAACTTTGTGGGAGAACCGGGTTTTTGACTGCAGAGGGGCTAACCAAGATGTCCAAGGTACCTGTATGGTGGGAATTGGTGTGCAAACACTTACGGATTTGGCAGTGACCCTGCCACTCAAGATAGGTGTAAATGGGGCCTAGAACAAAGACCGTGATTTTGTCCATGCAGTGATGACGTTCTGACAAAATATCTCCTCTGCTGCCCTGAGTCGCAGTCCTCTGAGTGTCCTCAGCTCAGGGACCGTTTGGGGGCATTCAGCGCCTCCGATTGTCAGTCAAGCCAATTCGAAGTGTCCATTAATCAATTAGTTATGAGTTTCATCTTTATGCCTCGAGACAGTTAATATGTTGGATCTTTTGTACTGTCGCTGAAACGGCACGTTCCTTGTGAGATACTAATAGAACTTGGCTATTAGGATGGGAATGAAACGAGAAATGATCTTACTGTGGAAACGGAAGGAATAAGATCGGTGGCCGGTGACAAGGAACAGCCATGGTGACATTTGTATTACACCTTTTGAAGCGTGCTGTCATATCCTTTCATATATATATATGGAAGGTAAAAGAATATTAAGTCTTCTGCGGCACCGGCGGTTTTGAACGGACACATGCAGTGTTTCTGTAAGATGTGGTGTAGACTCCTTTGTCTTTATCTCAGAGGACGTCTAACCAGGATTATGACCTTGTGCCAACACACCAGCTCCTGGGCATACTTACGCTGTATCTTAGTCAGAGGTCATTTGGGGGGGGATCGCGGGGGATCGCAGTTCCCCCGGGTGAGGTGCAGGGGGGCGGGGCACATGACGAAGCCCCGCCCCCTGCTTCCGGCCACCCCGCTTCCGGCCCTCATTCAGCCAGGAGGAGGCAGGAGAAGAGGGAGGGTAAGTTGCTTCCTCCCTGCCTCTCGGCAGTGGAGCTGCAAGGCCGGCGGCGGTGGCCGGGACCGGTGGGGGTGGGGTGTGTGGCCTTATGACACACTTCCGGTGATGTCAGAGGGTGTGGCATATGCTAATGAGTTATGCTAATGAGTTCCCCTAGCTCTTTTTCTACGAAACGACCCCTGATCTTAGTAGTCCCCCAGTATGGTGTAGTGGTTATTTTTCTGTCTAGGATTTGGTAGACTTTGGTTCACACCTCTGATTTGCCATGGAAGCCTGCAGGGGTGACCTTAGGCCTCTCACTCTCTCTTCGCCTCGTCTATCTTACAGGGTTGCTGTGGAAATAAAATGGATGAGAGGAGACTGATATAAGCCTTTGGGGGTCCCTATTTTGGAGAAAAGTGGGTTACAGTTCTCCACAGCTGTACTTCTGTTGACTTAGAGAAAACATTACCTATTAGGTTAACTAATCTTATGGAAGGTCCCTGCCACACGGCAGGGAATAAGACGCTTGTACTGCGGCTAATGTGAGCCGCAGCAAAGTTGGGACGGCGCGGCGGGATCTCACAGATCCCCCGAGCCGCATCGCAACGCTCCCTGGCACGATCAGATGCCGGGGAGAAAGCGACAGTGGGAAGGGGAGCCTGGCGAACTGTGCATGCTCACACATGCGCAGTTCGGCCAGGAGCCGGGGATGCGCCGGCGCAAGGACGCGCTGGCGATCCCACGGCCAGCGTTGCTGCAGCCCTTCAGAAAGAACCACCTCGGGAGGTGGTTCTTTTTTGGCGCGGAGCAACGCTGGAAGGGACGGATCCGGGACGGATCCGGCACGCTCCCCAGATGTTGAGGTGGGATCGCGCCGGTTTGCTCCGCCCCCTTTCCGTCCCGCTCCCGGCCCAAATGGGCTCGTATGAACAGGGCCGAAGTTTGTCAACAGGTATTAGTGGGATTTCTGTGTCCTGTGAAAGTTATACCTTTAACTGTGGGATTCCTGGATCAGACAATGAAGGATCAATGCAGTCTGTTAGTGAGCTTCCAGAGATATCTGTTGGACCAATGTTTATGGTCAAACACGATGCTTTGGAAGGGGACATGGTCTGATACAAGAAAGGCAGTTCTTCTGCCCTAAAACATGCATAATGAAGATTTTATATATTCAAGAGGGGCTTGGTATTAATGCATGCCATTGATGCTCATATCACCAAGTGTCAAAGAGCTGTTTTACAATAATAGCTTCTGTTCTACAAGTAAAGCCACTGGTACAAGGGACGGTTCCTGTGTCTTTTGAATGGTGTGTAATAGATGTTGTAAAAAATCTACACAAAACAATCCACAGGGTTTTGTTGCCACAGTTATAAAGTGGAGATATAGAGATGGGCAAGTGGACGTTACCATTGGTGTCTGCGTAACTGACCACATGATCCTGTTGGTTGCTTCCTTGGGCCCATTTTGGTTATTCCTCTGTTCTTCTTGTGCATAGAAATGCATCTCCCTCCCCCCAGCAGGCTAGTTTTCAAAAAGAAAGATAAGGTTTCAAAGGGGGGGGTCTAGCTCTCGTCCATCCTCCCCCCCCATGGCTGGGGTTGGAAAGAGGTGGGAGAAGCAATAGTCGATGTAACTATCACCTCCAACATCTGTTGGGATGCTATTTTTATATTATTACACAGCCAATAATTCTGTGTCCTTTTCTTTAGATGGTGGCAGCGAGTTATGTGACATTGCCCACTTTTGAGATCTTGCTTCATTAGATTGGGTGACTGTTTATTTGAAATTGTAATGAAATATTTACTTTATAGAGCTATAAGGATTAGCCGAGATAATTGAGTGAGGTTGATCCGGAGCTTTCAGTGTAATAGGTGCCCCCCCTTCCCCTTGTTTGAATACAGAGCTCAGCTAGAATGAATGAGGGAGCGAGTGTTTCTCTGCCTGTCACTTTTTTTCTCTCTCTCTCTTCGTTGCTTTTTTCTTCTGGAGATAAGTGGGGCCTAATGCTGAACAAATACTGGAAATCAGAAGCTACTGAGAATCATTCGCTTCCCCCTTTCCCATGGCAGCGTGATAGACACTCGGTCAAAGAGGGCCCCCCTTCCTCTCCACACGGCAACAATTTTGTCACCACAAGCAAATCCAATTGAAAAATCCCTTCCACCAAGGGGAGAAAACTCCAGTTGTCAGAATCAGCAAACAGAATGAAAAGAACCAAGAGGAGTAAATTGGCACCTGGCGCAGCCGTGGCGGCCCGTGATAGGCTGTTGCATTGTGTCGGAGAGACATTCAACCATTTTCAGATATAATGGGAGAAATTAATGCAAATGAGTGAATGGGAATGAAATGTATTTTAATGCAGATTGGAGGGACTCTCGCAAACTGCTTGATAACAAGTCGCTGTTGGGGGGAAAAGGCCTTGCATTGTGAGGATTCATTTTTTCCCTATTTCTTCTCACTAGTGGCTCATAAGGGCCCTTTTGTTCTCTAAGTAAACTCTTTCTAAACTATTGACATTGCTCATTTATGTGGATTTCAGATTCCCTCTCCCCTCTACCCCCCTTCTGAAAAAAAAAAGTAGCCTTGGGTGATCTGGGAAAACATTAATTGCAAGAGGACAAGGGAACTGGCTGAAACAAGAAATTCAATCATTAAGTGTAATGTTGCAGTTGTCCATGCCTCATTATAAGATGCACATCAGGCAATAAACTGCATGTTTCACAAAACAAATCTTTTAACAAGTATCGTTCAAGAGCCTCCAGCTTTGCATCTCTTTCTCTTTCCCCCCCCCGTCTATGGTCATGATCACAAATAATCTTTAGATGTACAGTCCTTCAGAATTATTTTAAAAGCCGGTGATGTTTGAACAAAACAACTTTGTAATGTTCCGAAATCATTATTTCGCCCACTCACTTTAGGTGGTCTTCTGTTCAAGAGCTAGACTGCTTCTGTTATTACATTTGCTTTATCACGTGGACATTTCTCGTTGTCACACTAAGGGGGAAATTAAAAACAAAACAAAAATGATCTGCAGAACTTTTAGCAATGAATGTGTCCAGTTTTTTTTTTAAATCAAAGCTTTAAAAAGAAACAAACAAACCAAAGCATGGGATATGTGGTAGTGTCCCCCCCCCATTCACTTGTAAGCGCTTGTTTCTTTGCACAAGTTTCGGTGGGGGGATCAAAACTTAAAACTCATCCGGCTTCCTTTAGTTTATTATAGAGAAATAGGAGCAGCTAAACAATCGAGCGGAAAAGATCATCTCGGGGTAGCTGTGTGGCTTTAGACCGAC
>NW_015176454.1:578430-746096 GCF_001447785.1 Gekko japonicus | reverse complement strand
GACCAGTGATTAATGTGCAAGATAATGGACCTGGGAAATGAGTAAACACTCCCGCACTCCCAGCTTTGTGCTTGAATGACTTGATGACAAGGGCAGAGCAAGGTGAGAATTTAAACAGGACTCTGGGAGGAAGAGACAAAAGGCGAGCAACATCCATGAGGGAGTGGGGGCTTGGTTGGTTCATGTTGCCCAAAAGGTAGAATAATATTCACCATTTTAAACTTTTGGAAATGGATTTGTTTTAAAACTTCTCGCTTTAGGTTGTGCGCACTTTGTCTAGGGAAGGGGCTGGCGGGAATTTGATTCTCACTTGACTGAAATCAGGGTACATCTGCTTACTGGGTTTATATACCAGCTTTCTGCCAGTGCACCAGAGGTGGTTTACGTAAAAAGAATGCCTTAAAAAATTGATTACTCTTTTGTGTGTAAAGCAGGCAATCAAATAGCGTAATGTATGAAAGATTACATGTTATCTACAAAACCTACAAATGCCTTTTTTGACATAGCGGGGAAGTGTGAGGTGACTAGGAACTGGGAAACCATTCTTTGTTTAATGGAGAGACTGACTCAATATTTCATTTTTCTATTTTGTTGCGGCAGCAAAATGTCAAAATAAAGCATCTTAAAATGTAAAGAAAGCATCCCTTTAACTCAGGGGTCCCCAACATGGTGCCCCGGGGTTCCCCCCCCCCCCCGTTTTTCCCACTGACATCTTTTCTGGTGCTCACCAAGTGTTTCTGAAATATAGGTGGGGCCAGATAGAGCTTTTGCCCACCAAAGCTCCTGATGGACTATTGAGGATTTGATTGGTTGTACAAATTTTTCAAAATGTTGTTTTGTAAGCAGCTGCCACCACAGCACAAGGATCCCACACTGTGTTACTGAAGGTAAGCTGTGGCGGCCATTTTGTGTCTGGCTTCGCCTCCTATAGCAGCCATTTTGTGGCAGCCATTTTGTGTCTAACTCCGCCTCCTGCAGCAGCCATTTTGTGGCTGCGCCTAGAATTCCAAATGTGCCCACAGGCTCACAAAAGTTGCTGACTCCTACCTTAACTTGTTTCATATTTAAAAGTGAGCACCTACCAGCTAATCAACTGAACTTTTAGTTGACTCCAGATAAAAGTTTTCAGGCTAGTAAAAACAAGGTCCTCAACTTTAATCCCCTCCCCCCGAAGTGCCTGAGAAATTTCTCACATTACGATGTCTTAAGCATTTCAGAGCTTACCATCTTAATTGATATGTTTCCCAAGAATATTTATGAAATGCATTTATTTTAGTATGCTCTTTGTTTGGTTACTGGGTGGGTATGAAACAAACGTCAGGGTCCTTAAAAGACTTCATGGTTTTTTAAAAAACTGAAAATTAAAATGTCTTTCCTGAAAACTTGGGTGAGACCTTAATAGCTGTTTTTTAAAAAAAACAGGAATGTAATTGCTGTCATATTATGATTTATACGTGCAGCGTGTTTATTTGGATTGATGCACCCTGACACAATATTCAAAGCTGCACTTAGTTTGAAAAAAGAGCTCTGTCAAGTTCCATTTTGCCTTTTCCCCACTCATCACCCCAGAAATAAAACAGAAGATGAGGCATAAAGAGAAGTATAGTGTAAGTTTGTTGAAGACTTCTAAATGACCCATTCATGTGGCCAGGGCTTTTTTTGTAGGAAAAGCCCAGCAGGAACTCATTAGCATAATAGGCCATACCCAACAGCAGGAACTCATTAGCATATTAGGCCACACCCTGACAGCACAGGTCATTTGCATATAAGGCCACATCCCCATGTTACCAGAAGTGTGGTCATCCAGCCACACCTACCTTTTGCTTCTTATTCTCTTTACCTTATTTGTTGTCAAAACCCAAGGCTTTTTGCATGTTAGGCCACACACCCTTAATTGTAGCCAATCCTAATGAGTTTCTGCTGTTGGGTGTGGCCTATTATGCTAATGAGTTCTTGCTGGGCGTGGCCAACTTGGGAGCCAGCTGAAACTCCGTTCCTGTGCGTTCCAGCCCAAAAATAGCCCTGCATGTGGCGTCGGACAACATGGGGAAGAAGGGTGGGCACGAGCACGCTGGCCTCACCTCGTTCCTCTGCACAATCACCGTGTCATCTGTATGGTGTGAGTGAGCAGAGAAAGTGCCCACACGTCCGCTCACTCTCTGTGATGACCAGTGTGCGGGGATGCTACCTCTCTGTGTTTGCACCATGCAGATGACTTGGCTAGGGGTCAAGGCCACTGCTCTCACGACCACTCTCTCTCCTTGTGTGGTCAGTCAATGTTTTCAAACCTGGGGCAATCATTTTGCGTCTGGCTCTGCCTCCTGCGGCAGCCATTTTGTGGCAGCCATTTTGTGGCTGCGCCCACCATGCTGTGTCAGAATTCCAAATGTGCCCACAGGCTCAAACCATTAATCTGTACAGGGTGTCCAGGCCCCCTGAATATCATAGCTTCACACTCCCAGCATAGCCTAACTTATTACTACCCGCTGGAGAGGGTGTGTGGAAATTATTTAGCTCTTTTAATGGAAGAAATCTTGCTTTGAGTTTGATGTGATAAAAACAGCCAGGAGCTCAGCTTTTGGTGTAGTGGTTAAGCACGCGGACCCTAATCTGGGAGAACCGTGTTTGATTCCCCACTCCTCCACTTGCAGCTGCTGGATGACCTATGGCAAGCCATACTTCTGTCAGAGCTGTTCTCTCAAGGGCAGTCCTCGAAATAGCTCTCTCAGCCCCCCCCCACCTCACAGGGTGTCTGTTGTGGGGAGGGGAAGGGAAAGGAATTTGTAAGCTGCTCTGAGACTCCAAGTGAAGGGCGGGGTATACATCCAATCTCTTATCTTCTTATCTCAAGGGCAGTTCTGCTTGGCATGTAGAAGGTCCTGGGTTCAAACCTCAGCATCTCCAGTTTGGTGTAGTGGTTAAGTGTGCGGACTCTAATCTGGGAGAAACAGGTTTGATTCCCCACTCCTCCACTTGCACCTGGCTGGATGACCTTGGGCAAGCCATGGTTCTGACAAGAGCTGTCCTTGAAAAAGATCAGTTTCTGTCAGAGCTCTCTCAGCCCCACCCACCTCCCAGGGTGTCTGTTGTGGGGAGGGGAAGGGAAAGGAGTTTGTAAGCTGCTCTGAGACTCCGAGTGAAGGGTGGGGTATAAATCCAATCTCTTCTTCATCTTCTTCTTCCTCCCAGTTACATCCCTGGGAGGGAAGGGGGCATAGTACAGCCCAATCTCATCCGACCTTGGAATCTAAGCGGGGTCAGTACTCGGAAGGGAGACCTCCAAGGAACCCTCTGCCGATGGAGGCAACAGCGAACCACCTCTGCATCTCACCTGCTTTGAAGACCCCTTGCGGGGATCGCCATAAGTTGGCTGTGACTTGGCAACACTTTACTCACTCACACACACCGTTCCATTCCTTCTGGACAAAGCCCCAGAAACCACAGTATCTGTGAATCTTTTGTAAACCTGCAGAACTTAAGGATATTGTGGGCTGTATCCCTTCTTCCTCTGTAGGAAGTTTCTTCTGGCCTGAGGAAACTTCCTCCGACTTGATTCACATGGACACACGAGAAGTTGCCTGGTACTGAATCAGCTGATACTGAATCAGACCCTGGGTCCAGCAAGGTCAGTATCATCTACTCAGACGGACAGCCGCTCTCCAGGGTCTCAGGCCGAGGTCTTTCACATTACCTACCTGTTATGTACGCGTACTGCCACTAGGGGTCCGCGGCTACAGTAGGGAGCTTAGCTCCTCCAAACAATAGACATCTAGGATCCTAGTTCCCCCAGCATTCACCAATAGCAACTTTGGCGGGAAATTCGAACCTTTCAACGGGACTGTGGGTATGCTGGGTGGGTGTGTATATAGTTGGCCTTGCAGGGCCGTTTGGCAGTCTTGTGTGAAGTACAATAAACGCGTCTTAACGCACGTCGTGGTCCGAGTCTTTCATGTGTCAAACCCAGTACTTTACACTACCGTCTGGTCTTTTTAAACTAGAGATGCCAGGGATTGAACCAGGGACCCTTCTGCATGCCAAGTAGAGGCTCTCCCACTGAGCCACAGCCCCTCCCCTATCTAATCATTATCTAAGCAGTGAAGGAAGTGCCACTTAAGTTGGAGAAAGGTTCCTTAAGCTGAAGGAACTCTTCACGCTTGGCATGGTGGACTGGTAGACCACAGGACTGTAGTACTAGGCAGTCTACTTGTCCCCCCACTGCGTTACAAGCTATGGGTCAGTTTTAGGGACAGCACTGAGACCACTCAGGGCGCTTGCTTAATCTCCACCCTGTCCAAGTATTTGAGCCTGCACTGGTCCTTCTTTACAAGAGGATAGGTGAAAAGAGAGGCACTAAAAGGTGCTCTCTGCCTTACTTCTTTTTTTACCTGAATTTGCCACATAAAGGGAAAGAGGTAGATTGCCACAGCTGGTGACAAAAGTTTGCATTCCACAAGGAAAACCTCTTGAGCAGGGGTGTCCAACATGTGGCCCGGGGGCCAGATCAGGCCCCCGGAGGGCTTCTATCAGGCCCACAGTGGAACTGGCTGTCTTCTGCTTCTTCCAGTTCTGCTGCTGCTGCGTCATCGTAGGTTTGAAGTTTACAGATACACACCTGAACAGCATACTCAGGATTGTAACAGCACAGACATTTTGATGCAATAATTCAGAGCAATAGGTGTCAGTTTTCAGACACTGTTAAATATAAGCAAAATATTGCAAGAGTGCTAATGTTTTAAGCATGTTTTTATTTTAAGTTTTAAAAAAAGCTCCTTTGCGTTCGTGTCCTTTATAAAGTTGATATCTCCGCTACCTGGCATAACTCATGACACACATGGCCCGGCCCAACAAGGTCTTATTTATGTCAGATCCGGCCCTCATAACAAATGAGTTTGACACCCCTGCTCTATAACAAAGTTTGACTCTGGTGACACCTTTAAGCAATGCTTCCTCTAAGCGGTGGACTGTTGTGAGCAAAAACTCTACTTTGTGAGCTACTGCCATTAAAGTTATGAGCAAGCGATTTGGCTACTGCATAAATTAGTTTGCTCTGGAGCTATCCTTTCTGAGCTAAAACAAATATCTCTGAGCTGGAGGCTAAAAAAACTGTGAGCTAGCTCACACTAACTTGGCTTAGAGGGAACACTGCCTTTAAGACCAACAGTTTTAATTCTGGGTATAAACTTAAAGGTGCCACTGGACTAAAACTTCGTTCTATTGCTTCAGACCAACGCAGCCACTCACCTGAAATTATCTTCAAGGGAAACCTCTGTAATATAGGAATGCAACCCTATCAGATAGTTCTTCTGAGCCAGTTTGGTGTAGCGGTTAGACGTGCAGACTCTAATCTGGGAGAACCGGGTTTGATACCCCACTTCTCCACATGCAACTGCTGTTGTGATCTTGGGTCAGTCACAAGTTCTCTGAGAGCTATTCTCTCAAGGGCAGTTCTCGAAAGAGCTCTCTCAGCCCCACCTACCTCACAGGGTGTCTGTTGTGGGGAGGGGAAGGGAAAGGAGGTTGTAAACTGCTCTGAGTCTGGGAGCATCCCTTCCAATAGAAGCAGAGCAAAGACCTCCTGCTCCCCTGCTTAGTAAAGGAAGCTGAGGGAAATCAAATTTTAGCACACATTAGGCCTTTCCATGGTAGACATTCTTATAATTACAACACTAAGCGTACTTAAGTGTCTGTGTGAAAAAACTAGTGGAACATATGTTTTCCTCAAAGCGTTCAAATGCATTATCTCCCAGAGGCTATTTTGACTGTCATATAGGAGGAAATGGTGGTCCGGAGAATCACTTTGTTAAAAAAAACTGAATAACTGTTATTTGCATGGCACTTAAAATGCAATAATGTTTATTTCTCCTTGGATTTTAGCTTGAAATCATTGTGTCAGGAAAACAAACAAACAAACAAAAAAGGGTATGGGCTTGTGGGCCTAGTCTGTAACGTCCGGTGATGGAATCAAGGTTTCCCTCATTCCTCTGTACCCATTTCAGAGGTGCCGATTTCCCAGTCTGTACGTATGCCCAGAATTGTGGTATTCATCACATACCCCTGTACGTATATATAAAAACGAGATACCCGCGGAGAAGCGAGCTATCTTATTGCTCTGAGCGACTCCGTGTTCAAACAGATGTCGAAGCAAAGATTAGCTCTCTCTTCTTGTCCCCCCTTTGCATGTGCTAGTGTACAAACCTTTTAAAGGCATCTATGAATTATTGCTTTGGTTCAGCATGAGTGCAGTAAGAAGAAATGTACCTCATCTGTAATACACTGTGTAGACTAATATCAGCTCCTTTTTTCTTATATTGCAGTGAGATATTGATCTGGTAAAATGGTACCATATTGGAGCTGTCTGTTGTGGTATTCATCATACTGTCACATCCCCAGTGCTTTGGAGTTATTGAAAAGTGCAATTGGAGGGGGTTCTGTCATCTCGCGTTGCTATCTATTCAGGAGAAAGTTTGCTAGAAACACTGCATGCCGTGTTTTGGCTTGTGCCTTTCCCTCTCCATTTGGAACAGATTCCAAACCCTCCTTTTTTTTTTTTGCATGACACCCCGCCCCCCCCTTCCCATTAAGCAAGCATCGATGATTTAACCGGTCTCAGCATTGCTTTGTTTTGTGTAAGGTTGTTCTTTTGTCAGCGTTCACACCTGCTGCCTTTACTGATGATGATGCATTTAGGTTCCCTCCTTGGGGAGTAATAAATCTAAGGGCTGGGGCTTCATTGCCCTTACGCTTTTATCTGATAGCCGGGAGAAGGTAAGCAATGAACTTCTACATGGAGAAAGCTTTTAGTTTCTTCTCGCACCAAAAGGATCAGTTAATGTTACAGGAGCTTTCAAGGATATAGAGAGATACTGTCAGTCTGTCCTCAGAAGATTAAAGCGTTTGAATGGATTATTTTGTTTTCTTGTTTTGGAAGTGGCCTGGGAACTTAATGGCGAATTCAGAAGGGTGTACTGTTGTAAAAGAGCGCGAGGGTGAAAAGGGGGATTTGATTGTGTGTATAAGCAGTGGGGCCCACCTAGATGGCCCAGGCTAGCACTGTTTCGGAAGCTGAGCAGGGTTGGCCCTGGTTGGATGGGAGACTGCTAAGGAAGTCCAGGGTTGCTATGCAGAGGCAGGCAATGGTGAACCCACCTCTGAACATCTCTTGCCTTGAAAACCCTATGGGATCGCCATTCGTCAGCTTTGACTTGATGGCACTTTCCACCACCAGTTTGGTGTAGTGGTTAAGTGTGCGGTCTCTAATCTGGGAGAACCGGGTTTGATTCTCCAGTCTTCCACTTGCAGCTGCTGGATGACAGAGTTCTGTCAGAGGTGTTCTTGAAAAAGAGCAGTTTCTGTCAGAGCTCTCTCAGCCCCACCGACCTCACAGATTGTCTGTTGTGGGGAGGGGAAGGGAAAGGAGTTTGTCAGCCGCTCTGAGACTCCTTTGGGTAGTGAAGGGCGGGATATAAATCCAATCTCTTCTTCTCTTCTTCACATAAGCGATGGCTACTTGTTCAGCTAACGCTGGGCTGAAGTGTCTGCTCCACCAGACTCTTGCTTTTGGTTGCTAATAGCATTCCTATAAAATATCATCTAGGGATATGAAAATTAAAGTTGTCACCTTTTGTAACTAGAAATTCAATAGAAAAGAGCAAGAGTCTAGTAGTACCTTAAAGACTAACAAAATATGTGGCAGGGGTTGAACTTCCACGAATCACTGCTCACTTCTTCGGCTATTTTTGGGCAGGAACACACAGGAACGGAGTTCCGGCTGGCTTCTGAATTGACCACGCCCAGCAGGAATTAATTAGCATAATAGGCCACACCTAACAGCAGAAACGCATCAGGATTGGCTACATTAGGGGTGTGTGGCCTAACATGCAAAGAAGTTTCTGCTACCAAAAAAGCCCAGGGTTTTGACAACAAACAAAGTAGAATGAGAAGGAAAAGGTGGGTGTGGTGACATGGGGGTGTGGACTAATATGCTAATGAGTTGTGATGAGTTCAGCAGTTCGAGACCCCAGTGTGCCGCATGACGGAGTGAGCTCCCGTCTCTAGTTCCAGCGCCTGCCAACCTAGCAGTTCGAAAGCAAGAAATTGCAAGTAGATTAATAGGTACCACTTCGGTGGGAAGGTAACAGCGTTCCGTGCGCCTTGGTGTTTAGTCATGCCGGCCACATGACCACAGAAACATCTTCAGACAGCGGTAGCTCTTCGGCTTTGAAACGGAGATGAGCACTGCAACCCTAGAGTCTGATTCGACTGGCTTTCGAGCAAGGGAACCTTTACCTTTACCCTTTAATTGACTCATACTAGAGATACTGAGTTGAATCCAAGATCAGTTTCCATCAGAAGAAAGAGGGGAGCCATTTTTGCTCATTTGCCTCTCATTTGCCTCTCATTTTTGCTCATTTGCCTCTCATTTTTGCCTCATCCGGTCACATGCAGAATTTGCCGTGGGATACTCATGAATGCCGGGCAGATTTTAAGGGCACAATCAAATGGACACATCTGGCAAGCATCATGCACCCATCACCAGCCCGTATCATCCGGCTGAAGATCCGGAATTAAAAAGTACCAGCAAAAGTCCACTATCAACTGGTTTGCGACGGGCCGCAGACACACTGTCTCCGTCTGATCACTCCAGCGCGCTCCTCTTGTCTCGTTGAAGCACACCAGAAACACGCACCTCCGGAAACAACCCCGGTTCACCGCTGCTGCATCTGATCCCGTAGTGCCGGGTCAATTTACGACGGCGCAAACAGCCACGCCTCCCCCCCGCGTTATCTGGCCTGTGTGACTAGGTCCATGGTGTTTCTGATGGTTTCTTCCTCAAAAGCGGCTCTGTGAGTGCCCATTGGGCTGCAGTGTCAATGGGGTGGGATGGGGGACAGGAAACCCCCACTGTGTGCCTTCTGTTAGTGGAAATTGAGCTTTGGGTGCAATCCACTTGATATACTACTTAGGAAATATAGGCGGAGAATCAAGTGACGAGTTTTGCCTGCTCAAAAAGAGACGCAAAACCCCACCCACTCCCCTGCATTGTGGGGTCCGGCACGAGGCCCCGCTCTCTCTGCTGTCATGACGTCGCCGTTTGGCCGTTACCGGAACGCCGAGGCAGCTTCTACCCACCTGCCGCCTCCCAGTTACCTCCTGGCTAGCTTGAAGGAGGATTGCTTGAACAAGCCCTTTGCACAGCAATGCCACGATCTGGCTACCGTAATCGAAGAGTTCCCGGTGAAGGAACTGCATGCCATCTTCCCCTAGTTGGTGGAGAACATCTTTGGCAGCTTGGATGGTGTAATTCTAGGTTGGAACCTCCGTTGTTTACAAGGAAGGACGAACCCTACGGAGTACAACATTGCCCTTTACTTTCTTGATCCTGGTGGACCAATGGTAAAGCTGTTTTACAAGCTCCAAGCTGTAGAATACAGATATGATTTCCCCGTGTCTTATCTTCCGGGTCCAGTGAAAGCTTCAGTACAAGAGCGGTGTCACGGCAGGACCAGGGGGCGTGACACAAGCAAGCAAAAGTCCAGGAACAGTCCGAGGTCAAGCCGGGCAAATCAGGTAGCAAGGTTCAAGCAGGTTTAAATCACAGTCCAAAAGCAGGGTCAGACATACCAAAGTTTCAAGTCCATAAATCACAACAATACCAGAGGAGTCAGAGATGAACGCAGGGTCAACAAAGCCAAAGGTCAAAAGCCGAGGATCAAGCCGAGAAGAATTCCACAAGGTCTGGAGCAGAGATGCAAGGATTCAGGTCCTGAACAAACGACGTTGCCAGCACAAATGACTGCTGGCAACAGACTTGCATATATACAGTGCTAGCTAATCAACTCATTAGCTAGCCAGGAGTGAGGACAGGATCCTGTCAGTAATCAGGGCTAAGAGATCTTCTGGCACGCATGCGTGCATTCTGCCTTTGCTCTCTCAGCTGTTGTCTTCTTACATTCCTGAGCCTGGTTACAGGTGGAGGCGAGTCTGATGATGAATTACTGGGCTGCAGCAGAGACTGATCCCTTGCAGGTGTTCCCTGGGAGGCTCTATCCTCCTCACCACTTAGATAGCTTTCAGCTACAGGATCCAGTCTTTGCCTTTCTGCTGCAGTACTGTCCTCAGGAGCCTGTTCAGGGTCCTCAGGAGCCTGTTCAGGGGCATCAGCAAAGGCAGGCATGACATCAGCAGGGGCAGGCATGACAAGCGGATTTTACCTGAATGTTCTCTGTACCATAACAAAGTCCAGTTTCCTTCATCCGGAGGCCTAGATTTAAACCTGGTTCTTAATCCATTTGAATACTGTATGTTCTACTTTGCAATAAGCCTTATCACCTAGAGGAACATTCCCCTGACCTGCCATGTAAGCACTTCAAACAGTGCTTACTTTGTTCTGGTGGGCAGGTACTTGAAGTGGTTCCTGCCTACAGAAGGAAGTGTCCTTCCACCTCCTTCCTCTGATCCAGGGGGTGTCCCATCACCTGCCCCAAGATCTCCTGCAGTGCCTTTCACCTCCTATGGGATGCATCCCACAAGCCTTCTGAAAAGGCATGTTGCTCATCAGCCTTCAGTGAATGCAGATCCTGCTTCCCAAGAGATCTGGAGATCAGAAACCTTGCTTCAGATCTTTGTTGAAATGTGCCTTCATCATTACTACGTAGGAAAGATAACTGTATTGTCCATCTAATATTAGAGGAAGGGTTTTTTTTTACAGAGTTCCTTAACCCTGTGCACTCACTTTACTGATATTTAAATCTGGAATCTCTGCATATTAATTTTCATATGAATTTCCTGCCTGAGCAGTATTTTGGAGGAGAGCTTCTGGTAAAGCAGACTGTGCATTTAAATAAATAAATAAATAATTAAAAAAACCCCAATGTTTCCTTCTTGCACCATTTTGAGTCATGCAGGCTCACCCCTCTTTATCTAATCTACCCACCTGCTAAGTTTTCCACCTCCTCCCGAGAAAACATTGCTGGGTGCAATAATGAAATCATTTCCATGTCCTATGGAGTATTTAAATCAACAAGACCTCCGCTTATTAGAAAGGGCAGAAGAGTAATGCTGTGGCAAAGCTGCCGTTCCGCCGTTGGTATTCAGTCGAAAGGACAGAAATAGAACATCACTGTCCTCCGTAAGCAATTGCAATTTGATCTGCGCGCATGATAAAAGCAAAACAAAACGGAAAAATCTGAGCTACTCCATGTATTTAGGTGCTGTCAGAGCCGCTGTTGCCAAATAAGAATGCTGTGTGATGTTATTATAGTAAACAGCACTTAAGCACATCTGGCAGGATTGATCAGGGCCACATTAGAGTGAACTTCAGCAGATGACTGAGGCAGCAGAAACAATAACGGAATATGCAAACAGTTCTTGCGGTGAATCCTTTGGGGACCAGGCGACTGTTATTCCCCCCCCCCACTCCGAAACAGGCAAAAAGGAGCCGGTTTTGTAACCTCCCCCCTCCCCCAAAGAGAAGGGTTCCTAGGTATTCTGTAAATATTTGATTGGCATTTACCGCCGCTCTTGATTACAATGGAACGTTACTGACTTCATTGACTATTTACCTTTGTTAATTATCAGAGAGGGGAGAGAAAAATATAAACAGTAGATGAAAACCTTGCAGTATTTCACACTAGCTCTTTCTTCAATAGTCGTTCTTTTAAAAAAAAATAAAAATAAAGATCAATGCTAATATTCCATTTGTTCCTGTGCCCCCTTCAGAGAAATACATGTTTTCTTCCAAGGAGGATTTATTCTAATTAATTTACGAAAATGTTAATACGTTGAGTTTGTGATCGTGCGTGGAAATTCTGATTTCTGAAATAAAACGGGGGAGTCGTGTTGTATGAAACTCACTCGTACACCCTGGAAGTTTGTGCTTGACAAGGTCCTGCCCAAAGGTCATTTGTATTAATAAGGAATTGGTAAGGGACTGACTTATTCACACCCTTACGTTTCCCCCCAGGTGGCACCCAAAGCAGCTTACATCATCCGCCTCTTCTCCATTTTATCCTCACAAAAACCATGTTAAGCATGTATATGACTGGCCCAAGGTCACCTGGTAAGCTTTTGTGGCAAAGTGTGAATTTGAACGTGGGTCTCCCAGATCATAGTCCAGCCCTCAAACCAGTACATCATGCTGATTTGTAATATAGCAGTACAGTTGCTTCATATTTTTGTGAGCCTCTTTTGCAACCTATAAGAAACGCTTTTGGATATAAGATTAACACCCGCTTGGCTTCAAAGTAACTCACTGCCTTCAAAGCAATTCATCGTGTCCCTTTGTCCTGGCAGCGTGCCTGAAACTAGAACGATTTTGCTCGATCCATGTGCCCTTCGAATTGCAGGACACATGTGCAAAGCTACAGAATTTCCCAGCAGCCCAGAGAGTGCAAGAAGGAATGACAAGTGCCATCTGGTCCAGCTGATACTGAAAGCAAGACCGTCCTACTCTTGCAAAAAAATTGGGATTTCTAAATGACCTGCAAAAGCACCTGTTGCTATCACCTAGGCAATGGCCTTTTGGTTTCATTGGGTGAGAGCCCATAGAGATGGTTGGATTTTCATCAGTGGAGTGCGACTTTCTTGCTTCCCCTCTCCTGTTGCAGTCTCAAGTGCTTCTGGAAATGCTTTGTGGGTTCTTAGGTTACCACCCTTAAGGCGGAGCCTGGCTTCTCCTGGAATCACAACAGATCTCCATACTGAAAGGTCCATTCTCCTGACGCTTCAGAGGGTGGACTCCATGATGTACTATGACATCTAGAAAAATGGAAGTCCTAGAGTGACATCACATCTCTAGTGATCTCCTTCTCCATCTTAAACTCTACCCTGCCTAACCTCCCCCCCCTCAAATCTCTAAGAATTTTCCAAGCCATAATTGACACCCCTAGTGGGCTCCAAGCCTGTGAGAAAAGAATACCTTCAACCTTCTTAATATGAGATAGTTCTTTTAAACTGCAGTATTCGTCTCAAATGCAGCAGTGTACTGCTCAGTCCAAAATCATAAAAGGGTTGTGGTACATCTCTGCCTTGTAAATAAGCACTTAATATTTCCTGAAAGCTAAACTGTCCTGTCTGGTCAAAGCGAACTTGCATATGCTATAATTAGATCAGAACATTGACGTGTTCATAATATAAATCATAGAAGAGGTGCTTTTAATGTTGGAGGGTTTTTTTTCCCTATTAAAGAAGTCCATATTCAGTATCATGATTATTTGCTTATTTTGGCACCCCTAGTAATGGCAGCTGACAGTCAGGGGCTTTAGTGAATAAGAGTTGTGAATTTTTCAGTAGTTCCTGTTGATGTTAAGATGGTTTTATCCAGGTCTCCTCCATTAACGATGATGTGATCCAAGACGTTTGTGTCAGTCATACCACTAGTCAGGGCTAGTGTGGATCCACTCCACTGAGAGATGGATTTACACTAGGGTTGCCTGGTAGGGGGCTCCGGGCTCCTCTTCTGGATCTTCTTGTACAAGCGTGAAGCACGCATGCCATGATGATGTCACCCAGCAGTGACATAATTGTTCTAGGCACATCGGGGGGGGGGTGTGCTGTAGCGTTTGGCCAAAAACTCTGTGGTCACCATAGAGTTTTTGGCAGAAAGCTAGAGCATCCCCCTGTGACATGCCCAGCATGATGACATCACCTTTGGGGACAGGGCTCCCCCTGCTGGCCAGCTGGCTGGTGGGCGGATTGGAGTCCTCAAAATCAGGGGACCCCCCACTCCCATTGGGGGGATGACAACCCTAATTTACACAGATTTAGTAGAAATTACTCAATTATCCCTTCGGTTCTTCTTCCGGTTTCCGAATCAAGTGTGCATATATATATAAGATAGCAAACAAATTACTTCACACGCTTTGCAGCCAAGACAGAGGCTTATAGTATTGATAACTGCATGCAGGGAGTGGTCTTAGTGGTTCGGGAGTCCTGGGCAAAGATCCACGATAGGGTGCAGAATCAATGCCTCCCTGCCAGGCCAAGAAAGGGACGGCCCTTGCCCCATCTAAGGGTGGCAGGAGTTGCCTCTGGAAGCTGGCTGGATAAAACCCAGAAAGGCCTGGTGTGAGCAGTCACTGGCATGAGCCAGCTGCCCGAGTGCTTGATAGGGCGGGCACAAGCAGCAGTGGTGGCAGGACTCGGCTTTTCTTTTGTCCCCCTCCATGGGCATGGTGGGGCTTTGGGTCGCTGGCCCCCCGCAGAGGATGGGGCTCAGGGCAGCTGCCCTAATCACCCATTGGTTGAGACCACCCCTGACTGAACCAGTAGGATATACCTGCCATGTATATGACCTGTGGGAATTATAGCAAACCTCCCTCTTTATTGATGTACAGTGCTGTAAATGATCATACTTATTACAGGTTATGCTGTACGTGGCTGATGGGCTATGTTTCAGCTGGTGGATTAGAAGTCACTATTAGGAGTTTTCACCTGATGATCAATTGGATTCTCCCTTCCATTAGATCTAGTCTTGCCCCATGGAGTGTCAGAAAACAAGCACGACTTTGCCTTCTTCTGTTTGAAGATGCTTCTTCTTTTAAATGGAGCTCCTGCCTTTGATGTGAAAATAAATTGTCAAGATTCAGGAATAACCTTGCCCTTTCAGGAGTAGAGCAGGCCGAAGCTGGTCTATTACCAGAAATAAATAAGTGGAAGAATAAAAGTAAATGGAACAGAATTAAGCTTCTTAAGACCTTTTAATTGTTTTATAAAAGGGTTTTTCTTTTTTACTGCTTTGGCCTTTCTGATCCCATTTTTTAAAAAAATTGCATAGATCATGAGGCTTTTGGGGACAGAAAACTCAGTATATCTCAAGCAAGTGCTACATCCTGTCCCGAGTCAATAGGAAGAAGCAGGCTATACATTGACTAAACAAGATAATAAAATGCTAAATAGACAAACAATTTGTGTGATCTGAAGAAAAAACAGAGTATGCTGAATGTATAAAAACATATAAATGCTAAATATATAAATAAATCTGAGACCCGAATTGTAAACAGGAAACCATGCTACCACCAATGACCTTTTGGTGCCGAAGGTGGGATTTCTCCAAAATCCTATTGGTAGAGAATATATTACTCTATCCGCATGAAGGTCTCCATTGTACCTAAAATAATGACTTAAAATCAGATCTGCACTAGGGTTTGTTCCATAAGTTGATCCATCGTGAGGAATTCTGAAGGCCAACCTCAAAATACTTATGACAGATATCAGTACTTCAGAGCTTGCTGCATGGGACAGACTTTGATGGGGAGATGAGTGACATGTCGTCTCTAAAGGGATAAAACATGTCATAATACCAACCCTTGCTCTAACGCTGCACCCATTTGTAGCAGAGTGTACTCATGTCTGTCAGTCTCGGGTAGGGATTATTCCTCAAGTGAGAATCCATAAATACTAAGGATTCAAGCAGTACGCCTATCTGTTGTAGCAACGGGGAGCTAGTTTAACTTTAAATAACTGACAGTTTGCCACCAGAGGCAGCCACCACATGCTGCCTCACAATAGACCTGCTCCTGGATTAAACAAAGGTGTGTGTTAACATGGGAAGGGTCAGGTTGAATCCAGAAAGACAGCATGGAAGAGATTACGGGAATTAAATAGAAAGCTCTAGGGTTGAAACAGATTCCGAGGAAGAGATTCCGAGGAAGAGAGTAGGTGTAGGCGGGGAGGGCAGGGCACAAATCAAGGGCAGTCCTTCTGATTTCGCTCGGGGATCAGATTGGCTGGGAGGCCTCCCCGCCCCCATTTCTCAAGCAAGCTGCAGTGAACTGAAAGTGGGCTTCCCAAACCGATCCTGGATTTCCCCAGTAATTATCGGAGTTGGGGAACTATCAGGAGTCCTAGCACTGTGTTGAATATCTCTGACCCAATCCAATAATGGGAAAAAATGGACATTTTATTGGGTTGGTAATACCTACCTAGCAGTTCGAAAGCAAGAAATTGCAAGTAGATAAATAGGTACCAGTTCAGTGGGAAGGTAACAGCGTTCCGTGTGCCTTGGTGTTTAGTCATGCCGGCCACATGACCACGGAAATGTCTTCGGACAGCGCTGGCTCTTCGGCTTTGAAACGGAGATGAGCACTGCAACCCTAGAGTTGGATTCAACTGGCTTTCGAGCAAGGGAACCTTTACCTTTAATACCTAACTGCATACCCCTAGAAGGCAAACTAGGGATCATAAACACAGCAGATACGGATGACTGGATGCTGCATAGGGATGCCAACCTCCAGGTGGGGCCCGAGGATCCCCCAGAATTACAGCTCATTTCTAGTCTACAGAGATCAGTTCCCCTGGAGAAAATGGATGCTTTGGAAGTTGGACTCTGTGGCTTTGCACCCCACTGAGGTCTCTGTCCTTCTCAGGATCCATCCCTAAATCTCCAGGAGATTCTCAACCTGGGTCTGACAAACCTACCCCCCCCCCAATTTCCCACCAGTGATGAGGAGGGACATGGCAACCCTAATGCCGCAGCAGATCTGTGAGGAATTTCCTGCTTTTCATGTCTAGGAAAGAATGTTGATGACAAAAATCCTGTGGCTTCTGGTAATCTCTGTAGTAGTACCTTATCTTTGGAATTCTGCTCAGCATCCATTCACATGCTGTATAAATTTATTTGTTTTGTGTCCATCATAATGATATTTTTATTTCCCCAACAATCTAACAATATAAGCTGACTATGGCCGGCTCCTTTACTTTTTCACTGTATCCCCCCTTCCTTGCTATATTGTTTTTTGCTGTATGCTGGTGTTTTATTCTGTTGGATTTTGATCATTAATTTATATCTTATGCTGTTGTTTTGTTGAATTTTTGTGGGTTTAAAATTGGTTTTATTTTGGATTCTACATTGCCTCGAAAACACTTTGGTTTTGGTTGTGTGAGTATGTGGTAACTAAAAAAAATGCATAGTTGCCCACTGTTTGATTCTTTTTGTTCCACAAACATCTGTGCATTCAGAGGCAGTAAACCTTTGCATACCTGTGCCAGGAGAGGCAACATTAGAGGAAGGCCTTGGCCTCTATGTGCTGTTGTTGGACCCACAGAGGAACTGGTTGGCCACTGTGTGAGACAGGATGCTGGACTAGATGGGCCACTTGGTCTGATTCAGCAGAGGTCTTCTGATGTTCCTTATTAAGCTAGACCTCTGGTCCGTCTAGCCCAGGGGTGTCGAACTCATTTGTTATGAGGGCCGGATCTGACATAAATGAGACCTTGTTGGGCCGGGCCATGTGTGTCATAAAATGTAATGCCAGGTAGCGGAGATATAAACTTTAGAAAGGACACAAACACAAAGGGTTTTTTAAAAAACTTAAAATAAAAACATGCTTAAAACATTAGCACTCTTGCAATATTTTGTTTATTTAACAGTGTCTGAAAACAGACACCTCTTGCTCTGAATTATTTGCATCAAAATGTCTGTGCTGTTGCAATGTTGAGTGTGCTGTTCAAGTGTGTGTCTGTAAGCTGCAAACCTACTTTTGATTTATTGACATTCACCACAGAAATCTCATGCTCAGAGTTCTGAGTCTAGGACCCAGGATAAAACATGAAATGGCTGAGTGATTAAGAGAGTTTGGTGAAACAAGCTATGATGCAGTAGCAGCAGCAGCAGAACTGAAAGCAGGAGATGGCCAGTTCCACCGCGGGCCTGATCGAAGCCCTCCGGGGGCCTCATGTTTGACACCCCTGGTCTAGCCCATTGAATGTAATCTGGCTGGCAGCAGCTCTCTAAATCTAAAGCCGATATCTTTTCCGGCTCTGCTACCTGAGAGGATGTAAACTGGAGGTGTCAGAGGCTTAGTTTTGGACCTCTTTATGCGGACTAGAAGACAGATCTAGCGCTGAGTTATGATCTCTAATTTATATAAATGAGTGTGTGTTTCAGAGGTCATTTGGGGGGGGGAACGCGGGGGAACGCACACAACGAAGCCCCACCCCCTTCTTCCGGCAGCCCCCTGCTTCCAGCCTCATTCTGTTGCAGAAGGAAGAAGCAGGAGGGTAAGTTGGCGTCCTCCCCCTCTGCCTGGCCGAGGCCACTCCACGTGGCCTCCGCAAGGACTCCCAGCCCCATCCAGGAGCCTCCCCGAGGTAGCTGTGTTAGTCTGTTGCTGCAAAATAGTCCAAGAGTTCAAATAGCACCTTTAAGACTAACAAATAGCACCTTTAAGACTAACCTTTAAGACTAAGACTGAGTGGTGGGTGTGGTCTTATGACACACTTCCGGTGATGGCAGGGGGTGTGGCATATGCTAATGAGTTATGCTAATGAGTTCCCCTAGCTCTTTTTCTACGAAACGACCCCTGGTGTGTATTTTGAAAAAAAATGGCTAGTTTGCTGTAAGTCTTTGGTGTTACAATAACATATAGTCTCCACAGTGTGTACTTTTTATGGCATTTGTGATGATCCTGGGCCTATAGTCGTACGGCCTACAGGCTCTAGGGAGGCCTAGTGGCCCCGGGGAAGCCTGTTTTGGAATATTTTTATTTATTTATTTATTTTTATATTTATACCCCACCCTCCCCGCAAGGGGGCTCAGGGCAGCTTACAAGGGAGCACTAGTAGCTATCAGGGCCTGCATTTTCTGTGATTGGCTAACAAGGGATTTGGAGGGAAAACTTACACCAGCAGAGGAGTAGAGGGCGGTGCCTGGAAAGAAGGAATAAAAGTCCTTGCCCCAAAGTGGGAGGGGGGTTCACTCCCAGGGAGCAGAGCTCGTGAGTCTGTTGCAGAAGGAGGGATCCCTACACATTATTTAATCACAGTTATTCTTAAATCTCATTAATAAAAATATAATTTGTTGCTCTGCCTGGGTCCTCATGCCTTATTTGGTCACGTATAAGGGGAAACCTATTGTAAGAGTCCTGTAAAAAGGGGTAGGGTGGGTGCTCTGGGCCCTCCCGAGGAGACCCATACCAGAGTGGTGGCAGCCATTAGACAACCTTTCTAGCCGCTGCCCGCGACAATGTTCATGGTAAATGCTTGAGAGAGTAGCATTGTTGGTCTGCAGTAGAACAGCGGGGTAGGAGTCCAGTAGCACCTTAAAGGTAAAGGTAAAGGTTCCCTTGCTCGAAAGCCAGTCGAATCCGACTCTAGGGTTGCAGTGCTCATCTCCGTTTCAAAGCCGAAGAGCCAGCGCTGTCCGAAGACGTTTCCGTGGTCATGTGGCCGGCATGACTAAACACCAAGGCGCACGGAACGCTGTTACCTTCCCACCGAAGTGGTCCCTATTTATCTACTTGCAATTTCTTGCTTTCGAACTGCTAGGTTGGCAGGAGCTGAAACTAGAGACAGGAGCTCACCCTGTCTTGCGGCACCCGGGTCTTGAACCGCTGAACTACTGACCTTCCACAGCCTGCAGTTCAGCGTCTTAACCACTTGAGCCACCGCAGCTCCTTTTAGTAGCTTAGAGACCAACAAAAATTTTTGGAGAGCTTTTGAGAGTCAAAGTTCCCTTCATCAGATATCTCCAAGGTGCTTCTGGTCTTGAACCTGGATGGTAAATGTTTGTGGGGGTTTTAATGATGGCAGCTGTCTCGTAATATCTTTGGTGTATTGAATTGGGGCCTAGGGTGCAAAAACGTTGATTGGCCTTGATAGCCATGATTTGTAACATTAAAAAAGACTGGAGCTTTGTCTTTGAGATAGTGCTTCAGAGTTTCTTCAATGGGTATTGCAAGCTCAGGGACATTTCCCACATCCCTCCTCAGACTGGCAATATCCCCCTATTCTCTTAACACAGGTAAACTCCCTTTGAATTTGGAAGTTCTGTTTAACCTAGTTATCGATACAGTTATCCTCAGTATCATCTGCTTGAGAGTCTCTAGACAGAGCCTATTGTGAATCAAAATGAAACGGGACTACGAACACAAAACGCTTTGTATTTATTGTGTAAAGAGAAACATTTATATGGTACTTCTGCTGTTGTTCTTTGGGGATTACAAAAATAGCAAAAACAGTGGGAAATAGTAAAAATCAAGATAAAACAGAACAATATGGATTTGTGAGGAACTGTTATGGCTGATTGTGACAGTTCTTTCTTCTGGTTCCCCCGTCAGATGAATGTCTTCTTCCAGATAATCTGTCTAGCTGTCTCTTTTAGAATCTGTCATTTTTATTAGTGCAGCGTATGGATTTTGAATTTAACATCCATGTGGCCCTTCCAATGTAGCTTCTCCGGTGGCAGCATTCATGCAGATTTTATGAGCTGTTTACGGCAGGTCCGTGACTTGTGGGTAGAAGAATGCAAAAGGAGGTAAGAGGGATTTCATATTTGTAGCTTGTATGACATATTTGTAGCTCCAGGGGGCATCTCTTGTACTCCTTTGGAATATTTTTGCACACTGGATGTTTCTCACTTTTCGGTGTGCATTGTCTTTCAAGGGAAGATAGACAGGTTCTGCTTGGAGAGCATTTAGCATAATAATCCCTACACAGACTTGACTGATATGATGACACTGTTACCACTGTACATTTGCTGTGCATTATACTGCTAAGCAGAGAGGACATCTTGTATCTGTGGTGCACACACATCAGGAAGAATACCATAAGGTCTTAAACAGTTATGCTAATATAAATTTGCAAAAAAATGACCAGCTGGATACAGATTAAAGGTGAAAGTGCTTGTGTGCGTGGGATTTGTTTTTTTTTGGGGGGGGGGATTGATAAATGTCCCTGCCATGTTTTCTGTGTATGCGTTTGTTTTCCTTGATCCTAGTTACCAGCTGCGGTAGGTTTTGCCAGGCATGCACGTTTTCCTGATAAAAAACTTTTTGGGAAAAGTTACATGCCTGGCGTTGGTTAGAGCAGTAACTGTGCCGTATTCTGCAAAATATTTCTGGTCAGCAATCATTTTGAGCATCCAGTGTTCCAAGGATATATAATTTTTGAAGCTGTGCTGGCAAGTGTAGAGAGATACAGAGATGTAAACTTCGGAACCTATTTTGTGATCATAGCTAGGGAACTGGGAGAGACTCTCTAATCAGCAAGTGTTGGATCTTCCTCAGGGTCTTCTATAGCTTGGGGATTGCAGAAGAGCTTGATTCTCTTCCCAGATCGCTGCAAGGGATACAGAATTACACTCCTCTCCTCTTGACCAGTGACCACCATTCCTGTTTCTTGGCCAAGCAATATCCATAGGCAAACAGTACGGATACATAACCTATCCACCATTCAGAGTTCAGCCAAGGCGAAAGATTTGGCTGTTTCACGATGTGTTGGGGAGCGGCAATCATGTAAGCCATTTGGTCCATTTGAATACCAGTACAGAATGTGTTTAGTCCATCTGAACTCCAGGGGGAGATGTAATTTATGCGTTCTGCTGCTGAGAGCAAACACTCCTCTTGTTTCCTTGCTGCTTGTTGTGCTTCTTCTCTGCCAGTAAATTAGATTTATCCCGAATGTTTTCTCTGCTGCTAGAAGACTGGTAGTTAGTTAATGCTTCTTGCCATCCTGCTGTTGCAGCAGACTTTAACGGATGCAACTCTGTAGGTGTGGGCTGATTTCTGCCTCCTGCTCTGCTAATGCAAAGTGGGGGGAGGTAGTTTTGTTGCAAAGACAGAAACCAGACAAGCCTCCAAGGCACTGGTAGGGTCTTGGAGCTTTGGCAGCAGGATGACTTTTAACTCAGCTTAGAGGGAACACTGGCCACCAGACAGCAAAGTCAAACTCATGGACAGCGCAATCCCCAGAGAGACATGTGGCATGAGTGCTCCCCCCTAGCTCTTGGGAAAGGGCACTCATGCGGCTTAGAGGATGCCCACCCCTCCCCCAGCAGGGGTATGATTGGCAACACAAGTGCAGCCAATCCCTGCTTGGAGGAGGAGATTGGATTTATACCCCGCCCTTCACTTGGAGTCTCAGAGCGCCTTACAAACTCCTTCCCCCCCCCAACAGACACCCTGTGAGGTGGGTGGGGCTGAGAGAACTCTGACACAAACTGCTCTTTTTCGAGGACAGCTGTGCCAGAGCTTGTGACTGACCCAAGGTCACATCAGCAGGTGCAAGTGGAGGAGTGGGGACTCAAACCCGGTTCTCCCAGATTAGAGTCCGCACACTTAACCACTACACCAAACTGGCTTGAAGCCAAACACCCCCTTCCCCTTAAAAATGTACAACAAAAAAAAGAAAAAAAGAAGAAGACAGAGGCCAAGCTGAAACCCACAGTCCTAACACCCAATACCAGCATCATAACCACTGGGCCAAGAAGGCAATACAGGCCAATGGCCCATCCAGTCCAACACTCTGTCACACAGTGGCCAAAAATACCTGGTGTCATCAGGAGGTCCACCAGTGGGACCAGGACACAAAAGCCCCCCCACTATTGCCCCCCCCAAGCATCAAGAATACAGAGCACCACTTGCCCCAGCCTGAGAGTTCCTATCTATACCTTGTGGCTAATAGCCACTGATTGACCTCAGTTGTGTGCAGATTGGCTTTGGATTACAGCTCATCTCCAGATGCAGTCCGCTCCCACAGACCAAATGGATTGCCTGAATAAAATCGTGGTTCACAGGCAGTCTGCTGAAAATGCGAACACATGGACTGGGCAAATGGACCACGAACAAGCCCCTGGTCCATGCCCATCCCTAGTCAAGAAAGAGTTGTAGTTATGTTGCACTGGAAACTTTGCAAGCAGTACGGCTTACCATCAGCCAGAAATCCATGGGACCACAAATCAGACAAGATGATGGAGAATGATGACACAAAGATTCTTTGGGACTTCTGATTACAAACAGATAAACACCTGGAGCATAAAACCCCTGTATGACGGACCTGGTCCACTTCCCTCCCCCAGAGGCAAAATTTCCCCTCAGTTTTTCTGTCCCTTCATTGACTGAGCAGCCTCTCTCCTGAATAAACTTTGATTGTCTCACCCTGTCAGTAAGATATATTTTGGCTTTTATCTCATCCCAGGAACCTGAGGGGATAGGATCACCCTTTAACTTAAACCCTTGAAAATGGCACTTGAGACACTTGTACAATTTAAAAATGATAAAAAGGTTTTATTTAACATTGAGGGGAAAGGTCAGGTGAAATCAGGGACTGAAATTACTGAGGTAAAACTAGTAGAAGTACAGACTTTTGTTTTTATATATCAGGCTAATGGGAGGTTCTTAAATTATTCACAGTTACTTCCATCTTTATACTGAGAGGCTTTTGATTCAGTGTTTTCCCAAACACTCTAATACACTGTATTTGAGTAATCACTGACTCTTTTGGTGCCCAGAAGGCTGGTACCCTTCTCCCAGTACACACAGCCCTTCTCTTGGAACACTAGTTCACTTCTTGAAGTTTTGACTGACTTTTAAAGTCTCTAAAGGCAGTTTCTAACCACACTAGACCAGGGGTTGGATCTCTATACTCCTCATAACTTACCCTGTTTGACTGAGTAAGGATTTTCTTGTTTCCCTAGAAGATCTATCCCCTTTCCTTTGGCCTGAATGGGAGTCTTCCCTACTATCCAAACTTCCTTGCCAAACTCTCCCCCAGTTCTCTGTCTGTATTCAAACTGCTGTCAGCTAATGCTGAATTCAGACTGTGTTTAGTCAAGGTATAAATCTGACTCCATCAGCACTAAACCCTTTTTCTGTTAGGGCTATTCTCAGACAGTCTCAGTACATGTGTCTTGTCAGTTAAGGCAGGAATCTGACTGACTTTCCTCAGCATCCAACTATCTCAAGACTTTCTCTGCTCACCTGATGCCAACCAATCAGATTGCTTGGAGCAGCCTGTCACTCAAGGCTCTCTGGCTCTGAGAAGAATTAACTGTTCACAGTCCTTTAGTAGTCTGTACAGCACTTCTAAGTGCAGTCCATCATACCCTGATATCACAATTGTAGGGAAAAATGAGAAATAGGGTTTGGATCATTGACATTACAATCCCAGGAGACAACAGAATAGAAAAGAAAGAGCAGGAGAAGATCACAAAATAGCAAGGCCTACAAATAGAGCTTCTGTGAGAAGAAGGTTACCATCATGCCAGTTTTCACTGGATCCCCTGGAGCAGTGCCCAGAAACCTCAAGAAACACCTGGGTATTCTGGGCATTGAACAAATAACACCAGCTCAGCTCCAGAAGACAGTGTTGCTTGGAACAGCAAGAATCCTGCGAAGATACCTCTGCCGTTCCAAAGAACTTGGCTAGATCTTGAATTGCAGAACACCATCTACCGGTCAAATATCTGACTGTGATAATTAATAATAATAAAAACTCTGAATGCTGGTCATTGAAGGTGGGCTGCTGCAAGAGGGCCTTCTGAGGCATGTGGTTGGCCACTGTGAAAGACAGGATGTTGGACCACATGGACCACTGGTCTGACCCAGCAGGGCTCTTCTTATGCTCTTAAGTATTTTGCTACAATTCTAATATGCAATTAAATCACATTGGATATGCAATATCAGTGTATCCATGAAAAGGGAAAACCTTACTCCTACTAAGAGATGCTTTCCTCCTGTTTTTTCCCCTCAGACCAGTATGCAAAGTGCATTCATGATTTATGTTTAGGAACATGAGGAGAAAGTCAATGGTAATTTAGAAGGAACGTTACAACTTTCTCCTTTAGAGTGTCAGCTTCTTCCATTCTACCTTGATGGATGGTTTTGGCTTAGCTTTTAAACATCTAATATTTATTTTTTGGGAATGTATATCAGTCCGCCAATCAATTGCATCATGTTTTGAAGAGGGAAGGAAAGGAATTTTCCCTTGACATACAGTGAGCTTTACAGATACAACGGTTCAGAATAGCCCCTCCCCCTTGAGTCATACAGATTTGTGTCAAGGAATACATATCATTTAAGAATATGTCTCTAGCCTGGTGAAGTCTGGCCATTTCCCCTTTTTCTTTTATGGAAGTAGAGGTGATATTGTTACACTTCTTAGAAGGGCCAGGGCCAAGTGTAGGACTAAAACTGATTACAGCTTGCTTTGGATGTGTGTGTGTGTAAAGCGCTGTCAACTTGTTGTTGACTTATGGCGAGCCCATAGGGTCTTCGACACAAGAGACAAATAAAGGTGGTGTATTATAAGGTGGTGTGTGATATGATCATCACTCTGTTGATTGAAGAAATTCCGGGCCTTTCCAAAAAAGCTAGTCTCGAGTTTCTTCTATCTGATAGAAATCCCAAGATTACCCACCAAGTAGCCAGTTTCTGTATGGCGATACTCAGATCACGGAAATTCTATGTTAGTTAGGTAGTTATGGCAGTCAGATATTAAGGTTAAATTTTAATCTGCTTTTAATGTTTTACTGATGCATTTTAAAATCTTGGGATTTTGTAAAGGTGTAATTCTTTTTGTATGACTGGTCTAAGGACTGTAGAAATAAACTGAACAGAACTGAACTTAAATAATGGTGGTTTAATTTTTTATTTATTTTATTTATTGTTAACATTTTTACCCTGCCCTCCCCGCGAGCGGGTTCAGGGCGGCTTACAAGAGGGCACAAGCCCATACATAAAAACAGGATAAAACAGTAAAACCATTAAATAACAACAAAACAAGAATAAATTGCTCCATACAAACAAGATGGTCTCCGAAGATGGTATCAATCCTTTCATTGGGGTGATATTGTCCTGTCGATGGCCCTAGGCCAGTCCAGCGGTATCAGTGCAATGCAAGATCGTGGCAGATCTTCCGGGGACCTCCCCTAACCCCGTTGTTATCTCCAGCATTGATAGTGGTGGTAGCGATAGTGGCACTAGGTCCCTCTGCATGGCGACCTTGGACTTCCTTGGTGGTCTCCCATTCAAGTGCTAACCAGGACTGACCCTGCTTAGCTTCTGATGAGATTGGGCTATCCTGGGCCATCCAGGTGCGCGTCCTTTGAGCCTACATCTGTTCCCCCTCCCTCCGCCTTACCGTACAGTCCTAAAAACACTTTCCTAGGATGGACCTGAACAGGATTCAAAGTAGATTCGCTTAGGATTGTTCTCTTAATGAGGAGATATGTAGCTGCTTTGTCTACATGATGGGGCGCTCTTTCTACTCCCCCTCTTTCTCCCCAGTATAATAAATAAATATGTGAAATATTTAAATGATATATAACCATTTTTTATATATTTAACCTATTTATTATACAGAGGAGAAAGAGTTACAAGGAACATACATTGTGTGCACAACGAAAGGAGCACCTGATGTGAAAGAAACCCACAGTACCTTCTATTGAACACTTCTTACTGCGTTGCATAAATAATTAAAAAATATTATTGCATATATGTTTTGTTCTGGACTTATTCTCATTAGGTCAGGAAGTTGTACATTTGGTGATACTCTATTATTAGTTTCTAAACGAAGAAGATCAGTAACTACGTCTTAGCCTCCTTTCATGTACTACTAAATATAATGAGATATTATTAGTTTCTAAACAAAGAAGATCAGTAAGTACATGAAGTTAGACAGCTCCTGCTGAGAAACTTAAAACTAAGAGAAAGCAGCAGGGTGTTTTTTTTAAAGACAGAGAATGAGTAGGAATTTGTGGATGGACCTCAATGGTTTACAGTACAGCAGCTTATATCCAGGTGGGCAGCCATGTTAGTCTGAGGGATTGGTCGGATGTGCTGATTTTAATCTGAGAGCCCATGTTTAAAACCAAGGGTAGCGATGACTTCATTTCTCTGTTTAAAGTTAGTCATCTGTTTATTGTTCCAGGGTTAGTTCAATTTATTCACTTGGGATTATGTTAGCAATTATGTCTGAACTGAAAGCTCTCTTCTTACCAGTATGTTTAAGAAGACAAAGGTGGGTGGGAGGAGGCTACTTTTAGTTGAATCCAGTCACTTCCTTGTTTCTTCAACGAATCTTCGGGTGCCAAAAGCAGACGATGCTACAGAGTCCTCTGTGCAGAAATCACAAATAATCTATTAGGCAAATAATACTGGGATCTGATTCTTACTTGCTAGCTTTCTGGTGTAGGCAACTGTTTGACAGCCTACAGGCAAGCGTCAGCGTGGTGTCGTGCTTAGAATGCCAGACTAGAATCTTGAAGATCCAGGTTCAAGTTCCCACTCCACCATAGAAGCTTGCTGGTCAGTCACAGATTCTCAGCCTAACCTACCTCAGGGCTTTTGTTGTGAAGAGAACATGGAGGCAAGATGGATTATATAAGCTGTTTTGGGTTCCCATTGGAGAGAAATTGAAGTAAATTAAATAAACATAGATGTAATTAAAGTCAAAGGGCTTTTATTATTTTAGTGTGTGTGGGGGGGTATCCTGTCAGGTTTGCCATGTGTTCATTATTTCAAGGAAACATTCCTTATATACTGCTTTAAATGTGACGATCTGATAAATTAAAAGGACACTATATTCTGATGAAATGCTATTAATGATCTGACACACATAAGGTATGATTTTCTTATGCTCTCACAGTGTTTTCCATATTTTTGAGCTCCTCCAAGTGACAGCCTGAGAACCCATCTATTTAGATCCATGTTTTAATGATAATTGAGAGATATGACAAAATGGGCCTCAGACCTGGAGGGAAGAGTTAAGTGTTGCAGTAAACTGTAGTGGCACCCTGTTCCCAGGTAGCCTGATTAAATCCTATTGACATGAATAAGAATTAAACCTCCCAACTGGGGGCAGGATTGCGGCACAAATACCTTTTCTTTTTGGCGTTGTACTCGGTAGATCAGAATCTGTTGGTAGTCCCTGGCCCGACGGATGTCCGGCCGTTCTTGACCAGCCAGGGCATTTTCTGCCCTGGTTCCACCCTGGTGGAACTCTCTGCCAAATAACACCCGTGCCCTGCAGGACCTGTTACAGTTCCGCAGGGTCAGTAAGGCAGAGATGTTCCACCAGGCATTTGACTGAGGGCAGTGACGGTTGTTTCCTTCTGGCACTCCCACCCCTCCTGCCCCCCACAAGGTAGTGGCCCTTCTTAAATTTTTAACGCCATCTTTTTAGGTCAGTTATTGTGTTTTGTTGGTTTTTAAATTTTAATCCCGTATTCTGAATTAAAACAGCCTTGAGCCTTGCTTTGGCGGGGGAGGGCATTTAAAACCCAATATAACAACAACAACAACAACAACAACAATATGCTTCATTTCCATGCTACTTTTTGACCATGTAGTTGGTGATCTGAAGTAAACCAATGCATTTTGAATCTCAACTGTGATTTTTAAGATTTTCCAGATACATTCATTTATTTTAATTTAGAAACTCCTAGACATTAAGTGTTATGCATTAGATTCAGCACCTGATCACATGCAAGCTCAGAAGTATCCATAGACTGACCCAGCAAGGATTCAACGATTTCCTAGTTGTACCACTGAAATTCAAGACAACTCCTTCGAGGCAACAGATGAAATCAACATGGCAGTCATTTTGTGCCACTAAACAAACGATCAAATCAATTCTGCTGCCTCGCTTACAATGGGATTGTGATGAGCTTTATTCTAGGGTGATTATAGATAAAGTAAAAACATGGACTGTTTCATTCTTAAAGTTATATTTTTAAATAATCACATTTCATTCACTTGCTTGTACATATGGGTTTTATGTGTTTGGGAAAAGCCCCTTGTAAGGATATTTTATTTATTCTATATCATCTGTTTGTCCTTATAAAATAATATTCCCAATAAGCAAGCTAAGGCTGAACTATAAATGAGTAAGTAGAAAAAACAGTTTTGGCATCTGATGACCTCCCCCCCCCCTTATAAAGAAAAGAATCACATGGCATCATTAGCAAACAAACACGGAACACCTAGACACGGAGTGTTATTAAAAGACAAGGAGACTTTGTGACGAAGACAGGGGAAATAATAGAAAGCTGCGAAAGGTCTGTGCTTGCATCTTGTAAGGAATAGCTCGAAAATTAGATTAATCAAGGAGCAGACATTTGGAAGAAAGTTTGTGCGAATGTCTGACAGTCTTGCTCTTTCCCCTCATTTCAAATGTTGTCAGGGTAGCAGGCAGCTCCAAGGGAAATGTGCTCCTTTCATACTTGAGTAATTGATGAATTGTATGCAATATGCAAATGAGAATCCATAAATCTTATGAATGACAGCTTAATTTATGTGAGCCTTAATGAATGCAGGATTAGATTTTAATTAAATATCCTCAAAGGCACCCTGAGTAGTCAGGGTTTTTAGGCCTCCTTTTTATTATTATTTGAAGACTCTTCTCTTCTCTCCCCACTCCCCTCCATGCAGTTGCATATTGCAGAAAATCAGGGGGGGAAATTAGGATTGTTTATGTTTTAATGATAAGAATTATAGTGGGGGATTTAAAAAAAAATAGAGCAAACACTTCTTGGGTAGATAACAGGCGTTTAACAGACCATCCGCAGATCTTCTTAGACTTCCTACACATTTTGCCAAATTTGATTATCTTTAATTGCTCTTGGCTTCTAATATTGGTAAACTATTTTTAATTAAAGGAAAAGTTATTAAAAACTTTTCAGAAAACATACCCATGCTAAGGGGTTTATTAATATCTGCCTTGGCTATATCAGTGTTTTTATTCGCCAAATCCCATTCTTGTACAACAAGAAATTCCCTTCTTTCCCTTGCGGTTTTTCAAATTGTGTCTCAATGCACAATGAGAACAACGTTTTTTGCACAATATTTAGGCCTCCTTAAAAAAGAAAAGAAAAAGATGCTAGTTAAAATAGATGCCACTGGGGAAACCAAAAGGAAGCTTAATCAGATATAGTTTAAAAGAGGTACCATTGGAGAAGCAAAAAGGAAGCTTAGTAAGATATAAATTAAACTCCCCCCCCCTAAAATATGCAAACAGTAAGGGGACCACAGGCAAGTGCAAACACACAAGAGTTGTGAGCACCTCCCACTCCTCCTGTGTTGCACAGACAACTCCTGGTTACCAACCAGCTCTGTTTATCTTCGATAGTAAAAGGGAGGCAGGTGCTTAACCAGAGCTAGTTTCCCACTACTTTTTATAGGTATCCACATGGGCCCAGCAACAAGTAGGCTCTTGGCAAATTTTCGTTAACTGCAGTTATGCATTTATATATCTAATTCACCCCACCTTTCTGCTGCAAAGCAAGAGCCAGGACAGTTTATAATGAAAAGTCTCATTTAACAAACAATACAGAAATCTCACATGATGTGCATCAAGTGAGTCACAGTCCTTTCCCCCAGACAAAAGCTCTTTCCTGGCCTCAGGCATCCAGGAGAACAGGGCTGAGCAGCTGGCCTCTCCCAGTCTCGCCCCCTCTAGGAGTCCCAGGCAGGGGGACTTTAGAGTGGTGGGGGCTCTTGCCAGCATGGTAATGGTGTCATTTACCATGCATGCAGAAATGATGTCAGCTCGTTGCTGGGAAGTGCCAGGGATACTGTGGCATTTGGGCAAAACTCTATAGCTTAACCAAAGTATTGTCCAGATGCCATAGTTTTACACAAGCTGCTCACCAGAGGCATTTGATTTTTTGGTTTTAAACTTCATTTTCTTTTATATAGGACTGTCAGCCTCGTTTTTAGGTACATGCCAAGGATTTTGTATAGAAGTGAAGTTGCCCTTGTGGAATGTATTTTAGAATGCCATTTATGAAAGAATATGTGCTTAAAAATGTATTAGAAGAGAACTGAACACATGAAGTTGCCTTATACTGAGTCAGAACCGTGGTCCTTGATGGACCACGGTTCTGACTCAGTATAAGGCAACTTCATGTCAGTATTGTCTACTCAGTATGGCAGCAGCTCTCCAGGGACTCAGGCGGAGGGTCTTTCTCATCACCTACTGACAGGTTTTTTAACTGGAGGAGGAGGAGGAGGAGATTGAATTTCTACCCCGCCCTTCACTCGGAGTTTCAGAGCGGCTTACAAACTCCTTTCCTGTCCCCTCCCCTCCCCACAACAGACACCCGGTGAGGTAGGCGGGGCTAAGAGAGCTCTGACAGAAACTGCTCTTTTTCAAGAACAGCTGTGCCGGAACTATGACTTGCCCAAGGTCATCCAGCAGCTGCATGTGGAGGAGTGGGGAATCAAACCCGGTTCTCCCAGATTAGAGTCCGCACACTTAACCACTACATCAAACTGGAGATGCTGAGGTTTGAACCCAGGACCTTATACATGCCAAACAGATGCTCTACCACTGGGCCAGAGCCCCTCCCCACCCAAAGAGAATTTTAGAGTGGGAAACAACAGGAATCTATTACTTTATTTATCATTTCCTTTTTTAAAAAATACATGATTATTGGCCCCAAGATTTAGGATCCTATATTAGTGTATATTAGGGGAAATGGAGCATAAGTATATAGATTAGGAACATAGGCCTGTAGTATTAGTTGAGTCATGAGTACAATCAACATATATTAATGATATATGTAATTTGGCTCTTAACCATTCCCATATCTACTATGGACAGAAACTAGTTTGTGCATGTGCCGGCTATACCTGCCATATTCTGAAATTTTGTTTCTGTTCATTATGCTCAAGCCAATTGTCAAACGATTTTCATCAGATATCTTAGAACATACTAATGTTCAGTGTGAAAAGAGTAACTTCATTCAAACTCATGCTTAAG
The DNA here is from genome assembly GCF_001447785.1 of Gekko japonicus. NCBI lineage: Eukaryota > Metazoa > Chordata > Lepidosauria > Squamata > Gekkonidae > Gekko > Gekko japonicus. The sequence goes on along the minus strand of NW_015176454.1, from coordinate 714,620 downwards.
TTTATTTGGGGCAATAACACCTCAAAGTATTGTCCCAAGTATTGTATAAATAGGAAGAGAATGGTGGTCTTAAAGTACCTAACTTAGGAAAATATTGCCAAGCCATTAAACTGGCCTCACTGAAAAATTGCTAGATGTAGAGAAGGTTGGAATGGCCAAAGTAGAAATTTTTAATGGTGACCTAATGAATCTTATGGATTCAATTAAGGATTTGGAAATATAGGTTTCATGACACTTCAATTAATATCTACCTACCTACCTACCTACCTATTCAGTATATATAACTGAAGGTGTTCCTATGTCCAGTACAGTTCCTAGAGACCTCAGTATTTTATAATGAGCAAATATTTAGATAAATATTTTTTGAGAGTTCCCCAAAATTTCTCAATTTTTCCACTGGAAGAAGTGAAAACAGAAGTCCTTGGGAGAAAAACAAACAAAACAAAACTATTTTTGATCTCAAACTTTTCTGTTTCCCCCCCCCCCTCTGTCCATTTACATCTCTGCATTTCCCCCCAGTTCTGAATCAGATAGTAGCTACACTCTGATACAGCCAGCCCTTTGAGAGGTATCCATATTTGAGTTATTATAGAAATTGGCAGCATACAATATCCATGCAGAAAAATGTACCTACTGTTATCAGATCTGGAAGATGCTCTTCCCAGCTTCTTTATGTTAATGGGGAAAATATTTAGGAAATGATATGCCAGTTGAAGAGTGGGAAAGGACCTGATCTAAAATTTCATAATAATTAAGTTAATAATGGTTAAGGTTGCCAGGCCCTTAATGGTGGATCTTGGAAATTTTATCTTTAAAACTAAATTTCTATGATATTTGATACCATATAATGAAATTTGTATTTACAGCACAATGTGGGCTTTATACATACATTTTAGACACGTCCTGTCATTAAAAACATGTTGGAAAGCGATACTTGAACTGGGGAAAGACGTGACCGGCTATGTAGTCAGTACTGACTCCGTGGTTATTCTACTAGACTACTTGCAAAGAATAGTGAAATAATCCATTTCAAACTCACTGTGAATATGTTTATGCCTGCTGATATGTTACTGGAAAAAGATAGAACTGCACCCAGTTTCAGAGTGCTGTAGAAAAAGTTGTTTTGTCACTTTAATGTAAAAATTGGATTACATGTACTGTATCACTGGTATAAATTCACTGAACACTAGATTTGTTTTATAATATTTGGGAACAAGAAGTCTCAGGTCACATCTGTCCATGTCTTTCTGGGTAGATCCAACCCTTACGCTGGGGGAGTCAAGGTCATGGAATGAATCCTTTCCGCCTCCCCATTCTTTCTTCAGTCCCCTGTGCCACCCCTGGTCCTAAAGGATTAGGGGACCCTTGGGAATAGTATGGAATGAGGTACCGGGAATCGACAAATAGCACTTCTCACTCTTGCATGAAATCCTTTTCCATTTGCATCATATTAGGGTGATTTTCCGAGACTCCCTCTTCATATTTCATTCCCCCCCCCCAGGCCACATCTCACACTATTTTCAAGGCTGCCCAGCCTTCAGGATTAGCTTTTCGGAAGGGGTAATCAGGGGACTAGATTAAGAAGGGGAAGGTGGCAAAGATCTCTTCTGCATGCATGTGCCAAATTGTGGACGTTTGTATTCAACCCTTTAACTTCATACAGATATCTATCATTCTAATTCCTCTTTGAACAGCTTAATCAGATTTATGTCTCTACATTTATATGTTACCATTTTTTAAATAAAAATCAAATATCTTAATTGACTTGACTTTTAATATTTTCATTTGCTGCAATTTAATGTATTGCCACCAGTACATTCACTGATGTGACACTTTTTTATGTGTGAGGAAGAACACATTGGAAGAATGGACTGTAGGATTCCACTTGGATGTTCCTGTTCAGGGTACTAGAACATCAGATAGAAAGCTTCCTCATCACTTTTTGCTTGTTGACTGGTTTTCTATTTACAGAGAGTCTTTACATTGGGGAGCATTCCAAAATGTGAAACTTTTTGATCCTCTTCACTATCCATTTATTTACATTATTCACTAAGACTGAAGGTGGATTACACAGCACAAGTCTATACAATCACCGGGATGGGACATCAACTAACCAGTGTAATCTGGTGCAATCCATTCCACCCCTTCAGCATTCCACCACCTTATTCCCACCTCATTCTTCTGCATTTATAAATCAGGTCTTATTCGTGACAGAACCGATGGGTCTGAAATCATCAGGGTTGCCACTTTCGGGAAAGTCAGGGACATGGAAATTGGTCAGGGGAAATCAGGGAAATTGGTCTGAAGGCAGGGAAAGTCAGGGAAATTGTGGTTAAAATATATTCAAGCAGTGGTTTTTTGACCTGCTGCTGCAAGAACCTGATCTGTTCTTGTGGCAACTGGAATAGAGAAGTAGCAGAATACAAGTAGAACTTAATGATGCCCTTTCCCAACCATTTTAGATAGACTGTGTATATAATTTTTAGTGTACCTTTAAAACAATAACGAAAATGTTATGTCATTTGTTAGCATTCAGAGTTTACTTGAATTGAAATTTGTATCGGTGTAATTTTTGGTGCAATTGCAAAACAGATGTTGCTGCAGTTAATGTTGAAAGAAGCTGATATTAAATCTCTTTGACAAATATTTTTTTGCAGTTGAGACTTGTGTAGTTGTAGAGTGGAACCTTACCTTGCATTAATGCAATACGTTCATTTTTAAACTGGTGGTTATATTTGAATGGTGGTCAGGGAAATTGACAAATGTTGGTCAGGGAAAGTCAGGGAAATGAAAAAAAAAATTTTAGTGGCAACCCTGATTGAGTATTCAATAATTGTAATTCTGTGCAAAGTCAAGCGTAATTATGCATCAGTAAAATTCTTTGTCCTGTACAAATTATGCGAATCAAGTCAGTTTACATAGATATTCGTGATTACGCTTTTGCATAAATTATTTCACTTCTGCTGGATGGTAAGACACAAGGAACCATGGACGGCACCAAAACCTCACCATGCGCCCCTGAAAACCCAAAATGCTTTTGAGCTTTCATCAGGCATTGAATTCCACCAGGTACTGCTTACGCGCTTTCAAACTTTTAAAAGAAAGCTGAGATCCTTTGAATTCTGAATTCTCTGACTATTATACCTTCCAGCCATGAACAAATTCCATGGTCGGTCTTTGCTTTATTTATTTATTTATTTATCGTTCGATTTATTACCCCGCTCGAACCCCCGCTAAGGGGTCTCTGAGCGGCTTACACTTTGAATCTCATACCTAATCTATGGCCACAGAACACAGGGTGGGGGGAAGTCCCTATCAGCACCCAGTGGAGGTACCGGACGGTCTTCGGGTCGGCGTTCCTCGGCTTGATGTCTCTCGGCTGTCTTCTGGCTCCATTTTGACGGTCACTCCTGCGGTGGGTCAGCTGGGCCCCTCCGACGTCCTTCCGGCTCCGCCGCGCCTGCGCCTTCCGCTTTCCCCACGTCGTCCGACTCCGCCTCTCCGCCAAATTATAGGATACAAGAAAGTACATGAGTACAACTCTTGTTTCAAGCATTGCCGTCTGTATAAAAAAGGTTTGAGAAATGATCCTTCATCTTTTATTTTTGCATTCTGCGTGTTTTAAAAGTGTGTGAGAAAAAACCTTGATTTTGAATGGTGTTTGTTGATGGCACTCATTGTCACCTTTCCTTGCTCTAGCCCACCTCCTTCTTCCCCCAGGTTACTTTTTTCAGAACATATCATTAGGAGTGCTTGTTACATTGCAGGATATTTATAACAGGAAACAGCTGTGGGAGAGCAATAAAGAATAGTTTTCATAAGAGTTTTTCATTATCTCGCGCCAATATATGATAAGTCACATTTATCTGGGTGTAGGAACATTCTGACAGGTGTAAAGGATAGTTGATTGATATAAACTCAGTACTGTATGAAAATGAACCTTTTGATAAAGTCATCTTAGTTAAAACTGATAAGTAAAATACAGCGAACGTGTCTGCTATTATGTATCATTTTATTGCCTTTATGTTGATTTTGATCTTTTAAGTGGATAGTAAAGCATTGACAAAAGATGAGTGAACGCAGTCATTGGTATAATGCACAGTTAACGGCATATAATCTTGGTATCAAGGACAATTTAGTAGGAGAAGGTCTCACATTTCCTTACGTTAGAGACAATAGCTAGTTGGCAGTATGCAAAATTCAGCAAAGCTGGTGGGCTTTGGCATGCAAAAATGATTATAATTTTAAAGAAACAGCTGAAATACGAACACGTTAGGGATCTATTTTCTTCCCTTGGAGGAAAGGTTAGAATTTAGTCCAGTAACACCATAGAAACCAACAAGATTTTTGGAGTGTATAAGCTTTCAAGAGTCAAAGCTAGCCCTGATCTTGATAGCCCAGGCAAGCCAGATCTCGTCAGCTCTCAGAAGCTAAGCAGGATCAACTCTGGTAAGTACTTGGATGGGAGACCTCCTTGGAATACCAACACTTGGAACACATTTCTCATTTACGACTGCAATTATGTTATGCCAGTTGCAGACCATGTACCCTATCGGATGGGAGGACCACCAAGAAGTCCAGGGTTGTTACACAGAGGCAGGCCATGGCAAACCACCTGTGTCCGTCTCTTGCCTTGAAAATCCTACAGGGTCACTGTGAGTTGGCTGCAACCTGATGGTGCTTTCCACCACCACATCTTATAGCATCATATGCTTGATTCAAAACTGGAATTAAAGTCAATACACAAAAGGGATTTTGAGGGGAGGGTGTAAAAATGAAAACAGGGTTCTGTTTTTAAAATGTCAATGGAAGAACTATTGTTTTGTGGTTTGTTCAGTGTCTTGGTTAATAATTCATATTGTTGGGTGACCGTTTGGAGAAGGTAGTGAGAGATCCCCGAGGGACTCAAACTACATCTAAAATGTCCTGCTGGCAGTTCCATTGTGGTAGCCACCAGTGCCTGTATACTCTTTGTTGGTTCAGGGTTACCTACTAAATAGGGCAGATTTAGATCCAAGGTTCTTTACTTGCTGATGACTAGCTAATGCCTAGCAGCTTAGCCTGTGCTGGCACATAAAAGCGTAGAATGTGATGCGTCATTGGCTGCATGCCATTTAGATTGTGAGATTAGTTTCATTTTGATACTGATTTCTGCCCTTCCAGGCGTGAGACTAGGAGTGTTTACATTTCCTTTGAAAGCCGCCAGAGAGACCCACTTCTCAGTCAGGTATGCTGATTGGAGAAGTGGCCCTTCTGTAGGGTTGGATCCAGACTCCATTTTAAGTTAACAGAAGGCATGGGGTCCCCTGTCCCCAAGGAGCTGCATTTTTTTTGGGGGGGGGATCAGTGGGCTGCAGTGTTCCACTGTCAAAATTGCTTTGTGTGAGTGGAAAATTTAGTCCAGTTGGCATTGCATGGCATTCCCCTTGAGCAGGGCTTTGTTTGTAGAAAAAGCCCAGCAGGAACTCATTAGCATATTAGGCCACCCCCCGACAGCACAGCTCATTAGCACATTAGGCCGCACCCGCATGTTACCAGAAGTGTGGTTATCCAGCCACACCCACCTTTTGCTTCTTATTCTGTTTACCTTGTTTGTTGTCAAAACCCAGGACCCTTTTTTGTAGCAGGAACTCCTTTGCATGTTAGGCCACACACCCCTAATGTAGCCAATCCTAATGAGTTTCTGCTGTTGGGTGTGGCCTGTTATGCTAATGAGTTCCTGCGGTTGGGTGTGTCCTATTATGCTAATGAGTTCCTGCGGTTGGGTGTGTCCTATTATGCTAATGAGTTCCTGCTGGGCGTGGCCAACTTGGGAGCCCGCCGGAACTCCGTTCCTGTGCGTTCCTGCCCAAAAATAGCCCTGCTTATAGTTAATTGGTCAAACAAGGCTGGATTCAAGGCCCGGGTATGAGCTTTCTAGTCAGAGCTCCCTTCATTGTTGTCAGAAAGGTTTTCATCTGATCATGCTTGCTTGTCCCATTTATACGTTCTCATTTGAATGAAAGTACCTGATTGTTAACTACTGGTATATCCCGGCATGTACATAAATTGATGACTGTAATATGAGATGATGTGTGAACGAGCCATTGCCCATAAAACACAAATGACACAAGAGATCATTTCAAATGGCAATATTTTCCCCCTGTGAGGTCACTTTACACAGTCATCTGTGAGTCATTGGTGGACTTGCGTGAGGCTAGTGCCCTTGTGACATAAATGCTCCTCCAGCACATCAATGCTGAAGATACAGCAGAAACTAGTCTTCTTGTGCAGTTGCACAAAATTTGATTTCTCATTCACGACTGCAATTATGCTACGCCAGTTGCAGACCATGTACCCTAAGCAATTTTGAATGGTCCCATCCTGTTGATTCAGTGATGTGCGCCAGACCCATGTCTGGGTATCGTATTTGTGTTGGTTGATTAGACCTATCCTGCATATTTAGACCAAATACTGTTATAGCATCTTATGTCGCATTCAAATAAAAAACAGGATAGTCAAAACAATATTAGTCCATAAAGTAAACAATGAACACAAGGTGGCGAGCAGAAACACATTACAACATTTAAACAGTTAAAAATACTGTTACAATGATAAGATTCAGTTAAAAACACATAAACATCCAGCACTAGAAGGAGGGTCAATACTGTTATCAGGGGTATGCCAGATGAAACAAAAAGGTCTTCACATGCTGCCAAAAGACACGATGGGGAAACAAATGAGTCTCTCTAGGGAAGGAGTTCCAACGTTTTGGTGCCACAACGAAGAAGTCCCTTTGTTGAGTTACCACCCATTTAGTTTCAAATGGCGGGAGGAAATGAAACAGGGCTTCTGACAATGACTGGAGTGAACAGGTAGGTTGGTATGGGAGAGAGCAGTCCTTAAGATAGGTTGGTGCCAGAATGTACAGGGCTTTAAATATCAGCACCTTGAATTGAACCTGGAAGCAAATTGGAAGCCACAGTAGGTGGGACAAGACTGGAGTGGTATGGTCTGTACAATCCACTCCAGTTGACACTCTGGCTGCAGCATTCTGTACCAACCATAGCTTCTGGACAGACTTCCAAGTACAGTCATATGTAGAGCACATTGCAGTAATCTAATCTAGAAGTTACCAGGATATGCACCACACAGTGGCAAGATGTGTTTTGTTCAGGGACAGCCGTAGCTGTCTCACCAACCAAAGCGGGTGAAAGGCACCCTTGGCCACTGCTTTCACCTGTTTATCCAACAGAAGGTCCTCGGTCCAGGCGCGCCTCCAAGCTATGAACCTGCTCCTTTTGGGGAAGTGCAACCCCATCAAGAACAGGGGATAACCTGTTTCCCAGGTCAGATCTGCCCCCCCCCCCACCAGTAGCAGCACCTCCATTTTGTGGGGATTAAGTTTCATTTTGTTAGTCCTCATCCATTCCAAAACTGTCTCCAGTTCCCACAGCCTCCCTAGGATCTGCCGGTAGGGTGAGATAGAGCTGAGCATCATCTGCATATTTATTTGTTTATTTATCGAATTTATACCCCGCCCTCCCCGCCGAGGCCGGCTCAGGGTGGCTTACATAAAGGAATAAAACACATCAGTAACAATTTAAACATTCTTAAAATCATCTAAAAACATTCCAACATTATAAGGTGCTATGAACATCACTAATAGTAGATCTATTATTAAACGATGGCGGCCATCAATCAATAGCATAATCTGGTGATCAGTCCATAGATCTAATCCTTTATGTGGCTGGCACAGACTGTTGCTGATGGCTCCAGGGGACAGGGCTCTCTACCTTTCAATTATTGGTGGCGGCTCCGAGTTGAAAGCCTGGTGGAAGAGCTCCGTCTTGCAGGCCCTACGGAACTCCATAAGGGTCCTGCAGGGCCCTGATCTCTTCTGGGAGCTCATTCCACCAGAACGGAGCCACCACCAAGAAAGCCCTGGCCCTGGTGGCCGCTCAGCCCAAATCTTCAGATGAGCTCTCCTAGTGGCTTTACATAGATGTTTAAAATTAAATAAAAATAATGGGTGAAAAGATAGAACCTTGGGGAGCCCTGTAGGCCAGCGGCCAAGGGGTAGAACAGCAGTCCCCTAACACCAGAGAGAATTGTAGGGATACCGTTGCCCTTGTCCATATTTCTAGAAATCAGGGACATAATCTTCTGAAGTCTCTAGGGCATGTGAGGGAACACAGGGACAAGTAGAGGTATGTAAAACAGCATTATGACTTTTCAATCAGTGCTCCTTTTCTTACTCCCGAAAGGCACAGATGATTTTTGTAATGCTTTATGCTGGACTGGGCATTTGATTCGCTGAAGAAGAACTTAAATGGATAAAAAAAATGATGTGCCACATTAACTTTTTAAACTTAAGCATATGCTCTGTTATGTATTGAGATGTATATAACTGCCTTGTGAACTGTGCCATTGAGATGCCATGTTAAGCTTCGCCCTGGGCTAGGATCCTAATGTAACCAATAGGAGCCCTAGCCCAGAATATGTTTGCCAATCACCGTGCAGAGCGGGATCGCTTGTGATTGGTCCTTATTGCTTCAACCTCATAGGTTGCTTATTGTACAGTGGGTGTGGCTACATTAGCCGGGAATGTTTAAATATAGAGCAGCCAGTGTATGTGTTGGTTCGAATGATGGGTTCTGGCTGGCGATCGTTGTACCGTGTTCGGAGAAGTAACAGAGCTGAAGAATAAACCGCATTCTTGCTGAATCACTCTCCGACTTCTTTGTTAAGCGCACGACTTAACATGCTCAAAGTGCTCTCTTGACCTGGCCCTTAACATTGTGCATAGGTAATGGGCAAGTTAAATGCCACAAAACTGTCATGGTCCTAAAAGCAAGATATCAGAGTTAACAAAATTAATATTAAACGCAAAACTAACAGTTGGGGTTTGAATCACTAATCTAATCATGGACAGTGAAAAGAAAGCTTTCCTTGTCTTCTTAAGGAAGAAAAAAAATGTTATCTTGTGTGGCTGTTGGAGATGAATACGTTTAGTTAATGTCCCTGTATCTGAAATTGTGTCCAACATTCCTCCAAGTTAAATTATTAGCTTGGATGCTACAGAGGACAATATCCACCATGTCTCAGTAAATCATAATAGAGGGACTTTGTCTGTGACTGCCCTTTCTAAATGGTCTATGCCAAAGCTAGAAGACTCCAATATGCAGATTTCACTTCTAGATTTTTTTAAATATCTCCACCATTATTTCATTTCCAACATTTCTGCCTGTTATATTCTGTATTCCTTTAATTGCCATAGCCTATTCGGCATAGAACTAAAATTGAGGAGGGTGTTTGTTTGCACTTGGGATTAAAGTTGTTACAGATGAGTACAGTGATTTTTCTGTGGGTCAGAATGAAAAAAATTAGAAGTGTCAGGTTGTGAACATAGATCCTTTAAAGTCCATGGGCATATATCTAATTCCTACTTCTAGAGATCATTGGTAGAAACATGAATCCTGAAGAATTATAATTTTATATTTATAAATTTATATCTTATATTTATGTTTTTATAAATATTTTATAAATATTATAATACTTAATATTATAACATTATATTTATATATTTATATATGACACTGTCTAACCATCTCATCCTTTGCCGTCCCCGTCTTCTTTGACCTTCAATCTTTCCCAGCATCAGGGTCTTCTCCAGTGAGTGCTCCCTTCTCATTTGGTGGCCAAAGTATTTGAGCTTCAGTTTCATTATCTGGCCTTCCAGGGAACAGTCAGGGTTGATTTCTTTGAGGATTGACTGATTTGTTCTTCTTGCAGTCCAAGGGACTCTCAAGAGTCTTCTCCAGCACCATAGTTCAAAAGAATCTATTCTTCGGCGCTCGGCCTTCCTTATAGTCCAGCTCTCGCAGCCATACATGACTACTGGGAATACCATTGCTTTGACCATGCGGACTTTTGTTGGCAGGGTGATGTCTCTACTTTTTATCATGCTGTTTAGGTTCGCCATCGCTTTCCTCCCAAGGAGCAGGCGTCTTTTAATTTCATGGCTGCAGTCACAGTCTGCGGTGATCTGGGATCCCAGGAACGTGAAGTCTGTCACTACTTCCACGACTTCCCCTTCTATTTGCCAAGGAGTGATGGGGCCGGATGCCATGATCTTAGTTTTTTTGATGTTGAGCTTCAAGCCCACTTTTGCGCTCTCCTCTTTTACTCTGAGCAAGAGGCTCTTTAGATCCTTTTCACTTTCAGCCATTAGAGTGGTATCATCTGCATATCTGAGGTTGTTGATCTTTTCCCCAGCAATCTTAATTCCCGCTTGTGATTCATCCAGGCCAGCATTTCGCATGATGTACTCTGCATATATATTAAATAAGCAAGGTGACAGTATACATCCTTGTCGTACTCCTTTTCCTATGCTGAACCAATCAGTTGTTCCGTATCCGGTTCTAACTGTCGCTTCTTGGCCCTTATACAGGTTTCTCAAGAGACATGTGAGGTGGTCTGGTACTCCCATCTCTTTAAGGACCTGCCATAGTTTGTTGTGATCCACACAGTCAAAAGCTTTAGCATAGTCAATGAAGCAGAAGTAGATATTTTTCTGGTACTCTCTTGCTTTCTCCATAATCCAGCGAATGTTGGCAATTTGATCTCTAGTTCCTCTACCTCTTCGAAACCCAGCTTGTACTTCTGGTAGTTCTCTATCCACGTACTGTTGAAGCCTAGCTTGTAGGATCTTGAGCATGACCTTGCTAGCGTGTGATATGAGTGCAATTGTGCGATAGTTTGAACATTCCTTGGCATTGCCCTTCTTTGGGATTGGAATGTATACTGATCTTTTCCAATCCTGTGGCCACTGTTGCGTTTTCCAAATTTGCTGGCAAATGGAGTGCAGAACTTTAACAGCATCATCTTCTAAGACTTTGAATAGCTCAGCTGGAATACCATCACCTCCACTAGCTTTGTTGTTAGTAATGCTTTCTAAGGCCCATTTAACTTCACATTCCAGGATGTCTGGCTCAAGGTCAGTGATTATACCGTCGTGTTTGTCAAGGACATTGAGGTCTTTCTTGTATAGTTCTTCTGTGTATTCTTGCCATCTTTTCCTAATCTCTTCTGCTTCTGTTAGGTCCCTACCGTTTTTGTCCTTTATCATGGCCAGCTTTGCATGGAACGCTCCCTTGATTTCTCCAATTTTCTTGAAGAGATCTCTAGTCCTTCCCATTCTATTGTTTTCTTCTATTACTTTGCACTGTTCATTCAGGAAGGCCTCCTTATCTCTCCTTGCTGTTCTCTGGAAATCTGCGTTCAGTTGGGTAAATCTTTCCTTTTCGCCTTTGCCTTTCGCTTTCCTTCTTTCCTCTGCTATTTGTAAAGCCTCATCAGAAAGCCATTTTGCTTTCTTGCATTTCTTTTTCTTTGGTATGGTGGTGATTGCTGCCTCCTGTACGATGTCACGAACCTCTGTCCATAGTTCTTCAGGCACTCTATCTATCAAATCCAGACCCTTGAATCTATTCTTCACCTCTACTGTATATTCATCAGGGATGCGATCTAGGTCAAACCTGAATGGCCTCGTGGTTTTCCCAATTTTCTTCAGTTTAAGTCTGAATTTTGCAATGAGTAGCTCATGATCTGAACCACAGTCAGCTCCAGGTCTTGTTTTTACTGACTGGATAGAGCTTCTCCATCTTTGACTGCAAATTATATAGTCAATCTGATTTCGGTGTTGCCCATCTGGTGATGTCCATGTGTAGAGTCGCCTCTTAGGTTGTTGGAAAAGGGTGTTCGCTATGACCAGTGTGTTCTCTTGACAAAACTCTGTTAACCTTTGCCCTGCTTCATTTTGCTTTCCAAGGCCAAACTTGTCTGTTATTCCAGTTACCTTTTGACTTCCTACTTTAGCATTCCAGTCCCCTATGATGATGAGGACATCATTTTTTGGTGTTAGTTCTAGGAGGTGTTGTAGGTCTTCATAGAACCGGTCCACTTCAGCCTCTTCTGCATCAGTGGTTGGGGCATAGACTTGGATTACTGTGATGTTGAATGGTTTGCCTTGGAATCGGACAGAAATCATTCTGTCATTTTTGAGATTGTATCCCAGTACTGCCTTTTGCACTCTCTTGTTGACTATAAAGGCCACACCATTTTTTCTACGAGATTCCTGGCCACAGTAGTAGATATAATGGTCTTCTGAGTTAAATTCGCCCATTCCTGTCCACTTTAGTTCACTGATTCCTAGGATATCGATGTTCAGTCTTGCCATCTCATTTTTGACCACGTCAAGCTTACCTTGATTCATAGATCTTACATTCCAGGTTCCTATGCAGTATTGTTCTTTGCAGCATCGGACTTTCCTTTCACCATCAGACACATCCACAACTGAGCGTCCTTTCGGCTTTGGCCCAGCCGCTTCACTCTTTCTGGGGTTACTTGTACTTGTCCTCTGCTCTTCCTCAGTAGCATATTGGACACCTTCCGACCTGAGGGGCTCATCTTCCGGCGTCATATCTTTTAGCCTTTTGATACTGTCCATGGGGTTTTCTTGGCAAACATACTGGAGTGGGTTGCCATTTCCTTCTCCAGGTGGATCACGCTTGGTCTGAGTTCTCTGCTGTGGCCTGTCCGTCTTGGGTGGCCCTTCACGGCATAGCCCACAGCTTCATTGAACTGCGCAAGCCCCCTCGCCACGACAAGGCAGTGATCCTTAATGTCCTTAAAACAATAACCAAACTCCCCTCTAATTTGATGCCTGCACTGTCACTGGCTGTGATCACACTGGCGGCTTGGCACGATATGGTGCTGCCTCTAATTGAACTGGGTTAAAGTGTAGTCGGATAGATCAGCCAGACAGCACACCGTGCTGCGGGGTTACCCACGGAGACATCCCACAATAAAGCATCCACATTATTGTGGCGCCTCAGCCATGAAGCGAACTGCAAAAAAAACTAAAATAAAAAAATCCAGAATCCATGTGAATGCATAGTACGCGTGTGTGTGCACATGCACACGTTTGCACGTGCACACATGCACATATAGGCAATTTAGAAAAAAAACACACACAAAAACACCTTCCTAGCAACAGAATGGATCTGCAGGTTCAGACTGCCAAATCCGTTCTGTGTCTGCTCCCCCGTGTTCAGACATCCGGCCATGCTCATTGAATGCGCGGGGAAACAAAAGCACCACTTCGAAGGTGGTGGCTTTTTAACCCTGCTCCAAGTCATCCTCTGACAGGGTGAGTACACCCAGGGAACGCCTGACAGATGTGGCTGTGTGACCGGGCCCATTTAATCTGTTTGTAAAATGTGCCTAGATTGGGCCAAACTGTCAGTCTGAACACAACCACTGTGTTGACAGGGGAATGAGAATCTAAACTTGTGTTATTATGTCAAATATAGGACAAATTAATCCAAAATCCCATATGCATGTATCAGTGGATTTCCTTTCTCCATGTGGTATCTCTGGAGCTGTAGAATTTATTTACTTATTTATATATTTATCTTTAAATAATGCCACCTTTCCACCCAAATAGGGTCCCGTTCACAGGGAGGGCGGGGTAAAAAATGTCATAAATAAATAAATAAATAAAAGTGGCAAACATTAAATATTAAAACATTTCAACATTTAAGATAAATCATATGTCAAACTCATCTGATTCGAGGGCCAGATCTGACATAAATGTCACTTTGTCAGGCTGGGCCACGCCGTGAAATGTAATGCCAGGTACTGGAAATATAAACATTATAAAGGACACAGGCAACGCCAATTAACCATATTATTTTTTACTCAAACAAACAAACATGCTTAAAACATTAATATTCTTATAGTATTTCCTTACAGTATCTCCCTGAGACCCACCCTCCCACTTTCACCGCCCATTACTCATTAGCATTGGGACCAATGCTCCCTCTAAGCTGTGGAGTCTTGTGAGCAAAAATTCTACTTTGTGAGCTACTGGCATTGAAGTTGTGAGCGAGCCATTTGGCTACTGCATCAATTACTTTGCTCTGGAGCCATCCCTTCCTGGGCTAAGACAGAAATGTGTGAGCTAGAGGCTAAAAAACTGAGCTAGCTCACACTGCTTAGAGGGAACACTGATTGGGACATATACAAGGACAAAATGCACAGCCTGTGTTATCTGGCCATAAAGGTAATGACCCGTTGCTCATGGGCTGGATAAGAGCCCTGGATGGGCCAGCTCTGGCCTACGGGCCATGTTTGACAGCCCTGATATATACTATATTTAGCTTTAAAAAACCATATAAACAGACATAACACCAAAAACCAGGGAGGAGACCAATAATAGTTATTCAGGTATGCCAAATAGAACAAAAATGTCTTCATCCACTAGTGGAAGACAACAATAGAGAGAGACAGACAAATAGTCCTGGGGAGGGAATTCCAAAGTTTTGACACCACAATTGAGAAGGCCTTTCCCCCGGATGCCACCTGTGTAGCCTCAGACAGCAGGGACATCCAAAGCAGGGACTCTGAAGGTGACCAGAGTGGACAGGTAGGTTCATATGGGAGAAGGCGGTCCTTCAGGTATGCTGGCCCCAGACCGGATAGAGCTTTAAAGGTCAGTATCAGCACCTTGAATTGAGAGTGGAAACGAATGAGGAGCCAGTGTAGCTGGAACAAGATCGGAGTGATATCGTCTCAACAGCAGTGTTCCCTCTAAGCTGAGTTAGTGTGAGCTAGCTCACAGATTTTTAGCCTCCGTGTCTTCGTTCAGGAAGGATGGTTCCAGAACACACTAATTTACGCAGTAGCCAAATCACCTGCTCAGAACTTTCATGCTGGTAGCTCAGAAAGTAGAGTTTTTGCTCACAGGACTCCACAGCTTAGAGGGAGCATTGCTCAACAGCTCACTTTATTCAACATTCTGGCCACCACAAGTCTGTACTAATTGTAGCTTTCAGACAGTCTTCAAAGGCAGCCCCATGCAAGACAAAATGTACAATGACATGGTATAAGTAATTTGAGGGGTGTGTGTGTGTTTGTTTTTGTTTTTAGAGATCAGTGCATTTTATACAGGTAGCCAGCCCACTTGATCTGTGTTTCTTGTGTGTTATCAAAGTATTAATTATGTTTTAGAATAATTTAAAAAATAACATTTAATTTAAAAAAAACCTCTGAGAAACAGATCAAATTTAGTATGGGTCACTGAAACTCTATACTGGTGCAGTCTAAACAAAAGCACATTTTTCTTACCGTTGTATTGCAGTATCTTATGAAATTAATTTTGAGAACCATAACATACATTAGCTTTAGTGATTTTTTTTAAAAAAAAAATATTTACAGGTCTTGGCAATATCTGAGAAAAGTTGTTTTCATTTCTGGTCACCACCTCAGCAAACTAATCAATGAGGCATGAACTCCTATCTGCAGCGAAAGAAATGAAAAATAAACCAGAGATAATCCGTCAGTTAAAAGGTTATTCTGTGCGATAAAAGCTATTTTGTTAATTTATTTACTTACTGGTACAGTGAGATAAAGTGAGGGAACAATTAGGGAATTGGAGTTGAAAGGATTTAAAAGGGCAATGACAACTTAATATTTTAGTTTGGTTTACACCATCCAGAAATATCTTTCTCAGAAATTAAAAGAAAATCTTCAGTATGATTAACATTGGGTTTTAGTTCATACACACCCAGTATAGGTCACTGTTCTTAGCATCTCAGCATTGATATGTCTTCTGAATAAACATAATTTTTGGTTTATGCTCTGGTTTTGCTGTTTCAGGTTAACCTATGCTAGAACTGAAACCTATGCTAGAACAAAACTCAGTTGTTATTAAAGATGTAAGCACTCTTAATGGTATGAATTTTTAGAACTTTGACTAGTATGGGAAGTAAATGGAAGACAAAATTTCCTGGCGTACTGTTGGGAATTGTGCGTGTTTTGATTGTGGTGCTAGAATGATTTTTTAAATTGAAAATTTAAGAGATGTCAAAATGATATGTCACTGCAGTCCGAAGCAGTTGAACAGTTCTGCTTGTCCTTTGGTTTCCTATATTTCATATTGTCTTAAGAAGGAAACAAACCTTTGTTATCAACACACGTGGTTAACCCCAATGTTGGAAGTTTTCTTTCACAGACTAGACTCCTTTTTGTTAATGGCTTCTTAAACCTGGTGAACTGTTTCCCCACATGTTCAGACACTGCAAGGAGAAAGATCCCTTGGTTTTGTGCTCCTGGTATCATGTTCAAACAAGAACATGTATGTGCAGTGGGGAGGGGGGAGTCCCTGTTTCAGATATTACAACATACTTGCCCCTCATGCTTTCCTTTTCCTTTTTTTGGTATTTTTTAATATCTGCATGTGTGTGAGTGTCATGGCGACCTCTGGTGACGGACCCCTACTGGGGGCCTGCAGGATATTCAGAGAGAGGGCTGAATAAAGCCTGCACCCACTGCCTGACTGCTGGTATCCCAAGGAGGTCTCTCATCCAAGTCCTCGCCAGAGTCGACCCCGCTTAGCTTCCAAGATCTGACGAGATCGGGGTTGCCTGGGCTATCCAGGTCAGGGCATCCCTCATGCTTTTCTTGACCTACAACGGTTGCTTGTTCTTTCTCTCTCTGTAGGTCCAGGGCTATTTTTGGGCAGGAACACACAGGAACAGAGTTCCGGCTGGCTCCCAAGTTGGCCACGCCCATCAGGAACTCATTAGCATAATAGGCCACACCCAACAGCAGAGACTCATTAGGATTGGCTACATTAGGGGTGTGTGGCCTAACATGCAAAGGAGTCCCTGCTACAAAAAAAGGCCCTGGGTTTTGACAACAAACAAGGTAAACAGAATAAGAAGGGACAGGTGGGTGTGGCTGGATGACTATACTTCTGGTAACATGGGGATGTGGCCTAATATGCCAATGAATTGTGCTGTCAGGGGTGTGGCCTAATAGGCTAATAAGTTTCTGCTGTTGGGTGTAGCCTATTATGCTAATGAGCTGGATAACCACACTTCTGGTAACATGCGGGTGCGGCCTAATGTGCTAATGAGCTATGGTCTCATGGGTGTGGCTGGATAGGCTAATGAGTTTCTGTTGTTGGGTGTGGCCTATTATGCTAATGAGTTCCTGCTGGGCTTTTTCTACAAAAAAAGCCCTGTGTATCGTCTGAAATTCCCCCCGCAATCTTCAAAATAATAACTCTTGGGGGGAAGCAAAACAAAACACGAGGCTCTCACACAGATTGAATACTGCATTTTCAATCCACTTCTTATGCATTTTGCAACTGGATTTTACTGTGTGAAACAGCAAAATCCATTGCGAACTATCACTAAAGTGCATCAAACTTGGACTTCAAGTATATGCATGAAAGCCCTGCGTTTGTTGGTCAGATGTGTTTCTTATGAAATTAAAAATAAAATAAAAATAAGACTGGAAGGTGTGGGGGGGGGGGCAAGTGAGGAAATGGTGTCTACCTAGAAGCATCCTATGACATTACCAGACTTGTTAATTTTAAGTGCCATTGAGATGAACAGCAATTTCCTCCTTAAGCAGCCTAATGGCACCGGAAAACTGTCTTAATCGGTTAATATTGTACTGCAAACAAGAAGCAACAATGGTGAAATTGTTCAGAATCTGCTTTCTTGATCTCTTGCTCTGCTATTCTGTCTCTTTTTTTGTAAAAGAACTTTGTTCTTTGATTATTTGTTCAGAATAATTTGGTTTTGTCTACTCATTCTACTTTCACCTTGTGTTGGGGTAACTGTTAGAGGGGGCTGTTGTGTTAGGAACATATTGTCCAAGAACACTAAAACGAACAGTAAATACATAACATGCAGTAACTTAGCCACTGAGGTGCCTGTACTGTTAGGACAACATCAGTGTGAAAGGATTAGCGGTATAGCAATATCAGATCTCATACTAGTCCAGCAACAGAGTCCTATAACTCCAGAACCCTGTCCCCCCCCCAAAAATGCACAGCCTGTGTTATCTGGCCATAAAGGTAATGACTCTCTTTCTCTCTCACACACATGCACACACACCCTTACGCCTCTCTCAGTTAAACATGCAGCCTGGCTCACGTAACAGTTGCCTACAGTTGCTCACGTAACAGTTGCCCACTGTGTTACATAAAGCAAAGGTAAAGGTTCCCTTGCTCGAAAGCCAGTCGAATCCGACTCTAGGGTTGTGGTGCTCATCTCCGTTTCAAAGCCGAAGAGCCAGCGCTGTCCGAAGATGTTTCAGTGGTCATGTGGCCGGCATGACTAAACACCAAGGCGCACGGAACGCTGTTACCTTCCCACCGAAAGGGTACCTATTTATCTACTTGCAATTTCTTGCTTTCGAACTGCTAGGTTGGCAGGAGCTGGAACTAGAGACGGGAGCTCACTCCGTCATGCGGCAACCCAGGCCTCGAACTGCTGAACTACCGACCTTCCACAGCCTGCAGTTCAGTGTTTTAACCACTTGAGCCACCACAGTGTTACATAGGGTAAAGGAAATCCACAGTTGGGGTGCTGTAATGGGAAAAGCCCCTGCTGGTCCTCCAAGGCCACAGACGTAAGGCTAGATGGATAACCTTAATGTCTGGACAGGCCCATATTGGGAAGCACAGCCTTCAGGTATCCTGGTCTCAACCCCCTTAGGGCTTTAAAGATCCAAAAACAGCACCAATGGCAGACCTCCTGATGGCACCTAGGTTTTGGCCAGTGTTGTACGCAGAGTGTTGGACTGGATGGGCCATTGGCCTGATCCAACATGACTTCTCTTATGTTCTTATATTCTCACCTAGAATTAACCCAGGAACAAAATGGCTGTTTTCATTACATGTGTACACCTCAGCTCTCTTGTATAGCTGATGCACCTTGCTGAGGCAGCTAGTGTTTTGTAGTACTTAGAGTGTCAGATTAGGATCTGGGAGACCCAGGTTCGAATTCCTACTGTGCCCTGGAACCTCACTGCTTGAATCTAGACTGCTTACTCAGCCTAGCCTACCTTACAGTGTTGTTGTGGATAAAATGCAGACAGGAGAACCTTGCATGCTGTTCTGAGCTCTTTGGAGAGAAGGTGGGATAAAAATGTACTAGATTTGTATGCCTCCTTATGTGCTATGCTAAGAAGAAGAACATGCCATTGAGTTGGAACTGACTCATGGCACCCCCATCCATGGGACATTACGAAGAAGAAGAAGAAGAAGAAGAAGAAGAAGAAGAAGAAGAAGAAGAGGAGGAGGAGGGATTGGATTTATACCAGGAGGAGGAGGAGGAGGAGGAGGAGGAGGAGGAGGAGGGATTGGATTTATACCCCGCCATTCACTTGGAGTCTCAGAGCAGCTTACAATCTCCTTCTCTTCGTCTCCTCACAATAGACATCCTGTGAGGCAGGTGGAGCTGAGAGAGCTCTTTTGAGGACTGCTCTTGAGAGAACAGCTCTGAGAGAACTTGTGACTGACCCAAGGTCACATCAGCAGGTGCAAGTGGAGGAGTGGGGAATCAAACCTGGTTCTCCCAGATTAGAGTTTGCACCCTTAACCACTACACCAAACTGGCTCTTCTGGGGAGCCAGCCAATCCTACAGCAATGGAATCTATTCTCTTAGTTACCCCCTCCTGGATGGGGGTGGGAGAGAATAAAATGGTATAATTTAAAGGAAACAGCAGATGGTTTAGTCATCAAACTCGCAGCCTCTTCTCAATCTCTTCTTCTGTACTATCTCACCTGTAAGGTCTTTGTGCACCAGTCAAATGGCATCTGTAGGGGCCAATGCTCCCTCTAAGCTGTGGAGTCTTGTGAGCAAGAATTTTGCTTTGCGAGCTACTGCCATTAAAGTTGTGAGCGAGCCATTTGGCGGCTGCATAATTTAGTGTGCTCCGGAGCCGTCCCTTCCTGAGCTGAGGCAAAATTCTGTGAGCTGGAGGCTAAAAAACTGAGCTGGCTCACACTATCTCAGCTTAGAGGGAACGCTGGTAGGGGCAGGCAGGAAGTGAACCTGGGAAACCTTTGCACCAATGTATTAGTACCACAGGATCAACGAATACCATTTTAAGGGCAAAGGACAGAACAAACCCAACTACAAATAAAACATTCATTGATTTTTATTTGCCACTAAGATGACAATTCAGCACATTTGCACTGTGGAAGGAGTCACCCTTGATATACAGAAGAGAGTTCCCCCCCCCCCCCCACTACACGTTTTCATCAACGTTCTAAAAATGGCTACTGCACCTTTCCTCTTTCAAGTATTTGGAAGAAAGGCTTGCTAATTTAATTACATGCCTCATTCACATGCAAGCTCATTTGATCCTAGACTGGCTGGAACCATCTGGTTGCTAATGATTCATCCAATGTCCTTTTGGGTTTTGGGGGGGTGGGGAGGAAAACTTTGCAATTATTGTGTTGTTGCAGTGTTATAATTACAAAAACACAACGGTATTATATTCGCTGTATAAGTTTTCTCCTTAGTGTTTTGGTTGGTGTACTTGCACTGCCTTAAAACAATGGAAGGTGACGCGCCCAAAATAGTTTTCAGTTGCATGGGCTTTTATGAGATCCTGAAATTAGTGTTACAATGGGGGGGGGGGATGTAATTTGTGTTGCATCTAATTGCTTTTGCAGCAGTCAGTTTGATAGTATCAGGTTCCCGTTTTCATGAGAGGGTCAACACGGACCCGGCCATTAAAAGAGAAAAAGTTCAGGGAAAGTTCATTTCTATTGTTTAACCATGGTTACAAAAGGGGGGGGGATCCCGTATTTGTAACATATTGCTTTTTTGGACCCTGGAGGTAATTTGGTCTTTTATTATTTTCCCCCCACACTCTTAAATTGAATGCAGAAATATAAACCTTGTGATTATCCGTAGAGTAAACAAAAGAATATTCTCTGATCACTGTTAAAGTAAAACACAGATGTTCCGTGTTGGCTGCTGATGTCATTAAGCAAAATGTTTATATTTGTTTAATTTGATCTGCTAAACTGTTAGCATTGAAACTATTAGTAGGTCAATAAGGAAAAAAAAGTTAACTTTCACAGGACTTGCAGCAATAGAGATTTCATGTTCACAGTGTATTGTGTTTTCTAAAGTCATAGTAAATCTGTTAAATGCATTTCACCTTCTTTAATGTAACGCCTTCTTTAGCAGCTAGGAATGCAGTAGTTTTACTTAACTTTACATAATTTTAAATTTACTTAATTTTGCAAAGTCGATACATTTAAAAATATCGGGCTGCAAGTTTTTATCAGTTCAATCCGGAACTGTGGCCACATCCCTGCATAATTTCTGCTTGTTTGATGCAAGGGGAAAGTTATTCTGCATAATTTCTGCTTCTTTGATGCAAGGGGAAAGTTTATTTATTTATTTATTACATTTGTATTCCGCCCTCCCCAGTGGGCTCAGGGCGGCTAACAGAGGCAGATCGTCAGCCCTGCCATAGATAAAAACATATAAAAACCACAGTGCTCTACCCAATTACTAATATCCTAGATCCAAGATGGTATCACCGCAGTTCCAGATGGTACTCCCAAAGCGTACATATCCAGTGGCGACGGCTTGTCAGATCTTCAGTATTTTCTAAGTTCTTCCTCAGGCCTCGTTGATGCATCC
Organism: Gekko japonicus; assembly: GCF_001447785.1. NCBI lineage: Eukaryota > Metazoa > Chordata > Lepidosauria > Squamata > Gekkonidae > Gekko > Gekko japonicus. Next base: position 693,110 of record NW_015176454.1, on the reverse strand, counting down.
ATTAAGATGTCTTGACGGTGGTGGTATAGTAGGGCAGCGGCTTCTACTCAAAGGCCTGGCAGAAGAGCTCCATCTTGCAGGCCCTGCGGAACTGGTATAGTTATTCTGCCAAAAGGTTTTTGCTGCCCTGAGTGATATAAAATCCCCCATTCCATATTTTATCACATGTTATGCAGTAAAACAGTGGCATCCTGAATTTATTTAGATACTTATATGCCACTTTTCTTTTCAATGGGGACCCAAAGCAGCTTAGAATCATAGAATCATAGAGTTGGAAGGGGCCATACAGACCATCTAGTCCAACCCCCCCGCCCAATGCAGGACCAGCCTATGCAGGACCAGTGATGCAGGATCCATCTTCCATTGTATCCTCACAGCAACAACTCTGTGAGATGGCCAGGGCTATTTTTGGGCAGGAACGCACAGGAACGGAGTGTCGGCTGGCTTCAGAGTTGGCCACGCCCACTACAGCCAAAACCTCTACGTGCGTGGCTACAGAGGGAAGGCCTGGAGAGTGACTTTCCCCATGACTCCAAGGCAGATTGTCCAGGGGGCCCCCTGGAAGGATCGGGGAGGCATTTAAATGCCTCCCCGTGCCTTCCCCGGCCTGTCCAAGGGCCGGCTTGCCCGGGCTCCCCACAACTGCGGGGTGCCCAGGCAAGCCAAGGGAAGGCATAAGGTGTGGCCTAATATGCTAATGAGCTGTATCATCAGGGGTGTGGCCTATTATGCTAATGAGTTCCTGCTGGGCTTTTTCTACAAAAAAAGCCCTGGGTTTTACCATAGAGTTCTTGTGACTCCTAGAGTGTGCCATGTTGTCTGGTTTTTAGGAGAAGCGACAGCATGTAGGCATCACACTGGCATGCCTGCCCCCCCCCCAGTCCTGGGGGTTGCAGCGTGTGGCTGGCAGCCCTGCTTGTCTATCCTTCTCTCTCACACACATGCACACACACCCTTACGCCTCTCTCAGTTAAACATGCAGCCTGGCTCACGTAACAGTTGCCTACACATAACCCCAGTCCCTTTATACCTGAGCATTCTGGGGGAAACACAGGCTGTCTTAACAGATTCTATTTTTATTTGGGGAAAACAGAATAAGAAGAGCAAGTGAATGCCGTCAGTTGCAGAGGAGGAATAAAGACAATGGGAGGATTTCACACACACAGGGGAATGCAGATCCAGGTAGTCCTTCTTGCTACAGCCACCTGAACTGCCCCCAGAGTGACTACTGGGTAGCATTAGGGAAACCCTCAGGAACAACGTTGGCATATGACTTGGGGGTGGGTGGGGGGAAGAGGCTGTACTGGGAATGGGGAGTCAGTAAAATGTCCTCCCCGCGCTCCTTTGTTTACGGAAGAGGTCTTTGGATTTAACCTGCTTTGTATTCATAGTGGTTGGATCTGAAGAACAAGCAGAAGGAAAATAGGTGCAAGTGCAGTTCTGTAAACGCTCGTGGAAGACACAATGAAACGGGTAGCTGTGTTAAGTCTGTCTGTCTGTAGCAGTAGAAAAGAGCAAGAGTCCGGTAGCACTTCTGAAGAAGTGAGCAGTGACTCACAAAAGCTCCTACCTTGCCACAAAGTTTGTTAGTGTCTTTTTAAGGTGCTTGGACTCCTGCTCTCTTCTACTTGTACAATGCTAGAATTATAGAGATGAAGGGTCCTCGTAGACTCTCTAATCCAGTCCCATGACCTAGGGAAGCAATGCAAAGCTAGAGGACAGGTCCCTGTTCAATCTGTCCTCTAATAAGGGAGAACACACTATCCTCACAAAATTGGTTCCATTTTTTAACTGCTGTATCAGGTTTTCCCGAATGTTCAGTTTAAATCTAGCCCCCTGCAACTTAAATTCGTTAGATTTAGCCTTGATCTTTGGAGCAGTGGGGAATGTCTTCCTTGGACTGCAAGCTTTCAGATAGGGCCTGGAGTTTTCCAGGATTACCGAGATCAGTGACCCCTGGAGGAAACGGCAGCTTCAGAAAGTAGATACTGTGCCGTATCATAAAGATTTCCATTGAATTCCCTCACCTTCCCAAATTCCACCAAGTGCTTGCCTCAAATCTCCAGGAATTTCATAAATTCTGGTCACCATACCTCAAAAAGGATATTATAGCATTGGACAAAGTGCAGAAAAGGGCAACTCGAATGATAAAAGGGTTGGAACACTTTCCCTATGAAGACGGGTTAAAGCACTTGGGGCTCTTTAGCTTGGAGAAATGACGGCTGAGGGGTGACATGATCGAGGTTTATAAGATTATGGATGGGATAGAGCAGGTAGGGAAATAAGTACTTTCCTCCCTTTCTCACAATACAAGAACTCATGGGCACTCGATGAAATTGCTGAGCAGTCGGGTTAGAATGGATAAAAGGAAGTACTTCACCCTAAGAGTGATTAACACATGGAATTCACTGCCACAGGAGGCGGTGGCGGCTACAAGCATGGACGGCTTCAAAAGGGAATTAGATAAGCATATGGAGCAGAAGTCCATCAGTGGCTATTAGCCACAAGGTATAGATAGGGACTCTCAGTCTAGGGCAAGGGATGCTCTGTATTCTTGGTGCTTGGGTGGTGGGCACAGTGGCAGGGCTTCTAGTGTCCTGGCCCCACTGATGGACCTCCTGATGGCACCTGGTATATTTGGCCACTGTGTGACAGAGTGTTGGACTGGATGGGCCATTGGCCTGATCCAACATTGGCTTCTCTTATGTTCTTAAGCCAGAGTTGACCACACTAAATCTGTCCCCTATGTGTCAGCCCTTCAGCTATTTGCACAACCTGATTATATGTCTATCCAGTCTTCTGCTTGCTAAACATGCCTAGTTCTTTCAGCCTTTCCTCACAGGAATTGTTTCCAAGTTCCTGTCTTGTTCTCTTCTGAACACATTCCAATTTAGTTGTATCTTTATTATAATGTGGTCCTGTACTCCTGGTGAGGTCTGACATGGATGGCTTAGAGTGGGTCTATTAACATTGTATGATTTGGATGCTGTGCATCTCTTAAAGTAGACTTACTAAAACTTAGCCTTTTTTTTTTTTGCTGTAGCAGCACATGACTTTTGATCAAGTCCAATCCTAAGGTACTTTTCAAATTTACTACTGCCAGTTCGGTGTAGTGGTTAAATATGCGGACTCTAATCTGGAAGAACTGGGTTTGATTCCCCACTCCTCCACTTGCAGCTGCTGGATGACCTTGGGCAAGCCATAGTTCTGTCAGAGCTGTTCTAGAAGAAGAAGAGGAGGAGGAGGAGGAGATTGGATTTATACCCTGCCCTTCACTTGGAGTCTCAGAGCGGCTTACAAACTCCTTCCCCCCCCAACAGACACCCTGTGAGGTGGGTGGGGCTGAGAGAACTCTGACACAAACTGCTCTTCCAGGAACAGCTGTGCCAGAGCTTGTCCACACACTTAACCACTACACCAAACTGGCTCTCCCAGTTTCTCTCAGAGCTCTCAGCCCCACCTACCTCACAGGGTGTTTGTTGTGGGGAAGGGAAGGGAAAGGAGTTTGTAAGCCGCTCTGAGACTCCGAGTGAAGGGCGGGGTATAAATCCAATTTCCTCCTCCCCCTCCTCCTTATGTCTTTCATGAGCCCTAGGCACTTTTGCCTTCATGGGCCCCTCCCACCCACCAGAATAATAGAAATATTTAAAATTATTCCTGATATAACTTTAAATACTTCAACATTTTACTTTTGTCCGTTGTAGGCAAAATTTAATAGATTTTCATGGGCCCTAAATATTTCAATTTTTTTCCTGATGTGATTAAAAAAAATAAAACATTTTCTTTGGCCCTGGAAGTGCATTCCCCCCCCCCTTCTGATTTTAGAAGAAATTAAACATTTTCACGGGCCTTTAAAAGTATTGTGGGCCATGGGCGCTGTGCCTAGAGTGCCTAATGGATAAATCAGCCCTGGTTCTACAGTAAGATATATTCTGTGATAGTACTTATGCTTGCGTGAGTAGAACAACATTTTTGGATTTAGTTTAATTTTTCTTGCTTCAGCCCAAAGCATACAACAGCCTTTCTGTCAGTGGGAGATGCATTCTATGTGTAGAAAAGCAGTTTGGTATCTAATCAGTGTATTTATTTTAATTGTAGGCCAGAGAGAACATTCCCAAGAATACTGGGCATATTAATTTATTACTACAGATTTCTTATTCCACAATGGAATAATTTCTTTCTCATTTAATGTTTTCAGTATGTTTAGAAAATAATATTTTTTTTAGCAAGAGGGGGGGGAAATCCACATTCAACTAAACAAAAATCTTCTGGCTTTTAATATTAATAATGACCTCAGTTCAGGTCATTAACTTGGGAATTAATGACCAGTTAAGGTTAATGGCCCAAGGTCTTGAGTCATTAAACTCCAAGGAAATGCCCTGTACTTTGATGGTTATTCGTTTATTAGGGATGGTTTGTAGTTTAAAAAAATCATGGCTGTCTCAAAACACAAAGATGATCCAATATTCACAGTGAATGAAGGGCATTGTGCTACAGATGTCTTGCATCTAAGAACAGACTTACAGATAAACAAGATACTTCTAATATTTAACATCCTTTGGAGGACAGCTTATTGTGTAAATACTAATTGCTAGACTCTTCATCCTGCAATTCTCTAGGACAAGAATTGATAGAATAACATTCCATCCATAGATAATAAATTACAAGTGTGAACTCCCTGTTTATATGGTTACACGGTATCATACTTTCTCAGGGTTTTACCATGCCATTCCTCTAAGGAGCATAAGTCAGTGAACATGAAGTTCTTTCTATGTTAGGTTGATTGGGAAAGGCCACCAAGCAAGCCACATGTCCGAGGGGAGAGCTGAAGGTGGCCTTCTCATATCCAAAGCTAACGCTTTAGCGGTAACATTTTTTTTGGCCATTTCCTTGCAACGGATGTATGAATTTTTAATGGTCTTTCCGCACAACAGTGGAATTTAGCTCTGCTATATAAATAGATTTTGGTTTTGGAGCTGTTTGGTCAAACTGCAAGACGTTTTGCAGCCTTGTTAGGTGATGCAGCCATATTTCTGGATTGGGCTACAAGAAATAAATGAACAGTCAATTATCAATTGAGGCAGCTATCAACCCCATCACTGAACCAGAGTGCCTGTATGTACTTTAGAGCCATTGGATTGTACGCAAGTCAAATAAGAATCATCATTTTTTTTTAAAGTTCAGAAGTTTTTAGTTGCTTATAGTTGCTGAAATTATTTATTAATTTAGACCCCACATTTCTCCCCAATCGGAACCCAACGCGGCTTACGTTATTCTTCTGCCCCCCACTTTATCTTCATAACAACCCTGCGAAGTAGGTCAGGCTGAGTGTGTGGGGCTGGCTCAAGGTCACCCACTGAGCTTCCGTGGCAGAGTAGGGATTCGAACCCGGCTTTGCCAGATCATAGTCCAGCACTCTGACCACTACGCCGCAAAATGGCTGTTGCTCCTTGCTGGAATGGCAGAGCTCTTCTATGCGAGTCTCTGTATTTGCCTTATAGCACAATCCTATTCAGAGTTATTCCGGTCTAGGTCCATTGACTTCACTGGACTTAGACCGCGGTAATTCTGCATAGGATTCCACGGTTATTGAATGTGAATGGCTACAGTGAGGTTTTCATATTCTTTTTGTTGTTGCAGAATCACTGTCAAGCAACTTCTCTGTGGATTTTGTACAATAGACAATTCTTTTGCAAATGGGGTGCCAAAAAAGGTGAAATCTATGTTCTGTTACCACCTTCTGGGGAAAGTCTTTTGACTAAGGGGTTTAGCGGATAGTGAGAATAGTCAGTTCCTTCTTACGAATTCACCCAAGAACAGATGTAAAGTGCTAGGGGTACAATTTGTCAAGGATGCCTTACAAACTATTCAAAGTCTCTTCTGACTAACACCCCATATTTAAAGCAAGATTTTTTTGCTTTAAATAGAATAAGGGTTAAATGATAACTTGACTTTATCTTTCACGTGACAAAAAATAAAGAAATTGCAAGACCTTTTCACATATTAGATATGTATTGTCATTTATCATCTAGATATCAGGGTAGTAGTGCGAAGTAATAAAACATATCATCGAAAAATGTGCTATAGGTCTGAATCACTCTTTCATTCCACCTCCCAGCTAACTGTAGTATTAAATCAAACAAGCAGAACATTTCCTTAGGCAGCCATTGCCTTTTAATTTCCTGAAGAACCTTAAAATATCATTCATTACAAGTACTACACATATTTGGTTTTTAAAAGTCTCATAAATCAATAGCAGCCTGACTGTAATAATTATTACAAGTTAGTGCATAATTTTCGTGCTGAAGGCTGCATGCAGAACTTTAGCATATGCAAACGAGGCAATTCAAACTGTGTATAGATATTAATATGAAGAAGCAGGTAACGAGGTGCAGGCTATGAATTATGCATCAAGCGCGGCTGATCTTCAATGAGGAAAATGAATTCTGCATGTAATCTAATTAGTGATGGAAGTCTATTACATCTAACTGCAAAAGCAACCGTCCTTGAAACAAATTTATTTACAGTCCATGTTACCAATTGAAACAACTTTGAAATGATGTGTAAGACAACAGCTTAATTGTAAAGTTTTTTTGTTTGTTTGTTTGTTTGTTCCTTTTCGTTCAGTTCCAGACCCGGACGGCCTCCTAAGCGGACTCAAAGTGTCACCTCTCCAGAGAATTCTCACATCATGCCGCATTCGGTCCCTGGTCTCATGTCTCCGGGAATCATTCCGCCAACAGGTATGGATTTTGTAGGTTACTATTCTGTAGTTGTTGTTGTTCAGTCTCACAATCAAGTCCAACTCTTCGCAACCCCATGGACCACATCATGCCAGGCCCTCCTGTCTTCCGTCATCCTCCAAAGTTTGCTTAATTTCATATTCGTTGCATTGATAATACTGTCTAACCATCTCATCCTTTGCCGTCCCCTTCTTCTTTGACCTTCAGTCTTTCCCAGCATCAGGGTCTTCTCCAGTGAGTGCTTCCTTCTCATTTGGTGGCCAAAGTATGTGAGCTTCAGCTTCAGTATCTGGCCTTTCAGGGAACAGTTAGGGTTGATTTCTTTTAGGATTGACTGATTTGACCTCCTTGAGGTGACACTAAATTGGCATCCCTGTTTAGAACTGGTTGCTGTTCAAAATCATGCTGATGGTCACTGGTCTGGTGAGGGTAGAAAGTCTAGTCTTTTGGTTTTCAGGACACTGGAAGGGCCACCTTCTTCAAGTTCCAGCAGTGAGTATCTGTGATCCCTTTGTAACCTTAGTTTCCAAGGTTTCTCTGCACTTTTAATGAATGATTGATAGATGTTTTATTTTTCTCCCATGCTTCTTTCCCCAAGCCACATGTCTTACATGTCAGATATTTGGAACCATTTCAGCGATATTTCAGGACAAACAAAACACTGATTCTTGAATCATACTGTAACTGATTGTATTGTGGCAGCTTGCTTCCTGTTCTCAAAGAATGAGGTCTCCACTCTTGAAAAGCCATATACATACCTGACATTTCAGTGTTCATTTCCTCTCCTTACTATTTTCCCAACACTCTAATAAACTAGAGGGGTGTAAGGCAACATGGTATAGCCCTGGTCTCATCAGATCTCAGAAGCTCAGCAGGGCTTGGAAGGGAAACCACCAAGGGAGACTCTGCAGAGGAAGGCAGTGGCAAACCACCTCTGCTTCTCACTTGCCTAGAAAGCCCCTTACTGGGGTTGCCGTATGTCAGTTGTGACTTGACAGCACTTCACACACACACAGCAGACTAGCAGATTGAGTGAGCTTTCCTATCTTTTTACGTTCCTAACGATCTCTGTTTTAAGGGCACAGATGTATCTGATCATACTTCGGAATGGATGCAATGTTGGGAGTAGGGCTGCCAAGTGGGGGCGGGTGGCGGGTAAACCCTCGCTTTGGAGGCTCGATTTCCGCCGCCGTGGAATCAGGCCCCGGGGGGAACCCCACCCCCCGAAGCGCAGCGTGGGTGCATCACAGGAAGTTATGCAACCACGTAGAGCATGTTGCGGGCGTGGGCCCAATCGCTGGAGGGAAAACTCTATGGTCACATCCCTCACACGTCCCTCGGCAGCTCCCGGACCCAAGCTACACTCCCCCGCCGGTGAGTCAGAATGACTTGGCCACCCTAGTTGGGAGGATGGATGAAGAGCCAGTGTAGCATAGATAATGGAGAAGCCCAGCACATAATAAGGCCTTGTTTCAGGTTCTGACCAGGAGTTCCAAGGAAACTAGATGCAAGATCCAGGTTTGCTTACAAGTTTGAACAAGCAATGTTCAAGCTGACAGAAATAACAGGCTGAGCTCCCATCCGCTGGGTCTCGAACACTCACAGATCAAAACTTAGCCAGACCTCAAGATGAGATGCATAGCTAAAATTAAGCATCTTATACCCTAATTGCTGGGTAAGAGTAAAAAAAATAACATAATCAAAGCTACATCCTAGATACTGAGAGGCCTTCCACCTGGTACTCAGTGGTGGAGGAAAACAAGTCAGCTTTCTAGATAAGAACTTGGGAGAATGTGAATGAAAACCTTCTCTTGGGAGCAGCTTGCCGGCCATCCTCCCAAGCAACTCAGAAACTGAGTAAGAGCCAACACGAAGTCACAGAGACTATATGGGCCTATATAGATCTTCTCTCCAAATACTTTTTTGTGAATTCCCATTGTGTATCGTTGACCTGTACAGCTGTAGTAGACTGGTCATACACCATGACTTCGAACTTCTCCAAGATTCAGATGTCTTCATTTCCGTTATTACTGGGTAGTGGTTGAGTTTTGCCAACATGCCTGATGCATTACACACATGTTCCATGTTTGCTGCACAGATTTACTTGCTTTGCCATGGAGTGGAGACACAACATCACATCTATGTCAGATTCTTTTAAGGATGATAAGTAGATGTGGTGACAATTACATTATTTATTTCCATTAATCACTGGTGCCTCATAACCTGCCTTGGTTGCTCATGGCATTGTTTCTGTAATGGTTGTAGCAGCCCTCATTGCTGCTATCTGGTTGCCAGGAATCAAGAAAGAATCTTGCAATATGCTTCTCTGGTCATCTGGGGCTGAAGTCAAAGGGGCAGATAATGGTAGGTTGATGGTTAGCTGGGAAGGAGATGGGGTAGCCAACTCCAGGCTGGAGAATTCCTGGGGATTTGAGGGGTGGAGCCTGGGAGGGTGGGGTTTGCGGAAGGGTGGGACCTCACCTCAGACAGGTAGATAGACTCCACCCTCCAAACCAGCCATTTCGTCCTGGGTAACAATTGCTGCCAATCTCCAGGTGAGGGCTAGAGATCACTCAAAATTACAACTGCTCTTCAGGTAGCAAAGATCAGTTCCTCTGGAGAAAACAGTGGACTCTGTCATTATACCCTGCTGAGGTCGCCACAGCAAATTGACACTGTTTGCCCAAAGCCAAAGCACTCTCCCAGAGCCTCTTTCTAGATCTCGTTGTATTTATTTCCACAACGGGTCTTATTCCTAACAACAACAACAACAACAACAACAACAACAACAACAACAACAATAATAATAATGATGATGATGATGATGATGATGATGATGATGATGATGATGATGATGATGATGATACTTTCAATTTATTGATCGCTTTTTCCCACACACCTGTGGGCTCAGAGCGATTTACAGTTACTCATGACAGTTGGACTAACAATAATCATGGGGGATAGGGAAAACAACATACAGGCCCCTGCCACATGGGGCAGAAAGGGACGGGCTGAAGTGCGGCGTCTGAAAGCCGCACCAAAAGAAACACGCCACGGCGGGATCACATTGATCCCCTGAGCCGCGGCGCATTCCCTCCCCAGCACGATCAGATGCTGGGGGAAGCGACGGAGGGGAACAGGAGACTGCCAAACTGCACATGTCTGAGCATGCGCAGTTCAGGCAGGAGCCGGGGATGCGCTGGCAGAAAGACGGGCCGGCGATCCCACGGCCGGTGTTGATGTGGCCGTCGTGGATGAACTACCTCGGTAGGTGGTTCATTTTTGATGTGTTTTTTCGGGGGAAGGGCCAGATCGGGGACGGGTGCACAACGCTGCCCCAGATGTTGCAGTGGGATCATGCCCATTTGCTCCGGCCCCAATCCAGCCCACTCCCGGCCCAAAAGCCCTCGTGTGGACAGGGCCACAGTATTTTTAATTACACACACATTGTAGCTGGCAGAGGAAGGCTGAGGAGGTGGAGGCGAAGAAGACGAAGAATAGTTGGATTTATACCCAGTTCTTCACCTTGAGTCTCAGAGCGGCTTACAATCACCTTCCCTGCCTCTCCCCACAAAAGACACCCTGTGAGGTATGTGGGGGCTGAGAGAGCTGTGAGAGACCTACTCTTGAGAGAATAGCTCCTGAGAGAACTGTGACTGACCCAGGGTCACCCAGCAGCTGCATGTGGAGGAGTGGAGAATCAAACCCAGTTCTCCAGATTAGAGTCTACCACGCTTAACCACTACACCAAACTGGCTTCAATTCCCCACTCCTACATGGGAAGCTAGCTGGTTGACATTGGGCCAGTCACAGTTCTCTCAGAACTCTCTCAGCCCCACCTACCTCAGTTCTCTCAGAACTCTCTCAGCCCCACCTACCTCACAAGGTGCCTGTTGTGGGGAGAGGAAGGGGAGATGATTAAAAGCCATTTTGAGATTCAGAGCTGTTCTCTCAAGAGCAGTTCTCTCAGAGCTCTCTCAGCCCCACCTACCTCACAGGCTGTCTGTTGTGAGGAGAGGAAGGGAAAGGAGATTTTAAGCTGCTTTGTCACTCTGAGTGAAGGGCGGGGTATAAATCCGCTCTCTCCTTCTTCCATCCCTGTGTGGGGAACAACTGAGCTTCTGTGAGTCAGAGTCTACATCATCAAATGCATCCAAAGCAGAGGTCTGACTCATGAAAGATGGTGCTGGAACCAGTTCTCTTAAGTCTTTCAGGTACCACAAGATTCTTGCGTTGTTATGTCTGCTGTATTTGTTACCATGCATCTCAGCTGCAGGAAGTGTAACATCTTTTACATATCCTCCAAACATTTTCCCTTCAGTCTGAAGTGTGAGGCCATTTATCAGTGCTGGGCCAACTCTAATGCTAAGGTTTGCCGATGGCTTGTTTGGTAAAACTGGCACTTCCGCTTCAAGGATTGTCGCCAGCTGTGACTTCTCGGAACTGGAAGTTTCCTGTTGTTACCAAGAGTCAAAGGGTCTGGCAGGTCCCCACCCCCCAACCCGGAAGAATTATTGCAGATCAAACTGTCTGCTCCGGTAGGAAATGGTGGACAGAACAGGTTATAGTTTTCTTTCATTTCTTTCTCCCATGCAACAAGCAGATTTGAAGAAAAACAACATGTTCTTGGTAGGCTGATGAAAAGGCACATTCGCCTTAAATGTCTCCGGCAGGGGGTTCCCCGCATGATGTTCAGGGACACCATGATGTCTGCTAACAACTTTTCTGGCTCCCACCAAATGATTTTTAGAAAATGGGCAGGATCAGTGGGGCTTTTGCCCTGCATGGCTTCTGATTGGCCATTAGAGACCTGATTGTCTGTACAAGTTTTTTTTCTTTAATTGCCTAGGCAGCAGCTGCCACCATGGCACAAAGGTCTTCACTGTATGAAGCAGTGTATGTGCAATAAAATATTTTTAAATGCTACGTTCATTTTAAAAGGCATCCTGTTAGAGCAGGGGTGTCAAACATGCAGCTTGGGGGCCACATCAGGCCCCCGGAGGGCTTCTATCAGGCCCGCAGTGGAACTGGCTGTCTTCTGCTTCTTCTTCCAGTTCTGCTGCGTCATCGTAGGTTTGCAGCTTACAGATACACATCTGAACAGCATACTCAAGATTGCAACAGCACAGACATTTTGATGTAATAATTCAGAGCAAGAGGTGTCAGTTATCAGACACTGTTAAATAAGCAAAATATTGCAAGAGTGCTGATGTCTTAAACATGTTTCTATTTTTAGTTAAAAAAAACCTTTGTGTTTGTGTCCTTTATAAAGTTTGTATCTCCGTTACCTGGCCTTACATTTTATGACACACGTGGCCTGGCCCAGCAAGGTCTCATTTATGTCAGATCCAGCCCTCATAACAAATGAGTTCGACACCCCTGTGTTAGAGCTTCTGCATAGAATGTTGAAGAGTTACTATTAGAGTTATCCGTAACCTCACAGTCTTACATTTTGTGGTCAGCTCTGCCTCCGATGACAGCCATTTTGTTGTTGGCTTAACCTTATAGGGCAGCCACTTTTTCGTTTGTTTTTTTAATTGTGTATATGTGTGTGTGTGTGCATGTGTGTGTGCCTGCACCTGAAAGTCATGGCAACCTCTGGTGACTGACCCCTACTGGGGGCCTGGAGGATATTCAGAGAGGTGGCTGAATAAAGCCTGTTCCTGCCCTCCCGCCTCTGGTGTTTCAAGGAGGTCTCCTTCTAGGTAGTTGCCAGGGTCGACCCTGCTTAACTTTTGAGATCTGATGAGATCGGGCTTGCCTGGGCTATCCAGGTCAAAGCAGCCGCCAGTTTTTCACTGGAAAAAAAGAGAGGACATCCTTTGAATTTTTCGTTCTGTACATTTGTAATGAGTGAAATGCTTTGTAAGACAACATTTCCCTCACTTTAAAAGTATTTCATAGGAGGTTTTCTTCACCTAGTGCTCCCCAAAAATTCCTAATTTATTTACTGGAACATAGACTTCACCAGGGGTCATTTCGTAGAAAAAGAGCTAGGGGGACTCATTAGCATAACTCATTAGCATATGCCACACCCCCTGACATCACCGGAAGTGTGTCCTCCCCACAGCCGGCGGCGACCTCTAGCGGGCACCAGCAGGAGCTCCAGGCCCCGCCCTCCCGCACCTCACCTGGGGAGATGGTGTCCCCCCGCGTCCCCCCCAAATGACCCCTGGACTTCACGCTATATATTTTGAGTGTGAAAAAAGAAGCATTTGATTCATCCTAAAAGAGAACATATCTCAAAAGGATTTGTTTTTTCAGTGTTCCCCCAAATTTCCATTTTCTCTTTTGGAAAATTGGCGGTTCCCTCACATTTTCCAGGATTTCCCCTCCTGGGCCTTCACATCTCTACTTCTCCGTTGTATCTTCTGCCGTTGTTCTTCTATTACCTTTAATAACTGCAATAACACATGAAACTGCCTTATGCTGAACCAGACCCTCGATCCATCAAAGTCAGTATAGTCTACTCAGACTGAAAGCGGCTCTCCAGGGTCTTATGCAGAAATCTTTCACATCACTTACTTCCAGATTCTTTTACACTGGAGATGCTGAGGATTGAACCCAGGACCTTCTGCATGCCAAACAGATGCTCTACCAGGCCCATAGCCAGAAAGTTTTGGTTGGCAGGGAAGGGATTGGGCACTGGGGTAGGGAGCAGGGAACTTAATTAGATTACTAATTAGATTAGTTCCTCAGGAAGGTCACTTAGGGGTCTTCCCTTCCCTTTTAGAGCCACCCTGCAGTTTCTGGTCAGCTTCTCTGGAAGAGCTGGTGAGGCATGGAGGGGCAGGGGTAAGGAATGCGGTGCAGTGGGATTGGGATCCGGGGGGTCTGCCACCCTCCTGGGGTGGGTCAGGGCTCATCCCTGGTGGGGCTTTGTCCCCAAATGTTCCACCGTGGCTACAGGCCTGTGCTCTACCACTGAGCCATGGCCTTTTCTAAATCATGGCACAAATAGGGATTCAAACCTGGCTATTCCAGATAGTAGTCCGACACTCTTACCCACTAGAATGTACTTTATGAGTTTTATCAACTGGCCATGCCAAGTATTCTTTCAAGCTTTGCGAATTACAGAGTTCCACATGTAGTGTGGCGAAATGCCTTCCGTCCAAGAATTCACCACAGTGTTTCAGTCACTGTGACAGCTCTCTGTCCCTGTACAAGAGCCTAGATACAGGCCAAAAGCTAACAGGGAAGAGGGGGGTTGAAAGAAGGGACCCATCTAGCTCCAAGCAAAGAGTGCTCAAACTCTTAGCTATGCTAATGAGTCTGGCTGAAGCAGGGCAGTGGCTGATTAACTCACCCCCTGCTGCAAGGGCACACCCAAAATGGCTAGAAAGGACACTCTTCTTTTGGGGGCAGGAAGATCCAAATGACCTCCAGGTGGGAGAGATCGTCCAAGGCAGATTATAAATTCTCAGTGCATGAGGAGTAAGCTCTCTTCCATTTTGGGCAGTCCTTTGGATGGACACAAGCCACAATGGCCATCTCTGGGGCTTAGCACCAGATACCAGAAGTGAAACAGTGGACTTTCATGACTGCATTTTTCTCTCACCAGGTAACTAAGTAATTGATCGTCTTTACTGTTTTTGCAACCAAAGGATAGTACAAATGTTTATGATATGCTGGATCCAGCAGTTTAAAGAGACTGCATACTGTGATTTTGTGTACTTGTCATGTTCAGGTGACAGTCACAGTTGACAGTGATGATTCTGTTGTCCCAGATGACGATCCCTGCTTTGCCCAGGGCAGCAATCCAAGGACGGTCTGTGAGCAGAGTTCTGATAGATCTCAACACAGCTGCTTCCGTGCCACTTCCAAACATAAACCTATCACCATTAATTGACGCCCACTGCCACTAGATCTGCTTGGCTAGACCACAGTGTGGTTGGTCCTCAACTGTAATGGGTGTCATGCTGAGGGCAAGCATGGTGTCGTGGTTAAGAGTGGCGGACTCTAACCTGGAGAACCAGGTTTGATTCCCTGGTCCTCCACATGAAGCTTGCTTAGTGACCTTGGGCCAGTCACAGGTATCTCAGAGCTCTCTCAGCCCCACCTGCCTCACAAGGTGCCTGTTGTGGGGAGAGGAAGGGAAGGAGATTGTAAGCCACTCTGAGTCTCATTAAAGTAGAGAAAGGTGGGGTGTAAAAACCCACTCTTCTTCTTCTTCCTTGGTTTCATAGAGCCACTGTCTCCTCTGTTTCATTTACCTCAAGTTTTCGAGTGGCAATTGGATAAGCCTCTCTCTCTAGCAGGGAAAGCAGTGATGTGATGCTGCTAGCTTTGAATTTCTTTCCTGAGAAGGCCCGTACCCAGGGTTTTGTGGCTTGTGGGGGACATTTTTTTCCCCTGGTGGGGCTGAAGTTCTCAGTGCAGAAAGAAAAGCAACTGAGCCAATAGAAAGCTGTGACCAGGAGAGATCTCTAAATTGCAAGCTATCAACCACTGTAGATGGCAGTTCTCAGCTGCTGCAAGGTAATCACTTCCGCCAGCCTAAGCAACATTTCTGATAACAAGCCGGCAGGTGGGGGTAATGGCTTCTATAGTCAAGAAAGCTAACACTTAGACAGAAAAACTCTCTTAAAGGAGACCAGTTTCTTGACACAGAGTTAGAAGGAATCCTAGAGGTCATCTGCTCCAACACCCTTGCTCAATGCGGGAATTAGTCAACTACAGCGCCCTGCTCTGCTTAAAGGAGCTCACACCTTTAAAAATGTTTTAAAATGACAGAAAAAAGCATTTACAGGAGAAATTCTTGTGGGGCTGTGCTTTTAAGAAAGGGGGCGGTGCCCCCAAAAGCCCCACCATAGTTACGGGCCTGCTTCTGAGGTGCCTCTGGCTGTTAGATGGCCTTAAAAAGGTATGGGCCTGGTAATATGAACAGACTTGCAACTTCTTTCTCTCTTGGAGGATTTGGATTGTGCTTTGTGAACGCAGCGGACACAATATTTCTGAATGCTTTGAGAATTTTGTCAGCTTGTCATTGGACTTGAATTTGAGTGTTTCATGGACCTCACTGCTTCTTTATGGACTTGTGTGATGGAAGATGGAAATACTGATGCCATGAAAAGAGGAGCTCACTGTAGCTGAAATAGGGTGTAGGGGTTATGATCTGATTCATGTTCTGAATGACTATTTTCTCAACACTTAAAAGTGGTCCTTCAGAGTGTGAATCAAGCCACCTTTCATGCATTTCATTATTGTAATTACTCTGTCCTATAAGATACTTTTTTGCGTTTTCAAAAAACAGCCACAGTAGATGTCTTTTCCCACTCTTCACAAACAGGTATTCCCGTATAGTTAGCAAACTGGATTTCACGATGTTCGGAGAGTCTGTGAATTATTGCACCAGTGAAGCTGTTGTACTGCGACAACTGTGATTTGTCAGTGAGTAGAAACTAGTGCATACATACAGTGAGAGGCAGTGTAAAGTAACCCCTCCCCTGCTGGATGCTCTGGCTTGGGTGAATAGTGTGGAGACAAAAGCTCTCCGCCCACTGCAGTCCAAAGCAGAATTGCGCCCCCCCCCCCGTGGGCTTTTAAAATTCAGTTCCCTAAAGCTACTGTGTGGCTGTGGGGAAAGTGAGTCGGGCCCAGATGAAACTTACGTAGCATGACCCTCCTAGGAGGACTGAAACTAGTTTTGCCTGGCCTCTGGAAAAGAAGTTTCTGGAAAGTAGGAGTTTTTCAGTTTTAGCATGTTGACATTAATTTGAAAGTTGCATTTTCTGCCTTGGAGCATTCTCCCTCTGGTATGTGGGTTCACCGTGTTCATCTGTGTTAAATAATAATAATAATAATAATAACAACAACAACAACAACAACAACATTACAAATGTGCTATTCATCCTCAGTGCTCTTAAGTTGTGAAGGCTTACTACTACAGGGAAGGGGCAGGAAGAAGCAAGACTATCCCACGCTTGTTGATATTTACTAATACCTGAGAAAGAAAAAGCGTAGCAAATAAAATAAATATTCCTTTATTTATAGTTTTAGACAGCAGGTGTGTTGGTCTACAGTAGAACAGCTAGATACGAGTCTGCTAGCTCTGAACAAGTTCTAATCAAGCTGATATCAATGTGTGTTGTGACTCTGCAACCTGAGTTTCTTCTTTGTAACATGACTGTCATCTTCTGACCAGGATGTGAGGACTCCGAGATCTCCATTCCAACTTGTTTCTGGCAAAGAGACCATTGACTCTTGAAAGCTTATAGTCCCAAAAATCTTGTCGGCCTCTTGGGTGCTGCTGGATTCATATCTAACTCTTCTTTATTTATTCAACTAAGGCTGCGGGCACACGGGCAGGAAAATGCGGGTGGGAAGCGTGGCTGTTTGCCCCGGGGCTAAAAAATGCGTGGTTGTGTAAGCAGACCTACCGTGGAGGTCCCGTGGAGGTCCCGTGGTAGGGAGGAGGTGCCAATCACTCCACAGTCCTTCGGCGCGGCAAAGAAGCGGGGCGTGAGGCAAACGGGGTCGGGGTTTTTTTAAACTCAAATGTGCGCATGCTCCCTTGGGTGCTTGTGCGCATCCGTGGAGACTTTGAAAAAAAACCACCTTTTTGCGAGGGGACATGGGCGGGCGCCGGAACTACCACCGGAAATGCGATCAGACGCCCGCCCTTGCCCCGCGGTTTCAGGAAACTAGTACCTCCGAGGTACTAGTTTTTTACCGCGCATCTTCGGCGGGAAGCCTCGGGTTCACCATGGGAACTCGATGCTTCCCAGATGTGGCGGTGAGATCGCGCCCGGAAAATCCACCTATCTTCTGTCCCTCTAGCGTGCCTAATGCTCCGTGTGACCGCAGCCACAATTTATTTTAAACATCTATTTTTACTTTAAAAAATAAACAGTTTTGCCACCTTTACACAGTTCACCATGGCTGCCAGTTCAGCAACCATCACTTTCCCTATTTAGTTTAGTCTTTTCCCGAGTCTAATTCATAGGATTTCTTTATCGGGTTTTAGCGTTGCGGTGACGTTTGAGCCTTCAGAGTAAAAGAGCATCTTTGCCTGCACGCTAGTGACAACCATATGATAAGGAAAACTGAAATTCCGCCAGAAACCTCATTCATGAAAACATGACACTAGAAGGAGAATTTTGGATAATGACGAGTTCTACAGAAAACTAGAAAACATTAGCATAACATGAGACAGTGCAAGTAGAATATCTTGAAACCGTAATGAACCAAGCTAAGTTCTACATATTCATCACTGCAGCCGCACTTTATGAACTGTGCCTACAAGATTACATAGTTACCAAAGTAATTCCTGCATGTACTGAAAGAGAACATAAAGTGTGGAAGGGTTCATGTTTTGGGAAAGTTTCGAGACAATGAACGTGAGGGAGTTGCACGATATAAGAAGTTACAATTCTCTTCTGGTATAAAGATTTCTCTTTTTTTAAGCCTAGGAGTTAGGTGTAATCAACATCAACCTATCTAAGGCTGCGGTCAGATGTGCATTAGATCCGGCATAGCTGCGAATGCCTGATGGATCTAAAGGGCACGATCAGACAACAACATCTGGGAGAGGTCCCACATTTGTCAGCAACCCATGCTGCCCTGCAATAGAAATGGAGTTAAAAGACACCAGGGAAAGTTCTGTCCTAACACTTGCTGATGGGCCAAGGATGAACTTTCCCCTGTCTAATCGCTCAAGCACGCTCTCAGGCGGTTGGGGTAGTCTGCTCATTCCATCCCGACTCTGTGCTGTTCCCCCCCCTTATCTTAGCAGTATGCACATAACTGCATACTCCATCAGGAGCCCTCAGTGCAGAGATGCGATTCCTCGAATTGTCCTTGTTTTATTAAGCTGAATGTGAGTTGAAGTTTTAGAATTTTAACTCCGTCTGTTTGTAGATATGTTTCAAATGTTTTAATGTTTCAAATATGCTTTAATTGTGAATGCCATTGGCCATGAACAATAAACATAAGCTAAATCCCCAATGTGGCCCCATCTGTGGATACTTCAGTCTGGAGACTGAAGCCATGAACAGACCAGAAAGATCTTCCAACAAGCCTGAGAGAAGTCCTGCCCCAGATTTGCTGAAAAATCCGCAATCATCATCATCACTGGGAGGGTGTGTGTGTGTGTGTATGTGTATGTGTAAAACCCTGCAAAATAATAGAAGTAGCACCTGTAGCTTTAAGAAATGAATGTCCTCTGTGCCCACTGCTCTAGGCAACAACAAGAGTCTTGCCAGCTGAATTCAGCCTTGGTTTCTGTCAGTAAAACGCAGAGGGAGAGGTCAGGACCCTTTCCAGGGCTGCTTTGACCTTTGAGGGAGGACTCACTGGCCTTATTGCCACCACCAAGTGACTTAATAGCACATGACCTGCATTACTCACCCAGGCCCGGCTGCTAGTTACTGGCAAACAGTCACCACCACACAAAAGCCAGAGTGGTGTAGTGGTTACAGTTTTAGACTAGGATCCGGGAGACCCAGGTTCAAATCCCCTCTCGGCCATAGAAGCTTACTGGGTGATCCTGGACCAGGCACTATCTCTCAGCCTAACCGACTTCACCGGGTTGCTGTGATATAAGCTGCTTTGGTTCCCTATTGTGGAGAAAGTCAGGGTGTAAATGAAGTAAATAGATAGTAGATACGGCTGAAGATGCAGGGCGGACAACAAGGTTGGCTGGTTGGTGAGTGGGAAAGAGAGAAGGAAGCAAGGAGAGATGAGAGCATGGGTGCTGCCAGGATGAGGGGGGGGAAGAATAGTGAGGGAAAGGGGACAGTGAGGTGTGGCTGGCTCCATCTGCCGTGGCAGCCATTTTGTGGCAGCCATTTTGTTGCTGTGCCCATGATGACATGTCAGAATTCCAAATGTGCCGGACAATGGAATCACAGCTTTGGGGACACCAGAGCAATCATGAAGCTCCCTTGCCCATAACCAGGGCTGTTTTGGGGCAGGAACGCACAGGAACGGAGTTCCGGCTGGCTCCTGAGTTGGCCACACCCAGCAGGAACTCATTAGCATCATAGGCCACACCCAACAGCAGAGACTCATTAGGATTGGCAACGTTAGGGGTGTGTGGCCTAACGTGCAAAGGGTCCCTGCTACAAAAAAAGGCCCTGGGTTTTGACAACAAACAAGGTAAACAGAATAAGAAGCAAAAGGTGGGTGTGGCTGGATGACCTCACTTCTGGCAACACGGGGCTGCGGCCTAATATGCTAATGAGCTGTGGTGTCAGGGTGTGGCCTAACATGCTAATGAGTTTTAGCTATTGGGTGTGACCTATTATGCTAATGAGTTCCTGCTGGGATTTTTCTACAAAAAAGCCCTGCCCATAACAACTCAACTTCCCCATTTGAAGTTGGAGCAAAAGCTTTGTCCTCCAAGCTGTGTGTGCGTGTGCAGGTTCAAGAGAATGCAGGTGATCTCATGCACACAGCGACTTTCGATCAACAGTAGTAATGTAGATGTTGTAGCCTGACAATGTAGTGGCCATAATAGCCGAAACTAGCTGGATCTCATCAGCGCTTGGAAGCTAAGCAGGGTCAGTACTTGGATGGGAAACCACCAAGGAAGATGGACTGCTAACGCAGAGGAAGGCAGCGGCAAAGTACTTCTGCTCGTCTCTTGCCTTGAAAACCCCGTGAGGTTGCCTTCATGTGGTTGCCATGAGCACTCGCAACTTGACAGCACACTTTGCCTTTAGCATGACAATAGAAGAAGAAGAAGAGATTGGAATTATACCCCATCCTTCACTACCTGAAGGAGTCTCAGAGGGGCTTACAATCTCCTTTCCCTTCCCCTCCCCACAACAGACACCTTGTGAGGTAGGCGGGGCTGGGAGAGCTGTCCCGAGAACTGCGCTTGAGAGAACAGCTCTGAGAGAACTTGTGACTGACCCGAGGTCACACCAGTGGCCGCATGTGGAGGAGCGGGGAACCAAACCCAGTTCTCCCAGATCAAGAGTCCGTGCTCCTAGCCAAACTGGCTCTCAGGACAATAATTCTCAGCTCACATACTTTGCCGTAAGAAACACATTAATTTAGATTATTAAGGGCTCCCGTGAGCCCAGATTACCCACCAGAGGAGGCTGCCTGCTGCATCTCAGGGTAATTCCTTGTTCGGCCTGACCTGGTGCCAGAGAAGATACGTTTAGACCACTGACTCAAATATTAAAACAAGGCATGGATTCCACTTCTTATTGTTTCACTTAGGGCATATACTTCTCCCCCCCCCCACTAATAGCAAAATACACCATCAATTTTAATTCAGAAAATGGATGCCCCCTCAGCTATCAGGTCTGGGGAACACTGCAGTATAAGAAACTGTTGAGGTTGCCCTGACCTGGATAGCCCAGGCAAGTCCAATCTCATCAGATCTTGGAAGCTAAGCAGGGTCGACTGTGGTTAGTGCTTGGATGGGAGCAGAGGTCATTTCGGGGGGGATCGCGGGGGATCGCAGTTCCCCCGGGTAAGGTACGGGGGGCAGGGCACATGACGAAGCCCCGCCCCCTGCTTCCGGCCGCCCCGCTTCCGGCCCTCATTCAGCCAGGAGGAGGCAGGAGAAGAGGGAGGGTAAGTTGCTTCCTCCCTGTCTCTCCCCCCCCTGCCTGCCTGGGGCCAGGGAGGGCCTTCGCGGGGCTTCCTTGCACTCCCGCCGGCCTTGCAGGTCCACCGCCGGGCCCCTCATGGGGCTCGGCAGTGGAGCTGCAAGGCCAGCGGCGGCGGCTGGGACCGTTGGGGCGGGGTGTGTGGCCTTATGACACACTTCCGGTGATGTCAGGGGGTGTGGCCTTATGACACACTTCCCCATATGCTAATGAGTTATGTAAATGAGTTCCCCTAGCTCTTTTTCTACGAAACGACCCCTGGATGGGAGCCTTCCTTGGAATACCACATTGGGGGAACGGGGGCAGGCTTTACTCAGCCACCTCTCAGAATTTCCTCCAGGCCCCCGGTAGGGGTCAGTCACCAGAGATCGATAAGACTTCCAGGTACACTCACATGCACACACACACAAAAGACAAAAAATGTTGAGGTTCACAGTCTGATATGCCAGTTTGATGCTAACAGGCATACCTTACTGCGTCCTGCGTTTAGAACAGTTTGTATCGCATTTTTAAAATCCTCTCTTCCCCCTGGTAGGTCAGTTACCATTCTAATTGGTGTTGTTAATGTGAACTGAATTTACGTGGTTAATATTGAGGAGCCGGGATTTGTAATAGTTAACGATGTCTAGAAGTTCAATAGATATTCACTCACCTTCCGCAGGGATAAACCTGTTCCTAGAACTTGCCCTGGGCAATCTGGTATTTCAACTCTCTGAATCACAGCTTTCCCCCTCCTCTCTTCAGATGAGCACATTAGCTCACACGTGTAATTCATCCATTTTTCGACATTCGTAACTGTGACATTTTCATTAATAATCGTTCCAAATTTCAGCAGACTCAGATTTACACATATTTAACCCTAGGATAAATTCCAAACACAGGCTTTGCTATGTAAGTCATAAATTTGGACGGGATATGCATATGAACTTGCTTCCGTGAATTATCCTTCTAACCTTAGGGATTTGTTTTTAACAAACCGGGGCATAAATTCAAACCATTGGAGACATAAAGGGAAATTAATTGGGTGCTCTTGTGTATCGTTGTAGAGATTCTTCCCGGCTCCCTCCCTTAATTTGTTCCTTTCATTCCTTCCCTTTAGGGTTTTATAATCTGGGAACTTTTAACAGACCTATCAAATGGTAGTCCGTAGAATAAGCACGGTATTTAAAATTTTAAATTATCTTTTTTTTGTGTGTGTGTTTCATTTCCATTTTTGATTGATAGATAGCTCTTTTCCTCCCCCTGATACATTTAAGCCCCTCGATTCCTGTAATTTTTAATAATTTCAAAAGGAAAGATTTGGCATAGTATAAAACACGAGGATGATAACAGGATGTTAAAATAGCATTGTTAAATAGTTGTTTAAGCCATTGGCAGCATGTACTCAGGATCAGCTGTTGCAAGGAAATTCATGTCCTTCATATTCAAATACCCTAGCAATTAAGTTATGCCTTTTCCTAATGTCAGTTTAGTAAGAGGACCCAGATGTCCTGTTAGCATAACCAGGGTTCCCCCCCCCCTTTTGCATTGAAACTTTATGGTTAGTTCCCCTCCCTCCCTGTTTATGGCTTGTGTGTCCTCATGGCTAGCAGCTTTCTGTATCTGATTCTGCTCCACTACCTCTTTTGAAGTTATTTATGATTTAATTGTATTTATTCACTTAACACAGATCCATCTGTGTCCCATTCCCAGTAGAAAGTCTCCTCATTTCATCTCTGTCACTAAATGCTAACATCTCATACATTTCTTAGCCCCTACATGCCTTTTGCAGTGTCGTTCCTATGGTAACTTAATGTGATTCCCTTTAACAGAGCTTACAGTATAATCATTTGAAGTTTTTTATTATTATTTGTGGTGCTTGTGTGTGGGGGTTTTTTGCCGCTTTGTATATGTCTGTGATTGTAAATAGCTTGATAAATACTGTTCTAACGTATACTATGTGTATGGTGTCTTCTGTTCCAGAAGCATGGCTTGGAAGTGTTTCATCTACTTTTTGTCTGTGAGGGGGTGACAACTTGATAGCAAAAAAAGAGTGTTTCTTCAGATCTACAACAAACCTTTTAATAGGAGCCAACTATCTGTCCACTTCTCTGTCATGAAATATAAATGTGTCTTAAATGTTAAAATATCAATCAGCGTAAAGATTCTCAAAAATAAGGAGGGGGCCTGCATGGGCTCTCTCTTCCCGCTACCTCTGGCCTTGTTGGGCACAGACTCCCCCCCCCCCCACATTCTGGTATGTCATAACCATTGCTTGCTCTTATATCCAAATCAGGAATTATTTTCAAACCACAGTTCACAAATCTATTACTAATCATGGTTTTAGGTCACAGTATAGAGGCAGTTCCTAGTTATGGCTTGTGACAAAATGAAGTTAAAATAGTAAAGGAGAATAGGAAAAGGGGGAAAAAATCTGTTGAGAGTATGAAGAAAGAAGTTGGAACTGAGAGAGTATTGGTCACTGCCTGGCTTGCCCATGGTTGACCAGCTTGGGAAACTATGGCCCCGGCCACACGGGCCGGATATCACAGTGGGGGGGAGGCATGGCTAATTGCCCCGGCGCAGTTTGATCCACGATTATGTGATCAGACGTGCCGGTGGCACACCATGGGTCCTTCCCTCGGCGCTGGCGAGTAAACGAGGGACTGGAGGGGAATGCTGCACGCCGCCGCGATCACACCACGGGCGTCTGGAGGCACCCCGTGGCAAACGTTTACTAGTACCTTGGAGGTACTAGTTTTTTAACGTGCATTGTCGGCGGTAAGCCACGGGTGCGCTCCACTTCCCAGATGTTGGGGTGTAATCGCGCCCGGATAATCCGCCCACCATCCGTGCCTCTCCCACGGCAACTTTGCCGTGTGACCGGGGCCTATGTAGAAGAAGAAGAAGAAGAAGAGATTGGATTTATACCCCACCCTTCACTCGGAGTCTCAGAGCGGCTTACAAACTCCTCTCCCTTCCCCTCCCCACAACAGACACCCTGTGAGGTGGGTGGGGCTGAGGGAACTCTGACACAAACTGCTCTTTTTCAAGGACAGCTGTGCCAGAGCTTGTGACTGACCCAAGGTCACATCAGCAGATGCAAGTGGAGGAGTGGGGAATCAAACCCGGTTCTCCCAGATTAGAGTCCACACACTTAACCACTACACCAAACTGGCTCTGGTGGATGCTGACAAATTCATGGCTGAGGAAAGTCAGTTAGTGACAGTTAAAGGCTGTTAGTGACAGTTGGGCAGACAGTGTTGAGGAGAAGACACTGAAGGAAACACCATTATGAAAATAGGACCTAGAAAGGCTTGGTTTACCAAGCCACAAAGGAAAAATGTATGGGATGGAAATAGAAAGGTTGCTGTATCTACACAGGAGCAGTAGTTAGTGTTATCATACTTAAAGCTGAAAGTTGTTTTGTTATCTACATCTTAATAAATCCTGGATTTAAAAGATCGGAAACCTCAAGGGGTGGCAGTAACAAGAATAAACTTTTTTTTGTCACACTGTTAACCATCGTTTGATTCAGATGTCCTGTGAGCAGTGATTAAAGCAAAATGGAAACATAAAAGGTGCACTGCTGGATCAAAGCCAGTGGTCTGTTGAGGCCAGTATCCTGTTTCACACTGTTGCCCCGGAGGGCAGACAAACAGGGCACAGAGGCCAAGGCCTTTTCCTGATGTTGCCTTTTATCACTGATATAGGTGGCAGCGGGGAGGGATACATATCTTCATAGGACAATTCCAAACTGTGGCTTGTTGAGCGACTCCTGTAGTGCCCAAAGTGAATCAGCGATGGCAGTTCAAAATACATCTTCAGCATATGATGTCTGTGAAAAAGATTATAATTTAAGCCTGGCTCCATGTACTGGAAATCTCAAGGGTTTTTATTTGGGAGTGAGGGGAGGTCTGCCTGACTGTCAGCTGTCAAGTCAGCTGGCTTGTTCTCTTTCCCCACTCGCACCTGGCTGGATGACCTTGGGGAAGCCATAGTTCTGACAAGAGCTGTTCTTGAAAAAAGAGCAGTTTCTGTCAAGAGCTCTCTCAGCCCCACCTACCTCACAGGGTGTCTGTTGTGGGGAGGGGAAGGGAAAGGAGATTGTAAGCCGCTCTGAGACACCTTTGAGTAGTGAAGGGCGGGGTATAAATCCAATCTCTCTTTCTCTCTCTCTCTCCTCTCTATCTGCTCACCTGGAAGATGGTGTTTTTGGTGGCCATCACTGCATCAGAATGAGCCGGTGACCTCTGTGCCTTTTGAGCAGACAGTCCTTACACTGTATTTCACAGTGGCAAGCTAATCTTTGGCCCTGACCAATCCCTTCTGTCAAAGGTCGTTTCATCGTTCCATCTCTCATGACCTACAGTACTATGTACTTTCTTCCCGGATCCAACTGATGAGGGACAATGAGCGCTGCATTCCTTGGATATTCGCAGGGCTCTCTCCTTCTACCTGACTAGAGTGAGTCCAAAAAAATGACACAGAATCACTACACAGAGACTGTCTAAATGGCTTGTCTCCATGATTTCTCTTTGCTACAAACTGCTCAGCCTCGGGCTCATTCAAGGAGAGCTGTATCCACTTCTGCAGCTTTCCTTGGGGGCATGTGCCTTGATGACATCTTCAAGGCGGCAGCGTGGTCCTCTCCGTCGGCAGGGCCCTGGATGTCAGATCACGTTGAGACACATCTTTTGTACAGGCTGCGCTGAAGTGTATCTTCCAGTAAGCTGCGGGGCTGCATTTTGACTCGCGGCTTCGCCCGATTTCCCCCGCAGTTTTGTGATCCTGTTTTTTGAGGATCACGAAACTGCGGAGGAAATTAGGCGAAGCCGCGGGTCAAATGCAGCCCCGCGGCTTCGGGTGTGAAATTGACCAATAGTATCGGGGCAAACGGCGGCGCAACATCGAGGCAGCTCTAGTGCGAAATCAGCCTTCGAGTGGTCATCTGTGCAGTCACACACGCCCTTCCTTCCTTCCCCACTGCTGGCATCTCTCAGTCTCTTACTTTGAGTTGACGGGACATACTGGTGGTGGTCCAAAGGAACTAAGGTGGTGGTCCAAAGGAACCTTTCCCCTTAGCTCCAGGCATGCATAGTCAGTGCCTGCTCCCCAGAGTGAGGGGAAAGCACTCCAAAAGCATTAGAGGATAGCTCTTGAACTCCTGAGGTTGGGTTCATGGAGAGGTGCAAACGCCCAAGTGTGTGACCGCACAGATGACCACGCAAAGCTAATCAGTTACAGGTAAGCAGCCTGTTTTTGACAGCACCAAAGGCTGTGTATGAGCAGCATAATTGTCAATGGGATTTAGTAGCAGGCCATTTTGTGAGGAGGACGGGGCCATTTTTGCCAGGGCAAACCCCCCCCCCCAAAAAAAACCAAACCCTGTAGCAAAACTGGAGGTTGCTAGCTAGAAGTTTACAGTACTTCTGTTGACCACCACGACTGGTCAAAAGTTGTAAAGAGTTATTCAGCTACACCTGTGGGTGGATAAAATTATGCAGCTCAATGGTAGGCACTTAAGACTACATGCAAGACACATTTTCTAGCATAGCTGCCCCCACTGAGTGTACCTTATGTGGTTCTCCCGACCATTTTATTTAGTTTGGTGCAGTGGTTAGGAGTGTGGGCTCTAATCTGGGAGAACCAGGTTTGATTCCCCACTCCTCCACATGCAGCTGCTGGCGTGACCTTGGGTCAGTCACAAGTTCTTTCAGAGCTATTTTCTCAAGAACAGTCCTCGGAAGAGCTCTCTCAGCCCCACCTACCTCACAGGGTGTCTGTTGTGGGGAGGGGAAGGGAAAGGAGATTGTAAGCCACTCTGAGACTGCTTTGGGTAGTGAAGGGCGGGATATAGATCCAGTCTCCTCTTCTTCTTTTCACAGGGGAATTGGGTGGCCACTGTAAAAAGGGCCTACTATGAGTGGCAGTAGAACTCTCTTCCCAAGATGATCTACCTTGTAAGCTGCACTTGAGACTCCTTTGGGTAGTGAAATGTGGGAGTATAAATCCAATCTCCTCCTCCTCTTCTTCTTAAAACGAACCTGCATAAAGAGTATTTTATGTGATCACACAGAATCGTCAGTCCTCAGTTCCTTTCAGAAATGGTACAGTCCTGGGAGAGCTCTGCCATACATTTTCTTTCCCCTGAATATGCAGATAAGCTTTGAGAAATCCACTGATCCATTTCCAGCCTGTGTCTACTGCCTCATTGAAGTTAATGGGGCAGTTCATACTTCTGAGAGCTATTATTTCATACTTACAAAATAATAACTTCATTATAGCTTCATGTTTTTTATTCTTAACCATTGCTACTTTTATTCCTTATTATAAGCAAAAGACAGAGTGGTCTCATGATGAGTCGAGGAAGTATTAAACTACAGTATAACCGTCCAATTTAATTTAATGATTTGGGTTTTTTTTTCCTTTAAAGAACAATCTGTAATGCACTATTTTACTTAATGTTGTTTTTATTTTACCTTCCTTACCAATTAAAGACATTGGGTTGGATCCAGTGCGAACGCTTCTGGAAGGAGCTGGTGAAGTGGATCTTTCCCCCTCCCGAAACAGCCTGCTGTTCATCCTGAAATGACTGGTTAAATGTTGGGAGCCTTATGGGAAACTATATCATGGAACAGGGCATCCCCTCCCCCTGTGAGAGCCAGTTTGGTGTAGTGGTTAAGTGTGCGGACTCTAATCTGGGAGAACCGGGTTTGATTCCCCACTCCTCCACTTGCACCTGCTGATGTGACCTTGGGTCAGTCACAAGCTCTCGCACAGCTGTCTTTGAAAAAGAGCAGTTTGTGTCAGAGTTCTCTCAGCCCCACTCACCTCACAGGGTGTCTGTTGTGGGGAGGGGAAGGGAAAGGAATTTGTAAGCCGCTCTGAGACTCCAAGTGAAGGGCAGGGGATAAATCCAATCTCCTCCTCCTCCTCCTTCTTCTTCTTCCTCTTCTTCTTCTTCTTCTTCTTCCTTACAATTTTACTTCATCGAGGAAGGAGGCTTTGCTTGATTCTCCCTTGTCCCTTCCTTGGGTCTCCCTGCCTCAGGTGGGACTTGGAGATCCTCCAGAATTAGAACTCCAGAATACAGAGATCAGTTCTCTGCATGGGTCATTTCGTAGAAAAAGAGGTGCAGGAGCTCATTAGCATAACTCATTAGCATAACTTATTTGCATATTCCACACACCCCTGATATCACCGGAAGTGTGTCAGAAGGCAACACCCACTGCTCAGGCGCCACTGGACTGTTTTGGATTGCTAGCTATTGGGGGGGGGGACATGCGGATCTGTCCTCGCAGAGGAGGGAGAGCTTGTACCTGAATAAAACTTGGTCTTAAAGGTGCCACTGGACTGTTTTGGGCTGGGGGAAGCTCTGCAACTTACCAGGCTGCTTCTTGCTCTGACTGAGGGCTGCTGGGAGCAGGGGGTGGGGCTTGTTGCATGTGCCCGCCCCCTGGGCTCTTTACTGCCAGGAGCTCCGCTCCTGTGCGCTCCTGCAGGAAATGGCCCCTAGTTCTCTGAGAGAAAACGATAGCTTCGGCGGGTGGACTCTATGATATTATATTACGCTGAGACTCCTCCCCTCCCTAAACCCTGCCTTTTTCGGGATGTACTGCAAATATCCAGGAATTTGTCGGCCTGGAATCTGCAACCCTACACCCTGTCCTTTGTTGCATTTTGTTTGTGAGGCTCTCCAAAAACTCTCAAGTGAGGAGTGATGGAACAAATGGTGGGCTGCTTAGGGAAAAAGAAGGCAGGGGAAGATCTATTCCACCAACTAATTCCATAGACTTTTCTGCTAGACGCATCCCTTTGCTCCTCAGTTTCAGAAGTATTCTGGGGAAAGCACTGTACTTTCCAGCTATAGTTCTGACCTGGAAAGCTGGCAATTTTAGCAGGACCCTCCTTGTAGAACTTTACAACGGTGTGGGGACTTGGCTTATCAAGCAGAGGTGACCATGTCCCAGGCCATATAGGGGTTGAAAGTTTAAACTTTTTGAAAAGTTCTGTGTGCTAACACCTTCCTCAGAAATGGCAGTAACCTGCCCAGTATATAACCATATTTATTCCTTTAAGACTAAAGGTAATGGTGTTGCTGATCTAAGAAACTGCTAATCTTTACATTTAATCAGGGGGTTGTGGGGGAGAAGAATGAGCACTTAACAAGAACTTAAGTTCATTATACAAGGTCTGGCTGATTCCTCCTTTCCAATGAAGGGTACTATGATGGATCTCGTCCACTTCCCTCCCTCATTTTCCCTCCATTTTTTATGTCCATTCACTAACTGAGCAGTCCTGGTAATGTGTCATCTTCTCCCTTGAAGAAACTTTGGCTGTCCCACCCTTTGTCAGTGAGATATAGTGACTATTTTCTCAGCCCAGGAACCTGAGGGAAGGGATGGGATCGCCCTCTAAGTTAAACCCCTGAAAATGGCACTTGAGAGGCTTTTAAAATTTAAATATAACAAAATATTTTATTTAAGCTTGAGGGGAAAGTTGAAGTGAAATCAGGGGTTGAAACTGCTGAGGTAGAATTAGTACAAGCACAGAGTTTTGTTATTATATATTAGGCTAAAGAGAGATTCTTAAAGTTATTCACAGTTACTTAGATCATTACATTGAGAGGCTTTTGTTCCATTGTTTTCCCAAACACTTTATTTGAATAATCACTGACTCTTTTTGTTAGATCGCCGCTAACAAAGATCCGGAGAGTGATTTCAGCAAAAGCGAACAGCTTTATTGAAGGTTCGAACAAGCGCTTGAATAAGTCATAACCAGAACAGTTTAACATTGGGAGCTAGGCTCCTTTTAAACATTCCCGGGCTAACGTAGCCACGCCTCTGTACAATAAACAACCAATGAGGTTGTGCGGATAACGTCCAATTAGAGTCTTTCCCTCGCAGGGAACTGGTGCAGTCCTGATTGGTCGCTGTTGTGAAGCGACCAATAGCATGTCGGTTCGGAGGAGCCTTACTCGGGCTCGAGCTTAACATGGGGAGTCAATACAGTGATTCATGTAAGCCTTTTCAATATACTACACTCTTGGTTCCCAGAAGGCTAGTACCCTCTTCCCAGTACCCAAACCCCTTCCCTTGGAACACCAAACCTTTTTTTGAGTTGTTAATAGGCTTTTAGGTCTCTAAAGACATTTTCTAATCACACCGGACCAGGGATCTCTGTACTCCTAAGAGATAACTCTCCCTATCTAACTGGGTAGGGATTCTTCTTCTCTCTTTAGTAGATCTATCCTGTTTCCTTTGGCCTGAATGGGGGTCCTCTTCTACTACTACCCAAACCTCTTTGCCAAACTTTCCCCCAGTTCTCTATCTGTGTACAAAGTACTCTCAACTAATGCTGAATTCAGACTGTATTCAGTCACGGCTGAAATTTGAATTCGTCAGCTTTCATGATCATGGGCCTATTGTGGTGTGGCCTACAGGCTCTGGGGAGGCCTAGTGGCTCCAGGTAAGCCTGTATGGGAGTAGTCATCAAGGCCTACATTTCCCAGGTTCCCTCTGGACCCTTTGAATGGGTAACAGGAGATTTTGGAGGGAACAGAGGATGGTGCCTGGGAAGAGGCGATAAAAGGCCTTGCCCAGAGTGGGAGGGGGTTCTCTCTCAGGGAGCAGGGCTGGTGGAAGCTGCTGTAGACAGAGGGATCCCTCATGCAAAAAGGGGCGGGACAGTGTGAACGGGTACCTAGGGAAGGCCAGGACTGTGTAGGCAGACGCGTTAGGATTTATTATTTTACTGATTTACCCGCCTTTACTTTGCTAATTTCCCCTGCTTGTTATTGATCTACAGTTGTTGTTTGTTACTCTGTCTGGGTCCTCATGCCTCATTCGGTCATGTACAAGGGGAAACCTATTATAAAAGTCCTGTAAAAAAGGGTAGGGTGGGTGCTCTGGGCCTTCCCAAGGAGACCCAGACCAGAGTGGTGGCAGCCAGCAGTGAACTTTCCTACCCGCTGCCAGTGACATCAGCATTAAGCTCTTTTCTGTCAGGGCCATTCACAGATGGTATCAATACATATCTCTTCTCAGTTAAGGCAAGAATCTCACTGAATCTCCTCCGCATATGGCTTTCACAAGTTAAATAGGCATATGATCATACTGAAACTCTTCAGCCAGTGGAAAATTTAGGTGAAAAAAACTTTTTGAGTTCAAATTTATAGCAAATCTGATTTCAGTTGTAGGAAAGTACAGCTCTCTCTTTTTACCTTCTAGATTGCACAAAACTGCTATGTACGCTTCTCCCTCCCTTTCTGACTGAAGAGATATCAGAAAGGGAAGGGAAGCAGCAGTAGATGCCCAGGATAGCCTTGGTATTTACAGAAGCTCCTTTACAGGCACTGAAAATCTTGGCTAACAACAAAAGTAAAGATCAGTGGCAAGCCTAGTGCTGCAAGGGTCTTAGGAACAGTGCAGAAAATGCTTTTGCTTCATAAGGTAAAGTTAAAAACTACCCTCCATCATATCCCCCCCTCTCCATTTTTATGACAAAAATAATCTGGCAGCTAGCCACAATGAGAAACAACTGGTCGTGCCACTGGAAAATTGGCAAGTTGGCAACTGTACACTCCTGAAATCATGGGGAGTGTAAAGTGAGACAATCTAGGGTCCATGGTTACTCTGGGAGCCTATTGAACTATGTTAGTAATATGTAGGGTTGCCAAGTCTTACCTTGGCTTTAGCAGGGAGCGCGCACACCACGATGACGCCACCCGGAAGTGATGTCATCGCGCTTCCCCTCGAATGAGAGATGATGATGTCACCTCCGGGTGATGTCTTCATGCCAGGCACGTCTGGCACTTTGGGGGCGTGGTTCCCCCAGTGGCCCAATCCGGGCCCGCAGGGAATGGGCCTCTCGAGCGGGGGTTTCCCTGCCTCCCAGGGGGACCTGGCAACCCTAGTAATATGACTTGGTTTCATTTGATTGTGTGGCAACGTCTGCCTGGGGGCCTGGAGAAAATCTGGTAGCCTGTGGTGGTTCTCAGCAGACCAACCTTTAGAACCAGTGTAGGCCTGTGTTGGTTGCCAGATGTCCCAGGAATTTTATTTTTCAACAAAGTGCCACATCCAAGGTATGTTGTCATGAAGAAGGCAACCTCATGAAATTTAGATTTTTGTGCTCATCTGACTATAACTAGCAGATGACTCTTGGGGTGATTTCCCACAAGCGGTGCTCCGCACTCACTCTTCTCTTTGGCCCGATGGTATGTGTCAATTTCACACAAGCTGCTGCGCGGCCGCATTTTGCCCTGCAGCTTTGTGTGATTTTCCCTACGTCTACTCATTCCTCAAAAAACAGGATTGAGTAGACGCGGGGGAAATCGCACGAAGCTGCGGGGCAAAATGTGGTCGCGCAGCAGCTTGTGTGAAATTGACACGTACCATCGGGCCAAAGAGAGGAGTGAGCGCGGAGCAGCGCTTGTAGGAAATCACCCTTGTAGTTTAAAAAGACCAATGTACCAACTTAGTGTAAGATGGTAATTTCAGCTAGTATCTCAGCAGCTTGTGTCATTTTCTGATGGTGTTTTTTTTTCCCTAGAAAAAAACAAAGTGTCTCTAAGTGAGGTTGCTAACTGTAGCTTACAAAATTCCTGCAGATTTAGGAATGAGGAGGATGGAGGTAGGGAAGGGAATCCAGAAGGGATATAATGTCGTAGTGTTTGCCCTCTGAAACTGCCATTTTCTCCAGGGGAACTGCTTCCTGTAGTCTGAAGATCAGTTGTCATTTTGGGAGAACTCCAGGCCCCGCTGCCCTTAAAGTGTTTTGTTTTCAGTTCCACATAAGTTAAATCCCGAACTTGTTAACAAGGATGTTCCTTAAATTACCATAATTCCATCTTTGATGACCGTTTCTGTGGTTGAAGTTCCATTTCAAAGACATAATTTCTCTTATTCTTCTGCCCCTTCTGATGTTGTTGTGGGCACCTTGTCCCCAAAGAGAGCCAAAGACCCAGCAATATCATGACCGCAACATGTTTCCGGGCCCCAAGTAGCCGGCAAGGGTTTGGCCCGGCTAAAGTACAGCATGGGCCTGCTAATGATGGCTGATGGTGTCAAGGAGCAGAGTCAAGCAGAAATGTAAGAAATTGTTTGTAACGCACAGGCCCAGATCTTTTCCTGGTTACTAGGATCCTTGTACTAGGCTAGGAACCTTATGCTAGCCAAATTGCCTTCCGGTGTTATTTTTCTACTATGCATGTTATTGCTATAGCTCAGATGGACTAAGGATAGTTCTATTCTTATAAACATTGAGTAATATCAAATTTGTTTAATATTTTTGAAAACGATGGTTTTTCCCCCCTAACCCCAGATTTAACTGATGACACTTTGTGAGTCTGGAAACATAGCAAGTGCCTCCGATTAAAGATAAGCTCCATTTCTCCTGATAAAACTCTTAAAGTGCAGTCCTGTCCTAGGACTGCCAGGCTTCCTGCTACAGCATAGCCTCCTATGCATCGCTATATCACTTCCAAGTAAGACCCAGAAGTCACATATGGTAGCTCTAGGAATTGCAACAAACTCAGTGACTTTTATTGTAGAGTTTCCAATGATTCCTACAGATACTCTACATCACTTCCTGGCTCCTGATAAAACTCTTAAAGTGCAGTCCTAGGATAGCTACAGCATAGCCTCCTATGCATCGTTATATCACTTCCAAGTAAGACCCAGAAGTGACATATGGTAGCTCTAGGAATTGCAACAAACTCAGTGACTTTTATTGTAGAGTTTCCAATGATTCCTACAGATACTCTACATCACTTCCTGGTTTTCCCCAAAAGTGACACAGTGGCTGCCATGCCCCCCGCCCAATCCTATGCAGAGTTACTCCAGTGTGAGTTTATGGATTTCAGTTGGTTTAGACTGGAATAATTCTTCATAGGGCCTCACTATTAGATTCTACATTAAAATCTAATTTTCCATCCTGCTAAATGTTTTGATTGAACAGCGGAATGTTGACTTTGTATGATATCTCTGAAGTCTAGTTACTGCTATATGCAAGTATTTAATAATTCTTTGGAATCAGCATTGTTAATAAATGTTGTCTACTCTGTAAGTCCTCCAAGTGCTAGCAGTTCAGAAAAAAAGTATACAGTGTATTCATGTGCTATGTTTGTTGTGGATTAAGTTCAGCATCAATAGACCACATTGAATGTTGCATCTAGGGTTGCCAAGTCCATCTTCCACCCCCAGCGGGGGACTTTGGGGGCGTTCCTGGAGGGGGAGGGGCATCCCCGACGTGATGATGTCACGTTGGGGACGTCCGCCGCCCCCCCACCCGTCCGTGTGGGCCGGATCTCCAGAAACAGCAGTTCCCTGCACTTAAAGTAGCCGGCAGCCGGCGTTTCCCCTTTAAGAGCAGCTGCGTTTCCCTTTTAAGAACGAAGCCGGCATTTCCCTGCAAGCTTGCGGAATTCGCGCTTGGGATGAAACACGGGTTGCACACACTTCAAGGGAGAGAGATGAGTGGCTGTGGGTGTTGGGGGTGGGGCTTCCCCCGCCAGCCATTTGGCCGGCAGCAGGTAGAACCCTCTGGCGATGGGTAGAACCCCCCCCAAAACGGGGGACCCCTGGCAAACCGGGGGGGGGGGTTGGCAACCCTAGTTGCATCTGTTGAGCAGGCCTAACATTGACCTGGAGTGCGTGTTTCTTAACATGCGTCTACAAAATTCAGATGAATATGTAGCCCTGTTTGCCGTATCTCATTTGCTTCCCTGATCTGCAACAAATTACTTACGTTTGTGACAGCCAAAGAAATCTTTAGCTGTGCAGCGCTTTGGCCTATTAACGGCAAGTGTTTCCAGTTCCCATTCTATATCAAAGCCAGCAGTCAAACAACCCCTACTTCGGCTTAGATTGCTTTTTTTTAACTTTGGCCGCTGTGGGGTTTTTTCCGAGACCCTTAATGCATGTTTGCCTACTGTGTTTCATGGAGAAATCAAATTGGTTCCATGGCACATAAATGTTTTATGCAATATTCCATAGAGAACATTAAATAAAAATGAAGAAGGCTTGACCCCCTGGCACCTACACCCATTTCTTATGTCAACTGGGGAGCCGCTGAAAGCTCTCTGTGCTTGTAGCCCTTCTATCTAGCGGTGACCCTCCTTAACATTTAGCAGGTGACTCGATTAAACATAAATCAGGCATAAAATGCCCTGCACGAGGCAGCACACTGAATCAAGCAAATTATCAAAATGGCAAAACTCATTTTGCGCTGAGGGCAATGTAAGCTGCCAGCATTTATACATCAAAACTTCACTCAATGTAAGATTGATTTTTATTTTATTTTGTTTATTTTAATTCCCCATAGCAAGCTGCGTAAGCCCTGTACAATGCTGCTTGCATCATTAGGCTCCTAAGAAATGCTTTTTAGCAAGGGGAATGAGCACCAGATCGTGCCGCAAACGCAATCCATCTCCAGGCTCGTATGCCACAGTACTCTTGAAGCCAGTTCGAACAGATCATTTTTCTTGGGGGGTTTGCAATTGCATTGAAATATAAGCGCCTGCGACTGTATGGATTTTCTTTTTGTCTCTCTGACTCTATCAAAAATAAGACCACCAAAGGAATAATGTAATAGAATCAAAGCACTTGGAAGCGGCATCCCAGATATTTCCCAGCTCCAGTCGAGATGTTCAGATTAAAGTATATAAGCCCAGTCTTAGGGCTGGAATGAATTTTTATGTAAGATGATACATGTCTTCCTTTCACAGTTCTTTTTTTTATGCTGCTTTAAAACATGTCAAAATAATCCCCAGCAGAGGAATCTAACAGGAATGTCAGCTCTGTGGTTATGTAAATCGAATTGAGTGCTTTACGGCAGTTTTAAGATTTTTATAACTCCGAAGTTGTTAACAGCCAGCTGGTTTGTATCTGTTTTTTATGGTTATTTCTGTCATAGGCAGCCTCCACGATTTTTAATTATGTTTTATGGTATGTGTTTTCCCTCCTTTTGAATCCCCAAAGCCCCTTTTTGCTTTAGAAGATATCTTCCAGAGGGAAGGAAACGAGCAGTGGTTTGGGATTCCATCATTAGAAAAACCATTGTATAATTGCTTCAGGTGTTAGAAGTGTTAGAAACCATGGGGCAAAGAGATCTGTGTGGCTGGCTACCTCTAGCCAGCAAGTTTCACACACTCTATGGTTAAAGACAGAGAGATTGGGATCCTGGCAGGGTTGCCTTGCCTTCTGGAACAGCCGATTTCCAAATAGTATTGACTACAACATGTGAAATGTTATTACTATTAGCTTCACAGTTCAGCAAACTCCTTGCATCTGAGATCATATTCAAAAGATTCTTGAGCACATTGCAGGGTTGAAATTACTTTTATATAAGGTGCTGCATTCATAATGCAATTAATATAATGGGAGTTCTGGAAAAGATTGGTAGTTTTCTTTCAATGCAAGGAGGTTGTAAGATTTATCTTGGATCCCAAATTATCCATATTGGGTTTTTTTATAGCATCTAAAGTAAAACAACATTTTTAAATGTTTCATTCCCAAGAAACATGCCCAAAAGCACTGAATTAAAATGTATTTTGAGGTTTTAATATTTTAAATTGCAGTTGGATTGATAGGAATATTTTTGCCATGCAAAGCCCCCCCCCCACACACGTTTTGTCCCATTGTTAATATTTAGGACTTCGGTAAAATGGAGTGGACTTCCCCCTTTAATGACACCTTTCTCCTCTAGAAATAACATATCTCATTTTTGGCATAGCATTGTGTTAAGTTCTGGAGCCTTAATCTATTTGCTTGAGATATCACTAAATGAATTTTGTAAATTAGTTCTGCCAGATCAAGCAGCAAATACCTACCAGCAGCCGCTACGATCCCGTGCTATGTATGAGATGTGTGTAGGTCATGTTATCTCTGGGGTTTACCCATGCACAGCCATGTGCGAGGTTTACAGCCAATGTCATTTGAAGAAGGCATTTCCACAGAGCATAGCAGAAACAATATCAGCTTCTGCCTTATAGTCAACGAATTGATTTGTGTAATCCAATTTCATTACTTTAACAGGCTAGAATCAATATAGGTATTATCATCAAACTTAATATCTACAGACGTTATGACTCCAAAAGGCTACTTGTATTACACTGTATTATCATATTTAAGCACTTGACCGTTGAAGATTAGGGAATGTTTGCTTTCCACCCATGGTTCCTTCACTGTCTAAAAGTGTTGGATTTAAAGAATAAAACATGTCCAGTGCTGTTCTTTGAATCCAGGTCTGCAATCTTCAACCCATTGATCTGAGAGTAATTGACGAGCAAGACACTCGGACTTGTCCAGAATGAGCGATTTTGAGATCTGAAGACCTTAGGTCAGATGTCCTGAAGTGACTTTGCCGAGTTGTTTCTTGGACGTTTGTGGCTCAGTAAAGATGGATGCATGATTTGTTTATGGGTAGAGATGAACCGAGAGTAACAAACACATGGCTAATGATCTTATGTGCAGCCAGTTCTGCCAGCCAGTCCTTATCAAGACAGTCTTGACTGGAGATTCCCACATCGGGGTGGTGGTGGTGGTGGTGGGAAACACCAAAACTTCTTTGTATTTCGTTACTATGCACTGTGGGAACAAATACATTCTACATCATATTTTATATGAACACACATATTTTGACTTGTATATCTTTTTTCACTAGCAGAACATCATGCAATCCTAAAAAACACTTTCCTGGGATTAATCCCCATTTAGTAGACCTGAGCAGGATTCTGCATGGAACTACATAGGTTTGCTGTCTTAGTTCCTATTGCTTCATTCGCCTAAGGCTAACCCATCCTTACCATTTGCATAAGGAACGAGGGGGCTACTTCTCTGGGGTAGAGCACATGGCTTGCATGCACAAAAGTTCGATTTATTATTTATTTATTTAGAACATTTTTGTATCTCACCTTTGTGCCCAGTTAGGATCCTCACAGCAGCAGACAAAAAGAGATTAAAATTAACTTTCAGTATTGGTAAAGGTAAAGGTTCCCTTGCTCGAAAGCCAGTCGAATCCCACTCTAGGGTTGCAGTGCTCATCTCCATTTCAGAACCGAAGAGCCAGCGCTGTCCGAAGACGTTTCCGTGGTCATGTGGCCAGCATTGACTAAACACCAAGGTGCATGGAACGCTGTTACCTTCCCACCGAAGTGGTACCTATTTATCTCCTTGCAATTTCTTGCTTTCGAACTGCTAGGTTGGCAGGAGCTGGGGCCAGAGACGGGAGCTCACTCCGTCATGCAGCAACTCAGGTCTCGAACTGCTGAACTACTGACCTTCCACAGCCTGCAGTTCAGTGTCTTAACCACTTGAGCCACCACATGTACATGGTACATGTGTATAAAATGGACCAATAAAGGGGGGGGGGCAGTCAGTAGGGATACATCAGACAAAGTTTACACCCATTGGAGGAAGCCAATGGTTAAGGGGATTGACAATGCTGTATACAAACCACACATAAGGCTACTTGGGACAGCATGACAAGAAGGTGACGGGGAACAGCTGTAGTTCAGTGGTGGTGTTTTCTTGGCATGCAGAAGATCCAGGGTCCAGTCCCTGGCATCTCCAGTTAAAATGATGATGTGATGTGAAAGACCTCTGCCTGAGCCCTTGGAGACCCTCTCTGCCAGTCTGAGTAGACAGTATGGACCTTGGTGGACCAACAGTCTGATTTAGTATAAGGCAGCTTCATGTCTTCATAGGACTACCGAGGTGAAGGTGAGCTGGCTGTGCTGTGTTTTCAATTATTGGTTTTGTTTCTTTCTCATTCCCAATGGGAATTGGTGTGGGAATGAGCTTTGATGGACTTGTGTATTGTTGCAGTGTTGAAGGGAAAATGAATGTGCATAGTTTTAAAGCAAGAAATCTTCTCATGCAGTATATTTTGTGTGCAGTATATAGGTATTGGCAGCTGCAATCTTAAGGACAGTTTCCTGGAAGTAAGCCCTATGGAGTAGTGTGGGACTTACTAATGAGTATACTGGCTTTGCTCTGTATGGGAAGCTCTGTCTCCCAGCCTTGCAGCTTATAGTGAGCAATTCTAGCTCGCCTCCTTGTGGTGCACCCGGGATAATGCTAAAGAGCTAGAACTTGTGGCTGCCAGACAATCATAGGATTTCCTGGCTACACTACACACATGGAAACAATCAACCAGTCCTTCTCAGGACTACTTGACAAAGGGGATAGGAGACTGCATCCGAATCTGTCAAATGAATATTGAAGCTATAAGCAAGTCTAAATGCCAACACTTGTCACAAATCTTACTGGCCAATAAAATAGATTTAGCTCTTGGTAAAGAAACTAATCTTGCTAACAAAAATAAAACCCACCACAGAGCGAAAATTGCGGGATATGATGTTATTGGCATCACATACCACCATACCTATGGCATAGTGACTTATGCCCGAAGCAACATTGAAAATGTGAAGCTGGTATTGACCATTGTCCCCAGTGACATCCACATAATCATAGTTAAATTTGGGGAAGTACATGTTGTCAATGCTTACAAACCTCCTGAAGTTTCATGGCCCACACGTGTCCTATCAACCTACCCTCATCCTTCTGCATACGCTGGTGACTTTAACAGCTATCATGGAAATTGGAGATACATGGTTGATTATAAGAATGGTGAGGCACTTGTCAACTGGACTGGTGAACATGGCTTGCAACTTGTTTTCAACACTAAAGACAGAAGCACTTTCAGATCAGTGGCATGGAATAGCGAGTCCAACCCAGATTTAATATGGACCCAGAAAAGTCCAGACGTGTTCTTGAGGCTTTCCCACACAGTCAGCATCAACCTGTAATCCTCAGGCCTAGGAATCCAAATACCAGTCACAGGGTCATTTGTTCATTTTTCATTACGGTCACTTGATCAATCATAGAAAGCATTTACACTTAAAAATTAAGGCATACAGTAGACCAAATAAAACAATTTTAAATTAAACTCTTGTTAAAGTACAGTTTCTGAGACCTAAATATCACCAGACCAGAATCTAGCTACTTGATGAGTAATCTTGGCATTCTTATCAGAGAGAAGATAATCAAGTCTAACTTTTTCAGTGCGACCAGAGAATTTGCCTAACAATGGAGTCATAATCTCATCATGTGCTTCCTTATAACATGGGCAGCTAAAAACATGTGATCTGTGGTTTCAGCCTCTCTTAGCGGACAGGAGCAGAGTCTTTCCAGATAGGGAGTTTCGTTACATCTACCTTCCAGTACTGCAGAAGGGAAGGCCAAACACCTTGCCAGGGTAAACACCCTTCTGAATCCATTTATTTCTAAAGATGTTAGATGAGTTGCCATCTTCACAATATTTTGAAAGTTTGACCACCGATACACACAGGGGTCATTTCCTGCAGGAGCGCACAGGAGCAGAGCTCCAGCAGTAAAGAGACCAGGGGGTGGGCACATGCAACAAGCCCCACCCCCTGCTCCCAGCAGCCCTCAGTCAGAACAAGAAGCAGCCGGGTAAATTGCAGAGCCCCGCCCCGGCCCCCTGGTCCAAAACAGTCCAGTGGCACCTTTAAGACCAAGTTTTATTCAGGCATAAGTTCTCCCTCCTCTGTGCGGACAGATCTGCAGGTTCCCCCCCCCAATAGCTAGCAATCCAAAACAGTCCAGTGTTGCCTTTTGACACACTTCCAGTGATGTCAGGGGGTGTGGCATATGCAAATAAGTTATGCT
This sequence comes from Gekko japonicus, assembly GCF_001447785.1. NCBI lineage: Eukaryota > Metazoa > Chordata > Lepidosauria > Squamata > Gekkonidae > Gekko > Gekko japonicus. Next base: position 652,124 of record NW_015176454.1, on the reverse strand, counting down.
AATGAGCTCCTGCACCTCTTTTTCTACAAAATGACCCCTGGATACACATTTTGTAGGCTAGCAAGATCAGTTTGGCATTCTATGTCCTCAGTCTTCTGTTTAACTAATCTGTTTGCCTGATCATAAACTCAGGGTCAGAGAGTATGAGGAAAGAAGCCATTCCTGACAAAATGGCTCTAACAAGCCACTTAGATTGATCATTGTCTCTATTTATGTGGGAATAAACCTAGGGGATTAAAGTGTCCCTTTAGCTACATATATGTATAGATAGTATACATACCTGCGCTTCAACTCTAATGCTGCCTGTCTCCAGTCTCAACCTAGTATTAGGCACACGCCTGGAGTCTTCCCTCTAAGCTGAGCTAGTGTGAGCCAGCTCACAGTTTTCTAGCCTCTGGCTCACACATTTTTGCCTTAGCTCAGGAAGAATGGCTCCAGAGCAAACTAATTTATGCAGTAGCCAAATAGCTGGATCATAAGAACATAAGAGATGTCAATGTTGGATCAGGCCAAAGGCCCATCCAGTCCAACACTCTGTATCACACAGTGGCCAGAAATGCCAGTGCCATCAGGAGGTCCACCAGTGGGGCCAGGACATTAGAAGCCCTCCCACTGTTGACCCCCGCAAGCACCAAGAAGACAGAGCATCACTTGCTCCAGAGTCCCTATCTATACCTTGTGGCTAATAGCCACTGATGGACCTCTGCTCCATATGCTTATCTAATTCCCTTTTGAAGCCGTTCATGCTCAACTTTAATGCCAGTAGCTCACAAAGTAGAATTTTTGCTTACAAGACTCCACAGCTTAGAGGGAGCATTGCTGGGGACCAGTAGAATTGTTCTTAGAAACTTAGATTTCACTCTCTCTCAAGTCGCGAAACACAAGCTCAGTTGCCCTACAAATGTCCCATACAGTAATTGGGCCAATGTTTTGGCCATGAATAGTTGAAAAGCTGCCGGGACATAATATCCCCCTTGTGATTGATGCATTTTTTGTTGTAGTATTTGCTGATCTTTCTCCTTGATTGGCAACAAATTTACTGTGGTTGACCCTAGAGCCTGAATCCTGTAGAATTACCCGAAGATATTTAAAATGTTTAACTTGCTCGATCTGATGGCCGTTAATCGACCATGGCCATTATCAGGTCTTTTCCAAGACCATGATGGAACTTTAAGAGGGCAAATGGGAAAGGTTTCAGTGAAGATCTGGATAGGTGCCTTGGGTGGGTCCCTCCAACACATAATTACCATTGATTTGAGGAAATACTGACTAGGGACTTTGAAATTTTGGCTGACTACTACTGCTACTACTGTAAATGGTGGCTTATCCCAAGTCCAAGAAAAACAGAATGTTTCTGTTTCCATCTCAGTAAAAATCTTGCCAACTGTGAACTGAATGACTACCATGATGGCACATGACTTACACATAACCATACAACTTAGTACCTTGGCATTACCCTGGACAGGACCTTGAGCTATAAACACCATCTTACCAAATTAAGCAGCAAAAATACCCACACAAAACAATATCCTTCAAAAATTATATGGTACAACTTGGAGTGTGTCTACTACAACACTTAGATGCTCAGCTTTGGAGTTGGTATAGTACTGTGGAATATGGTGCGTCACTTTGCGACAAGAGTACCCTTGATATCCAACTCAATACAACTCAGTACAACAATGAGAACCATCAGTGGATGTATTAGACCCACTCTGACCTATTGGCTATCCTTGTTATGCCACATTGCTCCCCCACATCCCTGAAGACAAGAATCCACAAAGACATGGCTGATGCGGGCCTATCCAGACTAAGATCCCAACACCCAGCAAGAAGATCTGCATAAATCCTGCAATCACGAAATTTCGATCTAGTAAATGAATGGCTGCAAACATGGATGCAATCAGTTCCGCCCAGTATCCATAACCTGAGAAACACCGATGAGAGGCCCACAGGGTTTGACTTGCCACATAAAGTATGGAAGATGGCTAATAGAACACAAACAGACTTTGGCAGTTGTACAAACCTGTTTTTAAGTGGGGCAAAATACCAGGACCCAAATGTGATTGTGGTGCAGCCCACCAAACTATTTCCCATCTGTCACAGGAATATGAGTGTTGTGTTTTCCAGGGAGATGTGATGGAGCATTTTGAACTCTCCCCAGCTGCAATTGAGTGGACTGAAAATTCAGATATTGATATTTAGGGGGACTGTCCAATCAGTTGGCATGCCTGTTGTATCAACGTGTTTACATATTTTATATTATTTATTTCTTTATTTCATTAGCTTTCTTGACCACCCTTCCCAGCTTGTGCGGGGCTCAGGGTGGTTTGTGACAGACTAATTCAATACAATAAAACCCGTTAAAACCATAAAAAATCAACAATAAAGCATTCAGCATTATTATATGCTTCCTGTGTGTAACTCTGCCATATGATAAATAAATAGATGCCCCCCCATGTCTTTATAACTGTTGACCACATAATTTTATACATTACTGAGATGTGCAAATAACAGGCAAAAATAATTTAAAACATGAATTTGCTGATTAATCCCTCTCTAAACTTTCATCTCGGACTCTTCAGCATTAAATGCAAATTAGATGCATATACTATTGACTGCTTTCTTCTCTAGCCCTCTGATTCTCCTTCCTGTCACAGAGGTAAGATTCCTTGCAATGAATTAATGATATATTTGATGTTAAATGATTTTTAAAAAAATAAAAAAATAAAATAATATCCCAGGAAACTCTAAGTTAGTTTCCCAATGAATCTATGTTAGTGGGGCAAAACCATACCTCACTTGGCATGACAAAACAACTAGTACCAAATTTCTTAAAAATGGATCTGACAGAGGAAGTAAATTGTATTTGTTGTTTCACCTCCATCATTTATAATTAAGAGTTGCACATTATAACTAAACAAACAAACAGACAAACAAAACCAACCTGGTATGTATAAGTTGGCTTCATAGGCTTATAGTCCCTGCCATAGGAATTGTGAATGTACAGTGTTCTTGACTGGTTCACATATGAATGTATATCACATAACAGTGCAGTCCTACGCAGTTTGACTCAGTGGACTTAGACTAGTGTAACTCTGCATAGGATTGCTCTGTTAATCAGGGGTCATTTGGGGGGGACGCGGGGGGACGCCATCCCCCCGGGTGAGGTGCGGGAGGGCGGGGCCTAGAGCTCCCTGCTGGTGCCCGCTGGAGGTCGCCGCCGGCTGTGGGGAGGACACACCTCCGGTGATGTCAGGGGGTGTGGCATATGTTAATGAGTTATGCTAATTAGTCCCCCTAGCTCTTTTTCTACGAAATGACCCCTGCTGTTAATTTATGTACTTCAGTTACAGTGCTGTTGATGACTTCTTGGCAGCTTAATGTATGTATCAGTTCTACTGGGGGGGGGACATTTAATTTGTAGTGATCTGAAGTGAGCTAGTTCTGCTTCTGGTTTTTTGATCAGCAATGGCTGGTTCACACATATGAGCATAATCTGTTCTATGTGTAGGTCATTGTTTAACAACACTGGATTCCTGAGCCATTACGTGTGTCACTACTCATGAAGTATTAGTCCGTTGCCTCATTAAACTTGATAAAACAAAAAAAGCAATGGCTCTTCAGAGAGAGAGAGAGAGAGAGAGAGAGAGAGAGAGAGGTCATGGCGAGGGGCAAATCTGATTCCAGCTTCAATTTATACCCAGAAGCACATCTTAGGATCTATGAATCATCCTTAAGGAAATAATGTATTGTTTGTTTTAGTTCTGTGTCAGACTTCCTACTCTGTACTACCCAAGGTAACTCACACGTTCAGATCCAGTAAAAAACAACATGCTGTTTAATATACGTATGTATCCTAAACACACAGTAATCATACACAATAATCAGTTACTGTTAAATAATCTTTAAAATATTCAAAGGCATTCCAGATTCGGGGGGGGGGGGTGTCCCTGGAAACCCTAAGAAGACAGTGCGAGTTTCACTTCCAGAGGCAGGGAGTTCCACAGCCTTAAGATGGGAGGTAAGAGGGCCCCCTCAATATCCCTCCAACCACCGTTCAGTGCAGTCATTGTAATAAATCCTCGTGAGAGCTCAGGTAGGGTGTTAAGGGAGAGGACGGTCCTCCTTGATATAAAATTTCAGTCCTTCATGAAGAAAGAAGCGGCACATCTGAGAAACTGCCCTTTAGCTGATCATCAAACATGGTTCTCAGGTCTTTGGCCTGTCTTCTCTTTCTCTCTGTCTTCTTTAAAACTGATGAGAAGAAAGATTTCTTTGAGAGAACTGTGGTTCTGTATGTGCCTTTTCACAAGTGCTTTTATTGTAAATTAATGGGGTGGATTATAATTGAGCTAGTCAGGTCCTGACTGGGCACATGAAATTGTGCTTTTGTACCTTTATCAGTGAATCAGTGAGACGAATTTGCTATCCCTCCCAGTGCCTTACTGGTATTTTTTTGGGTATTTATTCAGCTGGATAAAGATCAGAGGTCTGTATTCAGCTACCAAAATAGCCATGCCTGAATAAAAGCTGATATTATTTGGCTTTGATTGGCTTTTGTTTGGCGTGGCTAAATACATTCAGTTCACTGGCCAAGTTGGGCCATTGTGCCACCAAGGAATGACTTGGTGAATGAATGACTTTGGGGACAGTCCCTATAGAGTATAACAGAGCCAAATAAATTTGGGTTTCCCGAATATTTACGCAAATACCAGTACTGATACCGGTATTCAGGAATACCAATTTTTTTTTTTTAATCTAATAGACCTGAATGGGTAAATATATATATATATATATATTGCACACTCCTATCAAAAAGTACCTGAGACAGGAAATCTAAATAGTGGTCCTGCTTTGGACAGTAAATACCTCATAAATAACTAACAATTTGTCTACTTTAATGGGCCTCCAGGACTGCTGCCTGAGGCAGCTCCTTCCACCCTCTCTAATTGTGGGGCTGGCCCTGTCAGTTAAAAATATACAAAGAGTCAAATTTTATTGGGTCACATGAAGAGCCCTGTCTTGAGACCTCTCTGTCATCTACAAGTGTAGTTCCAGAGTTTGTTTTGTGATTTGGAGTAACTAGGGTTGCCAAGTGGCACTTACCATGCCGGCGGGGGACTCCCGTGTGGATCCCAGCATAAGCGCGCGCGCGCTGCTTGTACGTCACAGGGAAGTGACGTCATGACTCCGAGCACGCTGGGGGCGGGGCCACGACCATACAAGGGAAAACCATAGAGTTTTCCCTTGTATGGCCGTGGCCCCGCCCCCAGCGTGCCCGGCATCATAACGTCACTTCCCTGTGACGTGCATGCTGGGGCGGGGTTCCCCCTGGGGCCCAATTCCCCGGCCTCGGGGAACGGGCCTCTGGGGCGGGGGGTTTTCCGCCCCCCGGGGGGACTTGGCAGCCCTAGGAGTAACTGATTTAATTAAACATGCCATGGGTCATACTTTGGTTCAGGGGAACTTTATGAGTTAGTTCACTGTGTCAGAGGTCCTTCTTTGAGAATACGTGGTGAGGTGGAGACACCTGATGCCTACTGGAGTAGTGGTTCTACTTATTTGCATCTACACAAATCTGTGCCCAACAACACAATACCGATAAAACTGAAGAATGTTAGAAGACAGGAAGGGATCCAGAATTGTCAAATACCTCCCCTTCCTTCTTGGTGCCTCAACATTGCCTGCCATTTTAACAAGTCTTAAAGGCTACCCAAGCTATTTTTCTTCTTCTCAACCTCTGTGCATGTGCAGACAACACTCTGAATATCATGTGGGCAATTTACCTCACTTTTTTTAAATAAAACCCCCCATCTTTACATCAGAGCAGTGTTCCCTCTAAGCTGAGTTAGTGTGAGCTAGCTCACAGTTTTTTAGCCTCCGGCTCACACATTTTTGTCTTAGCTCAGGAAAGGATGGCTCCAGAGCAAACTGATTTTTGCAGTAGCCAAATCGCCCGCTCACAACTTTCATGGCAGTAGCTCACAAAGTAGAATTCTTGCTCACAAGACCCCACAGCTTAGAGGGAACATTGCACCAGAGGTTTTCCCAATCCACACAAAGCATTCACCGTACAAGCAAGACAAAGTGGCATTGTCCTACGGGGCAATTGCAGACTGTTTTAATAACCTGCAAATCCAGTCTCTCTCTTTAACTCATTATCCATTCCAAGGTAAAAAAAGGGAGAAACACAAGGACGTTAAACCCTCACAATTAACAGCTGAGGCACAGATGAGAACGCAAGAATGCTTTCTTTTTGCCTAAAAAGATGTACTGTTCTAGCACTTTGTTAAACACTCTTCCTTTAACTGACACTTTAATTCAGTGTGTTTATCATGTTTCAGCTTTCTTGCTCCCAATTATGAGTTGTTATAACACCGGGAACAAATTGCATAATCAATGCACAGCAGGGAAAAAGGCAGATTAAAAACAAAACATACCATTTAATCGCCCGCAAATAAGTTTGGCTCTCATTCTCTTATCTAGTGCATGGTCCCTCCACATTTTTTAAAAACAGATGCGAGGAAAGCAATGTGGCCACGGACGTTTCTCAAATAACTCATGATCTTTCATACAGAGGAGCATGGAGCAAACTATCATTTGCTTAACCAACTATCTGACCCAGAGGCATCTTTGAAGCTGCCAAAATAACTATTTATGTTATCTGTCAAGAAGCCAAGTACTGCTATAAAAATATTTTCTATAATTTTGCTTTTGGGTCTAGTGATTTACAACCAAAGATGAGAAAAAGAAAATGAATATGTTATCCTTCTGATGTTGGGGAGGGACATTTGACAGTATGCCATTGATATAAAAAAGCCCTGTATAGTAGCTCAGGCTGAGAGAGGATGATTGGCTTCAGTTCACCCAATAGGTTTCAGTGTTCAGTGGGTGTTGCCTTTCACTTTATTTCCCCATTGGCTACCAGGGAAAGATTGACATTCCCTGTTTCACTCACCCAGAAGGACAGTTGTGGGAGGGTGACGTCAGGCAGGCCTGTTCCATAAGACACAGTGGTCCGGGAAAGGGCAAGCCAAGAAGGAAAGCATGAAATTGCCTTACATTGAACCAGACCATTGGTCCATCAAGATTTGTATTGTCTACTCAGACGGGCAGCAGCTCTCCAGGGTTTCAGGCAGAGGTCTTTTGCATCAATTACAACCAGATTGTTTAAAATGGAGATACCAGGGATTAAGACGCTGAACTGGAGGCTATGGAAGGTCAGTTCAGCAGTTCGAGTCCCGGGTGCCGCATGGTGGAGTGAACTCCCGTCTCTAGTTCCAGCTCCTGCCAACCTAGCAGTTCGAAAGCAAGAAATTGCAAGTAGATACATAGGTACCACTTCGGTGGGAAGGTAACAGCGTTCCGCGCGCCTTGGTGTTTAGTCATGCATGACCCCGGAGGCCATTAAAGTGATTCCGGAATGGTGGGCGTCCTTCTTAGCAGTTCTATTTACTGCTATAGACAGGACAGGAATAATACCTGAAGCATGGACCAATGCTATTATCGTTCCAATTTTTAAAAAAGGTGACTGTAGATCACCTAGTAATTATAGGCCCATTAGCCTGATTTCCATACTAGGGAAACTCTATGCAAGCCACTTGGCGTCTAAACTTAAGGCCTGGATGGCTGAACAAAAAATCCTAGGTATAGAACAAGCAGGATTTTGTCAGGGGAAGTCAACTCTGGATCACTGTATTGTGCTAAGTCACTTAGTGAATAAATACAAAAAAGGGAAAGGGTCCAAGTTGTATGCTGCCTTCCTGGATCTGAAGAGTGCTTTTGATACTGTCTCAAGGGAACTTCTATGGAAGAAGTTAAGGCTGTTGGGAATTGAAATGAGATTGCTCCTGTTGATTAAGAAATTATATACAGATACCACTTGCCAAGTAAGAGGCTCTAGGGATGGTGATTTAACCCCGAAAATTTCCATCAAAATAGGGGTTAAGCAGGGCTGTGTATTGGCTCCCCTCCTTTTTAATCTTTTCTTAAATGATTTGGCCACGGGGTTAGAGAGGATTGATGGTCACAGCCCAATTATGAGCTCGCGACCGGTGCCCCTGCTATTGTTTGCAGACGATGCTGTAGTTCTTTCTAGGTCTGAAGTAGGGATAAAGAGACTGTTGGCACATTTTATAGAATATTGTGAGCTGAACGGATTATCTGTGAATTTTGACAAAACTAAAATAATGGTGTTCGGAGATTCCTGGAAACCCATCAACTGGCGTGTTAAGGGTAACACCATTGAACAGGTGAAGTGTTTTAAATATTTGGGAATTAACTTTCATCATAGTGCAAGGTGGGTAGCCCACAGATCAGAAGTAATTAAATCTGCGAACAGCTGTGTGCTAGCAATAACCCGTTTCTTTTTTACCAAGGGTAACCAGTATGTTCCTGCGGCCCTAAAAGTGTTTCAGCACAAAATTGGAGCGAAGCTTCTTTATGGGGTGCCCATTTGGATCACAGCTTTTAACAAAATGGTAGAACAACTCCAATCCAATTTTGTGAGGAAAATATTAGGGTTGCCCCTGTGTGTTTCCTACGCCGCTATTTGTTTGGAAGTCAATATGATACGCTTGGAAACAAGGGCTTGGATAATTACCTTCAGATTTTGGCTACGTTTGCACTTTAGGAACTGTCCCAATAGCCTTATTACATATCTGTTGGAAGAGTCTCATTGCTCTGAGTGGTTTGCTGCTATAGAAAGGAAAATCGTCTCAATAGGGTTATGCGTGAATGATATGATGTCCTTATCTGAAGCACACATCTTTGCCCTGCTCAAACAGAGATTAATTGATATTGAGATGCAAGAGCTTAGAGCCTTGGCTTCTGGTAGATGCTCCCCTTTAAGATGGGCACGTTTTCCGATCAACACCCCTGCACAATACTTATTGGATTTGACTTCTCCACAGTTGCGTAGAGCATTTATGCTGGCCCGCTTTAACGTGCTCCCCTCTGCGGTTTTAGCAGGAAGATTTAAGAAAATCCCCTACTCTGTTAGGTTTTGTGATTGTGATTCAGAGGAGATTGAAACAATCGAACACGTATTCCTCCACTGTAGTTTGTATGATGACATTCGGGCAGTCTATCTAGAAGCCATACTTAAGAAAGATGTCAAACAATCAGATGACAGAATGTTGTACCGTTTATTGGCTTCACAAAATACAGTGGTTATTGAAGCGGTGGCTAATTTCTGTAACTGCCTTATAATGAGGAAGTTATGTGTTTAATCAATGAACTGAAGGGTGACTGTTTATGACTCTGATCCATGCCAATAAAGGTTTTGAATTGAATTGAAAAAAATTAGTCATGCATGACCACGGAAACGTCTTCGGACAGCGCTGGCTCTTCGGCTTTGAAACGGAGATGAGCACCGCAACTCTAGAGTCGGATTTGACTGGCTTTCGAGCAAGGGAACCTTTACCCTTACTTACCAGGGATTGAACCTGGGACTTTCTGCATGCCAAGCAGATGCTCTATCACTGTGCTACAGCCCCTCCCCAATGGACCACAGGCAAAGACTGACCTGGGGTATATCACAGGCAGCACATCCATCTCAAGTCATCTGCTGAGAATAAGGGAGTGGGTTGACAATTCAGCATCTCTCTCTTTTTTTCATGAGATGACCACTGAGGGAGTTCCCTCTTGCTCTGTCTTCTGGGGAGGGAACAAGTGGGCAGCAGCTGTAGATGACTTCCAGGTTGGTGTAGTGGTTAGGAGTCTAATCTGGGAGAATCGGGTTTGATTGCCCACTCCTCCACATGTAGCGGTTGGTGTTCTTTCAGAGCTGTTCTCTCAAGAGCAGTCCTCAAAAGAGCTCTCTCAGCCCCACCTACCTCACAGGGTGTCTGTTGTGGGGAGGGGAAGGGAAAAGAGATTGTGAGCTGCTCTGAGACTCCTTCGGGTAGTGAAGGGTAGGGTATAAATCCAATGTCATCATCGTCCTCCTCCTCCTCCTCCTCCTCCTCCTTTCAGGGCCCTAGCACTCTCACCATGGCCCATGTCATTTGCTCCCCACTCCTCTAGGAACTAGGATAGGTATTCTAAGCCCCTAGTGCAGCCACTGTCCGTGAAGCAGGTCTGAGTCTACTGCATATCTTGATGGGAGAACCTTGCAATCCCTATCTGTGCCATCTTGAATTCCTAGATGGAGGAAAGGAAGGTTATACATCAATGCATTAAATTAGTCTCACATTATTATTACTACTACTACTACTACTACTACTACTACTACTACTACTACTACTTTTATTAATTATTACTTCTTGCCTGATCAGTGATTGGGGTAAAGGGCACTGGAAAACAAAGGGGTGCATGAGAGTGAAGCTGCTTCTCCCCGAGCACTGCTAAGAAGACACTTTATGTGTGAAAAGGGGTGGTGGTGGAAAGTGCCATGAAGTCTTATGGCGACTCGGTAGGGTTTTCATGGCAAAAGGCGTTCAGAAATAATAAACATTTATAGCGCAAAAAAAAAAAAGAAGTGGTTTGCCATTGCTTGCCTCTGCGGCACAACCCTGGACTTCCTTAGTGGTCTCCCACCCAAGGACTAATCAGGGCTGACTCTGCTCAGCTTCTGAGATCTGATGAGATCGGGCTAGCCTGGGCCATCCAGGTCAGGGGAAACTGAATTTTAGCTATCCTTTCATAAACATTTTCATTTACTTAGGTGTACTTGTTTTCTTTCAGTAATTAGAGCTCTCTCTTTAAGTGGAATATTCCTGTAGTGACAGCAGCGACAACGAAAGCTCAATTTTGTCTTGTTGATGCTGCGAACAGGAGAACACAAATTGTGGCACGTATCAGCACATACCCAAGGTTAATATCCTCGGGGGGGGGGGAATTTAGTGACTTAAGAAGCCATTTGTGCAGTATATTTTTCCTGAATATAGCTTTGTAATCTGAATGACTGTTAACAAAATATTTTGTATCAAGCATTCTACGCAGTTGGCATAAGCTAGGCAAGGTGACATTTCAGTAGGGAAGGCAAGCAAAGTAATTTCAGTCGCAAGGGGTAAGTTTCTCGGCTGAGTATAGCTCTCAGATAAACTCTGTACAAAACTGAAGAAAAACAACCAAAAGCAACCCAAGGAATTGGATTTACAGAATATCTGCTATGGCTTCCTTTATTTCTCATGATAGCCATAGCAGCGCTTTCACAAAGGACAATTATACTTTTCAAATGGTGTGTATAGGTCGCATGTAATGTCAATTTATTTACTTGTTACGAAACCAGCATACAGATCTCAGTGAATTGGTCAGAAATGTACATACTCCTAAAGGAATATTCTGAAATAGGAGTAAAGGGGTAAAGGACACAGCCCCACCTTCTCCCCTAATGCCCCTCCCCTCCAACTAGGGTGCAAGGAAGCTTTTGATTTAAAACACCGTTTAGCCCTTGTCACGGCTCAAGGGCGGTCTCACCTGACTCTGCCACCACTCTGGTTCCAGGCTCCTCTGAGAAGGCCCAGAGCACCCTCCCAAGCTTTTAGACCTCCCTCTTAGCCAAAATGAGTGTGAGGACCAGGCAGCGTGAACAATGAAAACGGTTTATTTGATAGAAGGTCAAACAAACAATGTGTAGGAATAATAACAGTAAGTGGGTGAAAATAAAATAAATCAAATGCCCTAACGTATCTAAATATACTGTCCCTAGTTCACTATCTCAAGTGGCCTTAGACTACTCACCCTTCCCTTAGGATGAGGGTTTCTTCCCACAGCAGCCTTCCTTCTGGCCCTGTTCCCTGGGAAGAAGAACAGCTTCTCCTCTTGCACCAGTTCTTTTATTCCCCAGCCCTCTTCTTCCCTGTTGGCCAAAATCGGCCCCAGAACTTCACAAGGCCTTCTGGGGTTTGTAGGCCCAGCCTCCCCTACTGCTAGCCAGGCTCCCTGGGCCTACTAGGCCTCCAGTGGCACAGCCCAGATCATGACAGCCCCTCCCCATTTAGTCTGTTTTCCTGTCGCTCTCCCTGGAGATGGGGCAAAGGGGTGGAGTTCTTCTCCCACACCCCTTTCAGGCATTGGCTGACTTCCGATGTGTGGAACAGTTACTGATGCTGTAAATTCCTCTTTCTGCACACCCTCACAAGCAGCACAGATCCATAGGGCCAGGGATAAGAAAGGGCAGAGTCACATATCTGTTGGGTCGCAGCACTTTCGAAAGGACGCCTTGATGTTAGTTCAGCCAAAGGACTCTTCCATGGCTGCACATTCTGTGTTAAGCTGTGGATTAGCCCCCGGGGGGGGGGGCGGCAAGCAACAAAAGCTGCTGGTGGTAGAAAGATTATAATAATTATTTAGCTCCATTACTTGCCGTTACAGGCATGGGCATGTCCTTTCCGTTAATTCTGAATTGCAGCATTGTTGCCATTAATTGTGTCCATGTAGCTAAAAAGTAGACTAAATTCGTTGGATAAGGATGCATATTAAATCCTTGTAGATTTTTTTTTTTTTTGGTCAGTGTGAAGCATAACCGAAATGCAGATCGCTTCTTTGTAATACAAATGGAATAGAGAATTACAAATAAAAAAATCAAGAAAACTTGTGGGTAGGGATTGGGAAATTCCTGGATATTTGGGGGGGGGGTGTAGCCTGGGAAACGCAGGATTCGGGGAGGGGAGGGCCCTCAGTGGGATACAGTCCCATACACCCAACCCTCTAGTGCAAAGTAGCCATTTTCTCCAGGGGAGCTGATCTCAGTCACCTGAAGATCAGTTGTGATCCCAGGAGACTGCCAAATCCTACCTGGAAGCTGGCAAACCTACTTATTTGTGGGCATTTTTGTACTGCTGCTGTTCATATTATCTGTTTTATAATTATAAATGTTCAGGGGTCATTTCGTAGAAAAAGAGCTAGGGGACCTCATTAGCATAACTCATTAGCATATGCCACACCCCCTGACATCACCGGAAGTGTGTCATAAGGCCACACCCCCTGACATCACCGGAAGTGTGTCGCAAGGAAGCCCCGCGAAGGCCCTCCCTGGCCCCAGGCAGGCAGGGGTGGGGAGAGGCAGGGAGGAAGCAACTTACCGTCCCTCTTCTCCTGCCTCCTCCTGGCTGAATGAGGGCCGGAAGCGGAGCGGCCGGAAGCAGGGGGTGGGGCTTCATCATGTGTCTTGCCCCCTGCACCTCACCCGGGGGAACTGCGATCCCCCGCGATCCCCCCCGAAATTACCTCTGTAAATGTTTGAAAAACTATCTTGGTGTATGGCTTGTGGGCTGTTGACCAGTGTTCCCTCTAAGCTGAGTTAGTGTGAGCCAGCTCACAGTTCTTTTTAGCCTCCGGCTCACACATTTTTGTCTTCGCTCAGGAAGGGATGGCTCCAGAGCAAACTAGTTTATGCAGGAGCCAAATTGCTCGCTCACGGCTTTTATTTATTTATTTATTTTTCCCAAATCGATACCCCGCCCTCCCTGCCAGTAGCTCACAAAGTAGAATTTCTGCTCACAAGACTCCACAGCGTAGGGGGAGCATTGGCCCCTCCTCCTAGCAGTGGGAAAGAACTAGTCTGAGCTAATATTTTTGGAGGAGAGGTGGGGGTTGCCAGAGCCACGTTGGGAAACTCCTGGAGTTTTGGGACACTGGAGATAGTATACATACCTGTGCTTCAACTCTAATGCTGCCTGTCTCCAGTCTCAACCTAGTATTAGGCTTACACTTTTTGGCTTAGCTCAGGAAGGATGGCTCCAGAGCAAACTAATGTATGCAGCAGCCAAACAGCTTGCTCGCAACTGTAATGCCAGTCGCTCACAAAGTAGGATTTTTGCTCACCAGACTCCACAGCTTAGAGGGAACATTGCTGTTGACCTGCATAAAGAAGCCATCTAATCATATTGACTCAGGAGATCAAGAAGTCCGCAAATCTAGTCCGAACTACACCTTTGCCTGTGTGTGTTCACCTCTGCAGGGGCAGAAAAGTAAATCACAAGGAGGCCATCCACGACATACAGTGTTTATACAACACTGACATCAAGCAACAAAAAGAAACAAGCGTCAAGCAACAAAAAGGAACGAGTGTGGTGGCCTAAGGAGGAGTTGGTCTTTTTTAGGGATGCACAGTTGAGAACCCACAGCCAGCTTGAGCAGGCGAGGCCATGCTACATAAACAGCGGTGTGGCCCATATGTGTATCTCTTTGCCCCCCCCCCCCTTGAAGCTTTCAGGATGATATTCTTCATCATGACCTTCTCACAAATGGCTTCTGCACAGAGTCAAGTCCGGGAACACTCTAGAGCTGTGGAGCATCACAGAGCTGGGGCTCGTTTCCCTTTACTTAATGGGGGATTTTTGTTAGTGTGCTTGTACCTGGAATCAAAGAATCACAGAGTTGAAAGGGGCCGTACGGGCCACCTACTCCAACCCCCTGCTCAATGCAGGATCAGCCTAGAGCAGTGATGGCGAACCTTTTAGAGACCGAGTGCCCAAACTGTGACCCAAAACCTACTTATTCATCGCAAAGTGCTAACATGGCAATTGAACCTGAATACTGAGGTTTTACTTTAGAAAAAAAACAACTCATACATTAATTTAAGATGATCCAAACAAAGTAAGGAAAGCAATCCCAAATGCTTTCATTTACTTAAAATTATTTGGCAGAGAATTCGACACTTTAATGATGGTCTGGGCCTGGCTGGGGCGATGGCACGCGTGCCCACAGAGAGGGCTCTGAGTGCCACCTCTGGCACCTGTGCCATAGGTTCGCCACCACTGGCCTAGAGCATCCCCGACAAGTGTTTGTCCAGCCGCTGCTTAAAGACTGCAAGTGAATACCTAGGGGAGAGTACCTCTCTTCTAACAGGTTGAGGAAGTTTGCCTTGTAGCGCATAGGGAAGGATTGTGATCCATTGCTAGAGCGCACACTTTATAGGCGAAGAGCCCTTTTATTCTTATTCATTCATTCATTTATTCTTATAAAGCAGGGCATTCTTCCTCAGTCTCCTTTCAGTAGGTTTTCCCTCTTCTTTTGTTCCTGCATGATTATGAGCACGACACAACTGATGATCATGATGACACTAAACACAAGGTGACAACCTATTTTGGTGCACTAGGGCTGGATGTCGGCATTATTCCAGTGATTTCTGGAAAGCAGTCCCCCAAGGATTCAGTAGGCTATCTACAGTGATAGTAAAATATTGTAGCTAATCATGCAAGATTTTCTAATGGGATAACATTTTTGTATCACATTAGAGAATCTCCGTATTAAGCTAGTTTCAGGTGGGGTAGCCGTGTTGGTCTAAAGCAGCAGAACAAAGTTTGAATCCAGGGGCACACTTAAGGCCAACAAAGTTGTATTCAAGGTATACACTTTCATGTGCATGCGTGTATGTATCTGAAGAAGTGTACGTACACATGAACGCTTATATCAGGGGTGTCAAACTCATTTGTTATGAGGGCCGGATCTGACATAAATGAGGCCTTGTTGGGCCGGGCCATGTGTGTCATAAAATGTAATGCCAGGTAAAGGAGATATAAACTTTATAATGGACACAGACACAAAGGGTTTTTTTTAACTTAAAATAAAAACATGCTTAAAATATTAGCACTCTTGCAATATTTCGTTTATTTAACAGTGTCTGATAACTGACACCTCTTGCTCTGTATTATTGCATCAAAATGTCTGTGCTGTTGCAATGTTGAGTATGCTGTTCAGGTGTGTATCTGTAAGCTGCAAACCTACGATGACGCAGCAGCAGCAGAACTGGAAGAAGAAGCAGAAGACAGCCAGTTCCACTGTGGGCCTGATAGAAGCCCTCCAGTGGCCTGATTTGGCCCCCGGGCCGCATGTTTGACACCCCTGGCCTATACCTTGAATAAAACTTTGTTCATCTTAAAGGTGCCACTCAATTCAAATTTTGTTCAGTATTAAGCTGTGAGACACAGATACTGTACCAAGGACCTGGGCACGCTTTTCCAGTGACCTCAGTTTCAGTATGATGGAAGTATGTAGTCACAGTGGGTTTTCTCCCTCCACTGGTATCTGTGGGAATCACGTGCAAAAAAGGGGGAAACTGCTTCAAAAGTGTTTTATGGTCTGGGCATCATCCCTTCTTAACTTCTGGGAATGCTGCAAAATTTGACAGAAGATCATCAGAACAAATCCTTACTAATAAAGAGAGATCAGATCTCAAGTGGATTGGGAAATCCAAATATCTCTTGTGTAGGAACTACAGCCGTGCAATTCTTTTCTGAATTCCCTGGGTAAGCTGAGATGAAGAGGAGCCTTCTGAGTGGTCTTGTCTTCCCATATTACCCCACTAACACAGGCAGTGTGCTGTGGCTCCCCAGTCACTAGTAGAAAGGTGGCTAAAATGGTTTAAAAAAGATAAATATTCGTATTATGTGAATACCCGGCAGTGGATGCCATGACATTCCTTTCTAATTATAGAATAGAGCAAGAGTCCAGTAGCACCTTAAAGACTAACAAAATTTGTGGCAGGGGATGAGCTGTCGTCAGTCATTGCTGATATCTGAAGAAGTGAGCAGTGACTCACAACATCTCATACCCTGCCACAAATTTTGTTAGTCTTTAAGGTGCCGCTGGACTCTTGCTCTTTTCTAGTGCTACAGACAGACAAACATGGCTACTCATCTTGATCATTCTAACGATGTTATCTGCTTATTGCAAATTAGTTACTATATCTGGGTTGCACTGGATTCGTACAGTTACTTTGGACCTCTTTCCCCTGTCCATGTTGGTAAGGAGAAGGAGGCGATCCTCTTCTAGAAGGGATGAAGGCAACAAGTTCTCTTTGGGGAAATTGGCATTTCTGTTTCTTGAATTTTTAAGTATCTCAGGTGTGCTGTAGCAATGCATCTTCTAATCAAGAAGGCCTTTAAGAGAGCAACTTGAGAGCTGCTTTTTTTAGGGGGGCGTTGAGAATGTGTCTGATCTGCAGCTCAGTTGAGTCCATCTTCATTCAGAACTAAACTTATGAACCTGCTGTGCAGGGAGAGCGGGCTAGAAATTGAATGGAATGAATGAATGAATGAATGAATGAATGAATGAGGGGCTATCCAGCTGAAACCATGAAGCATGATCCTGTAACCTTTTAATCAGAAAGAAGCACCATTGAAGGCACTGGGACTTGCTCCCTAGCAAGGCTGTGCATGTCTACTTGAAGTTACGTCACCTGATGTTAAACTGGGTTCATTCCCGGGTGATTGAAGGGTATTGAAAACAGATCAGCCAATATCACAATGCCCCTATATAAATCAGTGGTGCAACCTCATTTGGAATACTGTGTGCAGTTCTGGTCACCACACCTTAAAAAGGATATTATAGCTTTGGAAAAAGTGCAGAAAAGGGCAACTCGAATGATAAAAGGGTTGGAACATTTTCCCTGTGAGGAAAGGTTAAAGCGCTTGGGGCTCTTTAGCTTGGAGAAACGACGACTGAGGGGAGACATGATTGAGGTTTATAAGATTATGCATGGGAAAGAGCAGGTAGAGAAAGAGGTACTTTTCTCCCTTTCTCACAATACAAGAACTCGTGGGCACTCCCTGAAATTGCTGAGTGGTCGGGTTTGAACGGATCAAAGGAAGTACTTATTCACCCAAAGAGTGATTAACACTTGGAATTCACTGCCACAGGAAGTGGTGGCGGCTACAAGCATGGACGGCTTCAAAAGGGAATTAGATAAGCATATGGAGCAGAGGTCCATCAGTGGCTATTAGCCACAAGGTATAGATAGGGACTCTGGGGCAAGTGATGCTCTGTCTTCTTGGTGCTTGGGGGGGGGTCAACAGTGGGAGGGGTTCTAATGTCCTGGCCCCACTGGAGGACCTCCTGATGGCACTGGTATTTCTGGCCACTGTGTGACACAGAGTGTTGGACTGGATGGGCCTTTGGCCTGATCCCACAATGGCATCTCTTATGTTCTTGTGTTCTTATTGACTAAGGTCAATGGCTTCAGTACTTCTCCCACTTACCTGGAAATGTCCCTCTGTATTCAGTAAAGTTCAGTCTTGAGTAAACACGGGCAGTTCAATGCATGTTTCTTTTTGGGTTTATCTAGTTCTTCAGTTCCTCCTCAAAGAGTGATCCTTAACAGTGCAATCTTAAGCAAAGTTACACTCTTCCAAGACTTTAGTGGATCTAGAACAGTGTACCGCTGTTTAGGCTTGCACTGCAAGTCTTTTTGTAATTCAGAATGCTCAAGGCATCCTTACACTTATAAGGGAACTTGGTTTTTAAAAATGTAAGACAATATTTGGAGTCTGCAAGGAACACTTTACATTCCCCGCCCCCCAGCTGACCTCTACTTTTACCGAATACTTTATCTGTGCTTTTTCATCAGTCTGGAGCACACATTTTTGGTTAAGAAACAGAAGACAGTTTCTTTGTCTGTCTTCTAGGCTGGGGAGGCTGAGATTAAAAAAAAAAAGAATTCCTGCTTTAAAAGTCACACATGGCTGTAATTTAAGATTTTTTTTAACCTCCTTGTCCGTAACAGTTGAAAGAAACCTTCAATGAAAGTTTATTAACTAGACCAGTGCCTGAGGCAATAAAGGTTCATTTATTACCAGTTTCTTGGCTGTTTTTCTTCTTCTATTTTTCGGTTAAACTCCTAGCGTAAGATAATACTTCACAAAATTAAACCTTTGACCTTCTGTAGAGTTAAGTCGCCTTTGATTAGATAAAGGAACAATTTATGGTCCGGCTTGAGGTTGCACATGAAATGAATAATGCAAGAGAGTGGATGAGGACTGAGAATCTATTGCTTTTGGAGAGATGACGGTTAAAAAAAAAATCTACCCTCTTAATTGAATTGTTTTGATTCTCTATGCACATCCACAATATTTCAAGCTCTGTAGAAAAATGCTGTCGTTTGGTGGCATCTATATAATATACAGTTTAATTCTGAGTCACATTGAGCAACGTATACCAGAAAAGAAGGGGATGCTAAAAAAAGAAGAAGAAACCAGACAGCAATCTTGTAGCTTTAAGAGAGTTGGATATTGTACTTTCTTTTTTTATTTTCTTTTTTCTTTTTTTTTTACAGCCAGATACCAACAATTTGTTACTAAAATACAAGTTCCATTGATTTCAGTGGGATTTATCTCCAGGCAAGTATTGTTAGGATTGCAGAATAACATTTTGCTGTGGGACAGAATTGAAGTCCTTCTTACTCCGACAGATAGGGAAGACTTAAAAGAGCCGGTGAGAAACAGTGCAACAGAATGCAATGTGGTCTCTGCAGCAGATAGAAGAAAGTTAGCTAAAAGAGCTGGTGAGAGACAGGGCAACAGAATGCTATGTTGTCTCTGCAGCAGATAGAAGAAAGTTAGAACGGATCAAAGGAAGCCGGTGAGAGACAGGGCAACAGAATGCAATGTGGTCTCTGCAGCAGATAGAAGAAAGTTAGCTAAAAGAGCCGGTGAGAAACAGGGCAACAGAATGCAACGTGGTCTCTGCAGCCGATAGAAGAAAGTTAGCTAAGAGAGCTGGTGAGAAACAGGGCAACAGAATGCAACATGATCTCTGCAGCCGATAGAAGAAAGTTAGTTAGAAGAAAGTTAGTTAAAAGAGCTGGTGAGAAACAGTGCGGAAGAATGCAATATGGTCTCTCCAGTGTTAGAGCTTTTGAAGAGACAGGAAGGGTCTCTGGAGCAGACACCTGGCAGTCCACCCATCTGTACAAGAGCAACTCTTTGAATGAGAGATTCAACAACATCCAGGCAAAAAGCTCTGAGTTAGCTGAGCTTGATGTCACACCTTGCTCCAGTTGCAATGATAGGCATTTAGGTATAATAACGAATTCTGCACTAGTAACAAAAGTTATGTTGGGTACGTTCCGCATTGCTTAATGCCACCTGCATGCATAATTTTCCAAGGCTACACAGGTGCAATCCATTTATACAAGAAGAATAAAATACTTTATGCATTTTATTTTTGTTTCATAGGTCTTTGCCTGCCTGCCTCAGAGTTCATTGATACGTTCCTTTTCTGTGATAAAATTTATAAATAAATAATCACTTTTTCTGCAGCAAGGCTCTCGATATGATGCACAGACCACTAAATACATCCCTTCCAACATTTCATAAGCAGATATATAGATATGATTGTGTCACCCGAATTCTCATTTCTTAGGCCTCTTCTGTTATGCATCGCTGAAGGCTCCTACTCCGCCCTTTTCACGTCATATTAGTTAACATTGCAGCCACCAGCCACCAGTTTAAAAGTCAAGAAGGGTGTTTTTTAATTAAAGATATACTAGTAAATGTGGTTGTTGTAATGATAGGCCAGCAACAGTTTGTATCTCTCAAGCTGCATTCGGACTGGCAGTTTGGCCTGATACAGCTGCGTTCCCCTAATGGATTAAACCGGCAGGGTCAAACGGCCACATCTGTCAGCCACTCCCCAGTCATATTCACCCCCTCATACGACAAGTTGTAAATGGAGTAAACAGACACCACATAAGGTGGTGTTTTCAGGTCCCCGCGTGTGGCCAGATGTCTGAATGTGGGGGAGGGCACACAAAACGGATTGGCGGTCTGAACCTGTAGATCCGTTTCCACCACTGTTTTTTTTTAGCTTCTGCCTATATGCATATGAGCACATGCACATAAGTGCATATGCGCACACACCTGCCTGCATTTTTTTTTTTTAAAAATGACTGGGCAGCACGCTCTGTGGCTGAGGCGCTTCAGTAATGTGGATGTGTGCCCACCGGATGGCTGTGGGTGTGCTATCTGGTTGGTATGCCCCGGAATATTTCAAAGCACTGTAATTAGAGTCAGAGCCATATTGCTCCAAGCCACCAGTCTGTCCACAGCCTCAGAGTCTAGAACGGGGGTCTCCAACATAGTGCCCACCGACACCTTTCTTGGTGCCCACCGAGTGGTTTTGATTTACCTCTAATCTGAGATTTGTATCTCATTTTGTTGTAAGCCGTCCTGAGCCCTACTTGCAGGGTGGCCTAGCAAATCTAATTAAATAAATAAATAAATAGAGCAGTGTACTCACCATTGAGGGCCCCTTGTCCCTGAGGTCTGCAGCAGGAAGATCAGAAGAGAGTGATTTACCTGGGATGAGACATTCCCAGTGATTGCCTCCTTGGTTCTATGGCTGAGTGTTATCTTTTGTCTCCTGTGAATTCTCTTCTTTGTTAAGATTTTTTGTGGGAAGTGAACTTCAGTAGGCCCCCCCCCCATCCCATTATCACTTCTTTGATTTGGCAGATTTGAATATCACCTCTTGAGTCTTCCTAGATGTGTGAGGGAGGGAATATTCTGCCGGATACCACTACTGCAAAGAAGGAGATTTGTAGGGGGGGGAGAGAAGAAAAAGGAGTTTATTCAGTATGTACTTTGGTTGGTTTTCTGTGTCTAGCTGAAGTTAAGACCCGAGTTCCCGCTAAGATTTGAAGAGCCTTGAATTGAGTTATAATTCGGGCGCACCCGGCTCTTACAAGACACCTTGAACAGCTTTTCCCGAGGAGTCTATAGGAACTGTCAGCAGCAGGGAAGATTACTTCAGAACCGCGATTGTTGAATTGAACTTTACTTTCTGATGTTTTGCTTTTTGAATTAAATTGTTGGACAAGATTAATTGCGCACAGTGAGAGCTTTAAATGAATAGCTGCGTTAAAGCATTAAACTTCTAAGTATGTCACATAGGGGGAAAAAAGCTGGGAGGTTTTAATGAATAAATGTATTTAATGCATAAAATGCCTAAGCTATTTTTTTTTTAATTCCTTTACTAACGTCTTTATTGGAAATGGGGAGGGGTGAGGGAAGAGAAGCTACACTTCCATTCAGTCCTTCCACAATGGCTCTGGCAATTTCATATCCCTGCATCCCGCTAATCTTCTGGTTCCACAGAAGTAAACAATAGATTTCATAAATTAGAAATACGGGCTTCAGAACATGCCTCTAAAGATAAAAAACAAGGCCGTAAACATTTATGACTGAAACAAACTAGATTGTTCAAATGCTGCCATGATGTATCATGTATATCAATATGGCACTGATATCAGTTAGAATGCAAACAAGCTTTTAAATGATGTGCCCCTTCATTTCAGCTGGAGAATCCACTTTACGCCATCTGCCTATCAGATGGTTAGGAACCAGGACTGCGTATTAATGCCACATGTTCGATTTTTCTCCCCCTCCTCCTTGTAATGGTTAGATTCATATTGCTAATAGCTGTGCAGGAGCACTGTCGATGGAATTTGTGTGACGCTGGAGTGATGAGATATTTATAAAGTGGCCTGTCTCGCTGAATAATCAGCAGGAAGAATGCCAGACATAAACAGCTTATCAATTTCAGAATATTAATGATAACTACTGCCTGCAACTGTAATAGGGTGATTTTTTTTTGGATGCATTTGTTTACATTTTGGAACAGATACTGACAAAAGAAAAAGTGGAAAAAAGAATGCTTTTTAAAAAACACTAACATCGTTCTGTCTGTATTTTGGATATGCTTTTTAAATTTTTTGTTGTTGTAAGCATATACATCACTTGTGCCATGCACAGTTACAATATTTACAGATAATTAGGTAAGAAACCTACCTCACCTGAAATGCCTCATCTGAACAGGAAAGGGAACAGAATGAATCACTAGGATCACAGCCTGTATAGCTATTTTGTCTTTCCCTGCTATAACCATCCACAGTGAAAAATAAATTAGAAATAAAGAACATGTCAAATATTAATTTTAAATTAGATACATCCTGACATTAGAGAAGAGATATTTTGGGATTGGTTTTGTATATTGACATCCTTTGGTAGAGTTTTCTTTACGACTGGTAGTGCAGCCCTATCCTAATGCTTGTAGAACACTCGAGCTTCAGGAACAGTTTGGACGGTGTAACGGGTCACAATACACAATATGCCCTTTGGGCTCTTTTTGTAGCAGGTACTCATTTGCATATTAAGTGACATACCCCTAATGTAGCCAATCCTCCAAGAGCTTACAGTAGCTCCTGTGAGAAGAGCTCTGTAAGCTCTTGGAGGATTGGCTACATTGGGGGTGTGTGGCCTAATATGCAAAGGAGCTCCTGCTACAAAAAGAGCCCTGCGCGGCGGGTCACATTTTGCTTGTGTGCCTTTGTGGGGCAGCCAGAGAACCTCTGCAGAGGTGGCCGGACCAATCACGGTATGATCTTGCCAGGCAGTAAGGTCTTGTGAGGCTGCAGGTCCCGTTTAGGTTCTGTTGAATCCATTACGCTACAGTTGGGGTCAAGGGGGCTGTGAATCCCAAGTGTGGTTGTGCCAGGACTGTGGACCCAAAGGAATCTTGACATAGCACCATTTGGGGCTATGTGGTACGACAGGATTGTGAAGTGAGCCGTATTATGATGAGATTTTGTGGGTGCCCCATTTTGAACATAAACAATAGGGAGAACTGAATAATTAAAGTTGGATAGTGAATTCATACTGAGTTGTGTATTTAAATCTGTGCTAGAACTGTTAATTAAGTGTATATGCTTAGCAAAAGTGTTACAATTGTGTGTGGGGGGTGAGTATACAACAATAACAGATTGGTAGTGGCATGTGTATATTTTTCCTCCCACAGGGCTCTTTTTGTACCATGAACTCCTTTGCATATTAGGCAACACACTCCTAATGTAGCCAATCCTCTAAGAGCTTACAGTAGCCCCTGTAAGAAGAGCTCAGTAAGCTCTTGGAGGATTGGCTACGTTAGGGGTGCATCGCCTAATATGCAAAGGAGTTCCTGCTACAAAAAGAGCCCTGCGAGTCACACCATATATCACTCAGGCATAGTTCTCTCTTTCTGGTGTTGCCAGCTTGAACATTTTTGGGGCCCCTGGTAATTATATCCAGTTCTGAAATGAGAACTGAAACATGTCAGAAAGGAGAAGCGACAGCCCTTTCACTGGGAATGAATGAGTTTCTGCTTATGTTTGGGGCCCTTTTTGGCTTCATTTGTTGGCACATTCCTACAGCAATGGAGTAACATAAGTAGAAGAAGAAGTGATTGGATTTATACCCTGACTTTCACTACCCAAGGGAGTCTCAGAGTGGCTTACAAACTCCTTTCCCTTCCCCTCCCCACAACAGGCACCCTGTGAAGTGGGTGGGGCTGAGAGAGCTCCGACAGAAAGTGCTCTTTTTCAAGAACAGCTCTGACGGAACTGTGGCTTGCCAAGGTCATCCAGCCAGGTGCAAGTGGAGGAGTGGGGAATCAAACCTGGTTCTCCCAGATTAGAGTCCGCGCACTTAACCACTACACCAAACTGAGAGGCAACCACCAAGAATACCATTTTAGGCACAGGCAGTAGATTGAAACGGGGCACTCTGGGGTCCTCTCAGAGAAGTTGCAATGAAAATAAGGGAGCAGGTGGTCTCTGAGAAACATGCAGTCAAAGCCAGCAAGTTGTCTCATACAATATCTGTATTAAGACTAATCCTTTTTTGATATCTTTTAATTTAAAATAAGTGTGTGTTCCCCTTGGGCTATAGAAGCCAAGTTAGCATACATCCCAAAGGGCTAAGGACATGAGTGGACAGCTTCCCAACTGTTACTGATGGGAAATTTACATTTTCTAGGAAGAGGAAAAAAAGACACGATAAGTAGTCACTTATGATTTTAATTGTATGACCGATTTTCCGTAAAAATAAGAAACCCTTTTTAAAAATCCCATTGGTATTGTGAATAAATACACCAGGAAGGAAATATAGCTTTCTGAGCCTTGTGTTGCTGAAATTGACTTCTAGTAACTTCTAGTGACTGATGAGTTCCTTGAGGAAGCCTTGAGTTCAGACGGTGTAAGCGACAAATGATAGAAATTCAAATAGAAAATTGGTGAGAAGTGATAATTTCATTAGTTCCATTCCTGTCCCTTTTTAGGTCTCACAGCTGCCGCCGCCGCTGCAGCTGCCACCAACGCCGCCATTGCAGAAGCAATGAAGGTGAAAAAAATCAAATTAGAAGCTATGTCAAACTATCACGCCAGTAATAATCAGCACGGAGCAGAGTCCGAGAATGGAGATCTGAATTCTAGTGTGGGTAAGTTTCCGATCTGACAGAAAAGTCTTAAGTTAAATGATGCCGTCGTCGATTACAATACTGGTTCTTACCTTTTGATGAAATGGCGGAGGGAAAAGACGTAGCGTTTTATGTGAGTCTTGGCTTCCTTTCGTACAGAACTTAGTAGAGTCACACAGTAGGTTTTGTGCTTTTTCTTGAAGAATGTACCCTTTTCAGGTGATTCCCTGCAGACCCAAATTAGTTTATTCTCTAAGAAAAGGGCATTAAAATGTTCACTGTTTCACTGTTGTAGGGTTAAATGAAGTTGTCATATCAAAGCATCCCACTGTCTTGAGCTTCGTTTTAGAACAGATAAAAGGAAGTACTTCTTCAATCAAAGAGTAATCAACATGTGGAATTCACTCCTGCAAGAAGTGGTGGTGGTTACAAGCATAGATAGCTTCAAGAATGGCCAATAAACATATGGAGCAGAGGTCTATCAGTGGCTAATAGCCACAATGTATTTATGGAACACTGTGCCTGAGGCAGTGATGCTCTGTATTCTTGGTGCTTGGGGGACAATAGTGGGAGGGCTTCTGGAGTTCTGGCCCCACGTGGACCTCCTGATGGCCCCTGGGTTTTGGCCATTGTGTGACACAAACTGTTGGACTGGATGGGCCATTGGCCTGATCCAACATGGCTTCTTGTATGTTCTTAAGATATTGACAATGCAGTCCTAACTACATTAAGCTACAACATTTGGCTCTGACATTATTTTTATCTGACAGACTTCCATTCAACCAATTTAATGAGTTTCTTTGGCTTAATTAGTTTGTGGAACAGGCTAATAGTTTGGCCAGGTAGAAAGCCAAAATATTTGTCCTTCAGGCCCGGTGATAAAAAGGAAAAACTACAACAGCAATGTTTTCATGCTTCGTTTAATCTGACCTTTACGGATACTTTTCTTTTCGGCATTAACCATTTGGAACAGTTATAGGTCCTTTCTGTTTATGCATGTCGCCGATTTGTTTTGCTAAAATATACTTCATGATTACACCAGCTTTTAAGGTCATTCCATTGTAATGGCTGCCTTTTGCTCTCCGAGATAAATGGAGAAGAGTCCCCCGAAAGAGGAGTTTTGGTACTGTTAACTATTGTACATGGCAGGGGTCGCGTAGACATAAAACAGACATGACAATCTAATAGATTCCTCTCTTTTTTGTATTCTGCAGTGGGGTTTTTTTTAGGTTATTCTTAAGGATGACAACTTGACAACTTTTTTGTTCTAAATCGTTCTGTACATATTTATTATTTAACCTGTACTCCAAGAACAAAAGCAACAAATGTGTACGTGTCAGCAGATTTTGAGGCCAGTTTTTCCTTCCTTTTTCCCCCCAGCAACAGGCAAAAAAGGCGTACAGGTATTGCTAGAGGAAACTATTTCACTTGTGATGAAGACAGATGAGGCCATAGGACTTTGATCATCAGCAAAAGAAGAGTAACAGCAGGTGGGGTGGGAAGGGAGAACAACAAGAAATATCATGTTGCAAAGGGGAGTATAGGTAGCTACAGTGGGCCCCGTAGGTGGGCTCTCTTTAAGCCCTTGAGGAAAGGGAAATGATTACAAGCCTTTTCTACTTCTGACTTATAACACAATGTAAATAAAAGGGCTGGTTTGCCAGTGGCATTCGTAGCCTGGTTGCAAGTTCTGCTTGATTTAGCCATTATGAATCAACAAAAACTTTAGTTTTAGTGAGTCAGCTGATAAGGAAGAAGAAGAAGAGATTGGATTTATTCCCCACCCTTCACTCAGTCTGAGAGTGGCTTAAAAACTCCTTTCCCTTCCCCTCCCCACAACAGACACCCTGTGAGGTGCGTGGGGCTGAGAGAGCTCTGAGAGAAGCTGCCCTTTTTCAAGAACAGCTTTGCCAGAACTATGGCTTGCCCAAGGTCATCCAGCAGCTGCAAGTGGAGGAGTGGGGAATCAAACCCGGGTCTCCCAGATTACAGTCCGCACACTTAACCACTACACCAAATTGGCTCCCCAAGGACCGAGCTTAGTCTGTAGGGCACGTGTACGGAGGATATTTTGGTTCTTGTGTACTCTAGTAAGGAATGTCAAAGGCAGTAGTCATAGAAGGCCTTTACTACTGACAGCGTCTGTTATTTGTTTTCTTAATGTCAAATTACCGTACACATTCTTCAGCATTTCAAAAAGACACCTATATTGATGCTTTAGTAATAGACACATTTACAGTGCAATCCTATGCGGAGTTAGTCTACACTTGAAGCTGTCTTCTATTGTGTGAGGTCATTGTTCTGTCTATGTCAGGACCAGGGGTCATTTCCTGCAGAAGCGCACAGGAGCGGAGCTCCAGCAGTAAAGAGCCCGGGGGTGGGCACATGCAACAAGCCCCACCCCCTGCTCCCAGCAGCCCTCAGTCAGAGCAAGAAGCAGCCAGGTAAGTTGCAGAGCCCTCCCCCCCCAGCCCCCCAGTCCAAAACAGTCCAGTGGCACCTTTAAGACCAAGTTTTATTCAGGTACAAGCTCCCCTCCTCTTCAAGGACATATCTGCACGCCCCCCCCCCATAACTAGCAATCCAAAACAGTCCAGTGGAGCCTGAGCGGTGGGTGTTGCCTTCTGACACACTTCTGGTGATGTCAGGGGGTGTGGCATATGCAAATAAGTTATGGTAATGAGTTATGCTAATGAATTCCTGCACCTCTTTTTCTGTGAAATGACCCCTGGTCAGGACCAATGCTCCCTCTAAGCTGTGGAGTTTTGTGAGCAAAAATTCTACTTTATGAGCTACTGACATTAAAGTTGTGAGTGAGTGATCTGGCTGCTGCATACATTCGTTTGCTCTGGAGCCATCCTTCCTGAGCTCAGACAAAAATTTATGAGCTAGAGGCTAAAAACTGTGTGCTAGCTCACACTAACTCAGTTTAGAGGGAACACTGGTCAGGACTGTCTAATCTGACTGGCTGTCCAGGGCCTCAAGTGGAAGTCCTTTGCATCACCTGCTACCCATTCTTTTTTTATTTAACAGTGCCAGGGATCGAACCTCGAACCTTCTGTATGCAAAGCAGATGCTCTACCACTGAGCCATGACCCTTAGAAAGGCATCTCATCAGACTGTCCTATTGATAATAAAGATGGAGGCCAGTGTGGTTTAGTGGCTAAGGTGTTGTACTACAGTCCAGAACAAATCCTCTTTCAATCAAACAGAAGGAAGAGGTCCTCCAAACGAGAAAGAAAGAGACAAAATACTGGACCTCTAAACAGAAAAGGAAGCAATAATGATATGGATAATTGTAATCAAACACACAAACAAAACATTTATATCCCTAAAGATGGTGTAACAGCACAGATATCACAGTGATGGATATGTGCATAACAAAAACTATAATAAAAAGGTTATTTTAGGAAGCCTTAAGAGTTATTGTTGATATAAACAAGGGATAAATAAGTTGTTCCACGCAGTCTTCTCCAGGACTGAACTAAAAAAAACAAAACCCTGCCTAATCTATGTCATTCTTATTTTTAGATTGTCTTAGCACTATTTTTCCTTCACGTATGGTTTCAGGAATAAGGACATTTCCACCAGACTGATACAGATTTCCCTACCCTCACCTGCAGCTGTAAGAATGAAAACTAATAATAGAACTAGGTTAATCAGTATCTGACAATGAGGCTATAACTAGCTATTGTCTTAGTAAACAATAAGCAATTTAAAGGAGGCATTATTCTTTCTTGTTTCAATGACTCCTGCATTGATTTTTTCTTTTCTTTTCTTCAAATTCAATTCCATGACCAACAAAGAATGCACTTTGGAACGGATTGTTTATGTGCTATAAAATTTAGAAGTTCCATTTACGGTTTTGTTTCAAAAGTCATGATTAGGGGAGGGGCTGCGGCTCAGTGGTACAGCATCTGATCGGGATGCAGAAGGTCCCTGGTTCAATCCCCGACACCTCTAGTTAAAGGCTCTGGCAGTAGGTGATGTGAAGGACCTCGGCCTGAGACCCTGAAGAGCCTCTGCCAAGGGTCTGATCCAGTATAAGGCATCTTCCATGTGCATGCGTTCCATGATGCTACCAAAATTTTTAATTCCTTTGTTTGGAATATGAACTCCTGCAACATGAAATGAACTTTATAGTACTGTGAGGTCTTCTCTGGTCTTTGGAGGAGAAGAAGAAGAAGAAGAGATTGGATTTCTACCCCGCCCTTCACTACCCAACGGTGTCTCAGAGCAGTTTACAAACTCCTTTCCCTTCCCCTCCCCACAATAGACACCCTGGGAGGTAGGCGGGGCTGAGAGAGCTCTTGACAGAAACTGCTCTTTTTCAAGAACAGCTCTGACAGAACTATGGCTTGCCCAAGGCCATCCAGCAGGTGCAAGTGGAGGAGTGGGGAATCAAACCCGGTTCTCCCAGATTAGATTCCACGTACTTACCCACTACACCAAATTGGCTGTCTTATACCTCACCCTTCACTACCAAAGCAGTCTCAGAGCGGCTTACAAACTCCTTCTCCTTCCCCTCCTCACAACAGACACACCCTGTGAGGTAGGTGGGGCTGAGAGAGCTCTGACAGAAACTGCTCTTTTTCATGGAGAGCTCTTATCAGACCTATGGCTTGCCCAGGTGCAAGTGGAGGAGTGGGGAATCCAACCCGGTTCTCCCAGATTAGAGTCCATGCACTTAACCACGACACCAAACTGGCTCTTTATATAGCTCTGATCCACAGTTAGCATTCTTGACATGGACAGCAATTTTTTTTAAAAAAAACAAGCACAAAACAAACCAATATTTACAAAATATCATTTTGTGCTATGAGATAATTTAGATTTTTTTTCTTAGTGAATCAACGTTAATTTAGTCTAGAAATTGAAAGTTAAAGTTAAACATTCATTTTGTAAAGTACATTACTATTGCAATCTGGAAAAGGACATGTTTTCAAACTAAATAACTAGGAACTTTGTTAATATGTTTTGTAGCTATGTAGTCTGTGAATTTCAAACCTATGGTTTTGTGCGGGAAGACTGATAATGGCAGATAAACTGAAAGACAGCTTGCCTGTCCCCAGGGCTATTTTTGGGCAGGAACGCACAGGAACGGAGTTCCGGCTGGCTCCTGAGCTGGCCACGCCCAGCAGGAACTCGTTAGCATAATAGGCCACACCCAACAGCAGAAACTCATTAGGATTGGCTACATTAGGGGTGTGTGGCCTAACATGCAAAGGAGTTCCTGCTACAAAAAAGCAAAAGGTGGGTGTGGCTGGATGAGCACACTTCTGGTAACATGGGGGGTGCGGCCTAATATGCTAATGAGCTGTGCTGTCAGCGGTGTGGCCTAATATGCTAATGGGTTTATTTATTTATTTATTTATTTATTTATTTATTTGTTGAATTTATACCCCGCCCTCCCCCGTAGGGCTCAGGGCGGCTTACATAGTATAAAACTTGCTCATAAAAACATCAAATACTTTAGTACAAAAATACAATATACAATTTAAAACCCAAACTAACAATAAAGTGTTCAACTACATAGCATCCATTTCAGAATATCAGAGAGGACAAAACCACAAAAACCAAACATCCCCCGGTAGGCATTGCATAGTAGATGTTGAACAGATGTTCCTCCTACCCTCCTAGGGCCCTCAACCCCCCCACATTGATGGTAATATAGCGGGGGGGCGGCAGCGGCCCCTAATCAAAGGCCTGGTGGAAGAGCTCCGTCTTACAGGCCCTGCGGGATTGCACCAGGTCCCGCAGGGCCCGGATCTCCCCTGGGAGCTCGTTCCACCAGGTGGGGGCCGCCACCGAGAAAGCCCTAGCCCTCGTGACGGCCAACTTAGCATTCCTGCTGGACTTTTTCTACAAAAAAAAGCCCTGCCTGTCCCTACGTGGGGGTACAGGGATAGGTGGATTATTCTAGGACATGTAGTCCAGCCCATGTAAACTGCAAATGAATACTACGGTAGGACATGCCCCAGCACGCAAGGATCCTTCAGCAAGCAAGTTCAGGTATACATTTAGGGGAGAAATGTTGAAAAGTAATGGAGTGGGCAAATCTTCTCTGCCATAGTTTGGGGAGGTCAGAAGCCAGTCTAGCTATCCTGGGTAGAAACCAGCTGTTCATCTAGCCAGTTTCGTTCAAACAACAGGAATTTGTGCTATTCAATGGAAAGTTTAGTTTAGAGAACTTTATCAGTTTAGAGATTTCTCCCTAGTTTTAATCAAGGTGTGCGAGCAAATGATGCTGGACAAGGCACAAGATATGATTAGGATTGATTAGATCCCCCTAAGCACATAACTGGTAAAGATAGGTGTCTAACTTCAAACGGCTGCAAATACCTGCACTGAGGCTGCAAGACGATAAAAGTGTTCAACACAAATTGCAGTGGTTTCTGTCCCCTTGGCATCCTAGTGCGAACACAGTGAGGTTTCAGACTCTAGAAGGAAAATTAAATAGGGGCATCCAGACTGAATTCTTGCCCTTAGTTGCAAAGAGTAGGTTATACTTTTAATTGGAAACTTATAGCCTCTGTAACAATTGAAAAGAGCGAGAGTCCAGTAGCACCTTAAAGATTAACAGAATATGTGGCAGGGTATGAGCTTTTGTAGGAGCTGCGGTGGCTCGAGTGGTTGAGACGCTGAACTGCAGGCGGTGCAAGGTCGGTAGCTCAGCAGTTTGAGACCGAGTGTGCCACATGATGGAGTGAGCTCCCGTCTCTAGTTCCAGCTCCTGCCAACCTAGCAGTTTGAAAGCAAGAAATTGCAAGTAGATAAATAGGTACCACTTCAGTGGGAAGGTAACAGTGTTGCGCCTTGGTGTTTAGTCATGCCGGCAACATTACCACGGAAACGTTTTCGGACAGCGCTGGCTCTTCAGCTTTGAAACGGAGATGAGCACCACAACCCTAGAGTCGGATTCGACTGGCTTTCGAGCAAGGGAACCTTTACCTTTACCTTTTTATGAGCTTTTGTGAGTCGCTGCTCACTTTCTCCGATACAGCCAGAATGGGAGTCCATCTGTCCTATTTAGTGGAAAGTGGAGTGATTTCAGATGCCGAATGACACTGGCAGGCAAATGATAGTAGCAGGTGGATAACAATAGCAGGCATGATTGGATTTAGGTGAGATATGCAGAGGGGTAATAGGCATGGAGAAATGAGCATGGGTAATGAGACAGGAAACCTAGGTCTCAATTCAGTCCAGGTGGATGCATTGTCTTGAGCTTCATTATCGATTGCAGTTCAGCCCTCTCTCTTGTTAATCTCTCTTTGAAATTCCATTGTAAGAGGAGAGAGCCTCTGTGTGTGTGTGTGTGTTCAGATTAGGGCAGCAGGAGAAGGGATTTAAGTTGCCCTCCCCATGCATTGTATCCCTGACTGAAACTGCCTTCCCTCTCCCGCAGGCTGTTCTTATCCCTAGAATGGGGGGACAGGGACACACGAGAGAGTATTTGCCCTCCCCCCCCTTCCAGGCATCATAATAGCTCTAAGTTTGTCAGAGTGGAATGGAGGCTGGATTCAGTCAGTGAAACCATGCAATGAAACCATAAGCCTCCTACCCCCTCCATGCCACAGTTCCAACCTAATTCTCTCATTGGCCACAATTCATCTTTAAACTACGGCAGCTAGACTTATTAGTGGATCTCCAGCATTTCATTAATGCCGTTGTAGTTATTAAGAAATATGGGACCTCTGAAGGGATGGCAGCTTCCGATTACCTTGTGGCTACCGAGGCTAGAGGGGAGTGGATCTGGTTTCCATCACTAGCAATAGGATCAAGGGTTGTTGGGAGGCTTGTCTTTCCCTGCTGGGAGACTCCCTTAGACCAAGGGTTCCCTGGAAATCACACTGGTATCCAGCTGCCACCACTCAGGACTTCCTGACAGCATCTAGACTGACCAATGAGAAGGTAGTCTCCTCACATAGTATTAGAGCAATAACAAAGTGACAGGGTAGACACTCTAGAAAATGCCTTATATAGTACCTGTGCAATCTAGCATACAAGGAAGCGATTCAGAGAAGTCTGGTGTAGTGGTTAAGTGTGCGGACTCAAATCTGAGAGAACTGGGTTTGATTCTCTACTCCTCCACTGGCAGCTGCTGGATGACCTTGGGCAAGCCATAGTTCTGACAAGAGCTGTCCTTGAAAGGGCAGTGCTCGAAAGAGCTCTCTCAGGCCCACCTACCTCACAGGGTAGGTGGGGAGAGGAAGGGAAAGGAGTTTGTAAGCCGCTCTGAGACGCCGAGGGAAGGACAGGGTATAAATTCAATCTCCTCCTCCTTCTTCTTCGAAATAAATTGTAGTAAGCAAAGCCCAAAAAAACCACTAGTTGTTGTAGTGGTTAAGAGTACGGACTCTAATCTGGGAGGACCAGGTTTGATTCCCCACTCCTCCACATGCATCTGCTGGTGTGACCTTGGGTGAGTCACAAGTTCTTTCAGAGCTGTTCTCTCAAGGGGGGGTCTTCGAAAGAGCTCTCTCAGCCCCATCTACCTCACAGGGTGTTTTTTGTGGGGAGGGACAGGGAAGGAGATTGTAAGCCGCACTGAGACTCCGAGTGAAGGGCAGGGTATAAATCCAATCTCCTCCTCCTCCTCCTCCTCTTCTTCTTCTAAAAAAGTTTATTATAACAGCAAGTGAGAAAAAAGTGAAAGGGGTGGTTGAATTTTAAAAGGTGGTAGATTCAAAAAGGTGGTGCAAAAGGGGCAAAAACAAAATACAGGACGGAAGGCACCCAGCAACACAGCACAGGGGTGTTTTGATGAAAAGCAACACAGGCCCCGGTCACACGGGCAGGAAAATGCGGGGGGGGGGGAGCATGGCTGTTTGCCCCGGAGCAAAATAACACACGGTTGAACGATCAGACGTCCCGTTAAGGTCCTGTCGAGGTCCCGTGTTTAGGGGGGAGGTGCCAAACACACGACCATCCTACAGCGCGGCAAAGAAGCAGCGTGGCGCGATCACACCAGCAATCGCTAGGCGCCGCTTCCGTGGCAAACGGGATAGATTTTTTTAAAAACTGATGTTTGTACATACGCATGACTGAGCAATCGTATCTGCACATCCGAAGGTGGGTGGTAGGCTTACTGGAGAGGGCAACAGATGCTTCCGGACCCAAACAGAGCTCCAAGGCATAGCCAATGGAGGGGGTGGTGGGCCCCCTTGTCACAGCCGCTCTAACCGCCTGCACGACAGTGGCCATAGCGACCCTCCAGAGGCGGCAAGCCTGGCTGCAGTGGGAGGGGGCCTCTTTGTGCGCATGCGCCGTTGGGCGCTTGTGCGCATCCTGTGGAGATGGAAAAAAACCCCCTGTTCGCGATGGGACATGGGCGGGTGCCGGATGCCACGGGATTCCACCGGAAACGCGATCAGGCGCCCGCCCTTGCCCCGCAGTTTCCGGAAACTAGTACCTCGGAGGTACTAGTTTTTTACCCCGCATCTTCAGCGGGAAGCCTTGGGTTCGGCACGGGAGCTCTATGCTTCCCAGATGTGGTGGTGTGATCGCGCCCGGAAAATCCGCCTATCTTCCGTCTCTGTAGCGTGGCTAATGTTCCGTGTGACCGCAGCCAAGGTTCGACTAACAAAGCTAAACCCATGTTACCGAGGCTGTAGTCATGGGTTCCTTAGATCACATGTAGGGTTCCTTGCAGCAACAGGATGTTGCAGTAATAGGGTGAAGACTGAAAACTGAAGGGGAAATCTCAGATGTCCAGGTATTTATGCTCAATAGAATTGGACCTAAACCAGCCTCCTTTCTAAGAATGACTAGCTAATGTAGCCAATGACAGGCCATGCTCCATCTCAGGTGTCAGAGGGGACTGTTACCTATCAGATATGTATAACATATAGCCCCACCTCCATCAAGCATCTGGTAGTAGCTCTGAACTTCCATGACAGGTAGGTGGTTTGGTCCAAACTAGATCGCCCTTTGTCCAAAAGAGATGAACTCTGTCAAGATGGTCCAGTGTGGAATGGAAATGACTGGGTCATTGTAACGTAAACCTCCAGGGGCCCATGATCCCAGACACTCTAGGTGGTCCCTCTTGTATCCTTCCCCCACATTTTAGCCCAGCCTAGGCCAGCCTCTTCAGAACTCAGAAGCTAAGCAAGTATTGGCCATGGTCACTACTAGGGTGCAGGACCACCAAGGAAGAATGGGGTTGAACTTGCTTCTCAGAGGAAGACCATGGCAAATCACTTGTACTCATCTCTTGCCTTGGAAACCCCATAGTCCTGCAGTCAGCATGAGTCAGTCGCGACTCAGTAGCACACAATTATTACTGTAGCCCAAAGACAGGGTCTTCCTATGTGGTTTTGCTTTCTTTCTTTTTTTCCTTACAGCACCTAATTACTATGGGTACACTATAAATAATAATAAGACTAGTATGATAATAATAAAAAAATAGCAATGAAAGGTTATGGAATAAAAGGATCTAAAGGAGATGAATGACATTTATAATTAATAATTTCTCACCTCCCTAATTGAGTGCCACGGCTTTTTGCTTGCAACTTCCCACTAGAATTACCCTTTGAAGTGAGAAGAGGTGTCCGTGTTGGGGTCCGGGCTCAGCATTACTAAAATATGTCTCAGTGCCCCCCCCCTCCACTTTTCACGGCGAGTTGTATTCTTTTAGTTTAATATTTGCTCGCTACAATGAGATTTCTAGTCTACATGGTGATAAACAGTCTGGTACTGGCATCTGAAGGTGACCTGTCAGTTCATATGGACAAATCCCCTGCTTACTGAAATGTACAAAATAAATCATTAAAGCGGGCAGGTGCTCATTCCCAGTTTTAAATCACCATAGATTTATGATTTGAATTAATGCTTCATTTGGTCATAGAAATAGATGCTGAGACAAATGATATGCAGCGGTTGGGATTCCATACTGTAGCCATCCTAATATTGATTACTGAGATGCCTTTGCAATCTCTTGTTTATATCAACCTGTGACTGGTTGGCTGATACCAGCAACACTGCAGATAAGAAGGAAAAATGTCTTGGATTCTTTCTAGTGGCAACTTTACACACCGGGCGTGGGACTCATATAAATTATTTCAGTTTGCTTGTTGAAAAGAAAAACAGGGTGTTTTTTTTTTAAGCCAGCTTTCAAAACTGTACAGTTCTGAAGAGTGTGGCCTTAGGAATGCAAAATGAAGAACAAAACCTGGATATTATACTTAAACAAAAAAAAGAAATCACATTTCTGTTTAATAGCAAGTGTGTTATTGCCATCGTTGTATTTGGCAGTGCCGATTCCTCGCACGCATGAGCCACGTCATTGCACATGAGGCTGCGGAAGAGAGTGACGAGGATGATCAGGGGTCTGGAGACTGAGCCCTACAAGGAAAGGCTAAGGGCCTTGGGGATGTTTAGTTTGAAGAAGAAGAAGAAGAAGAGAAGAGATTGGATTTATACCCCGGCCTTCACTTGGAGTTTCAGAGCGGCTTACAAACTCCTTTCCCTTCCCCTCCCCACAACAGACACCCTGTGAGGTGGGTGGGGCTGAGAGAACTCTGACACAAACTGCTCTTTTTCAAGGACAGCTGTGCCAGAGCTTGTGACTGACCCAAGGTCACATCAGCAGGTGCAAGTGGAGGAGTGGGGAATCAAACCCGGTTCTCCCAGATTAGAGTCTGCACACTTAACCACTACACCAAACTTGGAGAAGAGGAGATTGAGGGAGGACATGATTGCTCTCTTTAAATATTTGAAAGGCTGTCATTTGGAGGAGGGCAAGGAGCTGTTCCAGTTGGCAGCAGAGGATAAGACCCGAAGCAACGGGTTTAAATTACATGCAGAAAGGTATTGGCTAGATATTAGGGAAAACGTTTTCACGGTCAGAGTGGTTCAAAGGTGGAATCAGCTGCCTAGGGAGGTGGTAAGCTCCCCCTCACTGACAGCTTTCAAGAAGAGGCTGGATGAATATTTGTCGGAGATGCTTTAGGCTGGTCCTGCATGGGGCAGTGGGTTGGACTAGATGGCCTGTATGTCCTCTTCCAACTCTATGATTCTATGACATGTGAACCACATAAGATGAAACACTCGGAGATCTACAACTAAAATTGGGTTTTGAGCAAAATTTTAATTGCTAAATAGTAGCCACACTGCCCTCCCCATTTAAATCAGGGAAGTTTTACTGACCACAGATTGCTCCCCATAGCTATTGTTTCACTATTTGTCGTTTTTCTTGAGTCAGCTTTCAGAAGAGGCTTCCAAAACCTTTTCGTACCCCAATATACAGTAAAATAACATGGCACATTTCAGCGTGGTTTTTACTTATGAACTACTCTTGCACCTCATCTTAAGCAGCTGTTAGGTAGGGAATTTCAGAGCACTTTGGACTTTCTGGAAAACCTCGTTTGGATGACCAACCCAGCCTGAACCAACCAACCAACTGGCATATGTGTGGAATGCACACCTGCATGTTTATTAAATGCATCAACAAGTAGAGAATATGCACAAAAGAAAGCAAATCTGATGGCGAGTTGGGCTCGGGGTCTTCGGACGAGGACTCCCCTTCGGAAAAGGGGGCGGCTGCCCCCAAAAGCCCTTATAAACTGAGGATTAGAAAAGATAAGAATAAATAAGGGCTGAAGGACTCTGATTTGTGCCTGAAAAAATGTTGAAATAACTTGGGGATGCTCTGGGAATTTCTTTAAACAGTTAAAGGAATAGTTAAACGATAATTAATCTAGCATAACCGACTAAGTTCATTGTATTATTAGTAGCTTTTTGAAAATAGCATGGTGTTAAGCTGACGTATGATCTCCTACTCTTGCGTTTTTAGTTAGTTGTGGGTCTTTTTTCTTTATTCCCTAGATTTAGTACCCTTTCCTATATTTTCTGTTGTAGTTTTGTAGTTTGAAAAAAACACCAATAAAATCCTCCCTCTAGAGGGATGGGAAAAAAGATAATCCTTTTAACAGGTATCCTAACCTGGATGACCCGGGCTAGCTCAATCTTGTCAGATCTTGGAAGTTAAGTAGGGTCAGTCCTGGTTAGTATTTGGATGGGAGACCACTAAGGAAGTATAGGGTCATTATGCAGAGGCAGGAAATGGCAAACTGCCTCTGAATGTCTCTTGCATGAAAACCCCACAGGATTGCCATAAATTGGTTGTGACTTGATGGCACTCTCCGACACTCCTTGATAGGTAGTAAGCACAGTCTGCCTTGCTTGTGCTGATTATCAGTTTGGGCAGTGGGGAACTGAATCAACTGTGGTACAGAGAGAGAGAGAGAGAGAGACCATCTTGGGCAATGCAGTGGGGGGCCCTCTGAATGGAACAAGTAGGCACTACGAAGGACGCTAGTTCCGAGATCAATCTTAATTGATCTGGGGGCTCAGCCACCAGGAGTGTCTGATTCCCTCATGACTAAACAACATGCAGTGTCACTCCAAAGCAAAGGGAGTTAGACTTACAGTTTAATCCTATGCAGAGTTACCACAGTATAAAATCATTATTAAATGAGGAAGTCTCCGGTTCAAGTGTGGCTTCATGACATTAAGTTGTTGGATGGCCATAAGCAAGTCATGCTTTCTCACCTTCAGTTCTCTGTCTGCAGTATAAAGGCAAAGTGTGTTGTCGATTCACAACTGACCCATGATGACCCCATGAGAAGGGTGTGCATTCGGCAATAGCCGAACCAAAAAACCCCGAAAGCCGAACCCGAAATATAGCTGAACCCGAAAAAGCCGATACTATCCGGGTTTTTTTCTGGCTTAATTTTGTTATACCGAAAAAAGGTCAAACCTAACAGCCTGAGCCGCCAGGTAGCTGTTGGGTTTAAATGCCTTTCTTTCCCTTCCCAAGATTGGGAAACCTCCTTCTCCTCCTCCTCCTCCTCCTCCTCCTAATATTTTAAACAGAAGTTAAAGATTGTAGAGGTGACTAGGAAGCCTATATAGAGAAGGCATTCCTTGTACTAGACTATACACATCAAAATTTGTAAGTTGTAGGGTAACAAACCTTCTGATGCGGGCCTCAAGGTCTTCTGAAATTACAAATGATCTCCAGAGTTCTGAAATCAGTTCCCCTTGAGAAAATGACTGTTTTGGATGGTGGACAATATGGTGTTATGCCCTGTTGACATTCCTTCCCTCCAAAGTCTCCACCCCCAAACCTCCAGGAATTTTCCAACTTGGAGCTGGCAACCCTACTGAATAGTAAGGAGAAGGATGTACAT
The DNA here is from genome assembly GCF_001447785.1 of Gekko japonicus. Taxonomy (NCBI): domain Eukaryota; kingdom Metazoa; phylum Chordata; class Lepidosauria; order Squamata; family Gekkonidae; genus Gekko; species Gekko japonicus. The sequence goes on along the minus strand of NW_015176454.1, from coordinate 612,978 downwards.
GAACACAAAATAGAGTACAATACTATAAGAAATATTACCAAACCAGGAAGAAGACCTCCTATCTTTGTAGTCAGTGGCTTTTTAAGACCAATTAGAAAAGTACTCTCCCTGCCCCAACCCCATCCTTAAGCTTGACTGCTAGAAAAACACTGTGCAAAAATTTCTGCGGCATTATCCAATGAATTAAGAAGAACTTTTTGCCATTACCTAATATCTCCACCACATATCTTGTAAACAGCGATCAACAATGGCAAATTACTTGCAAGGTAGGAAATGAGTTCATTTATAATGTGATCTCGAAACAGATGTTCCAGAAACAAATCTCATTGTTTAAACTGCAATCATACTTTTTTTAAAAAAACTCCTGCCATTATTTCTTGAAGGAAATGAAGCAATCAGAAAAGCTTCAGTGTCGTCTGTTTCTAAACACAGTTAGGAAACGTAAGCCTTGCTCAGATAGCACAGTCCCGTGAGCAACCACAAGATGTGTCGAAAATGGAGTGGTGCTTTTGACACATTGGACTTCCTTCTTTTAAAAAAAAATTCCTCACACATCTACAACGTTCAAAACAGTAAGAACACATTGACGGTAAGCCAAGAATTCTTGCCGGATAGAAACTGTTACCTTTCTTAAACGTGTTCCGTTGGTTTCTTGGCCTGGGGAGGGGGGGGAGAATATCAGTGCAATTGATGAGGAAATAGTCGTCTCAAGCGGCCTCCTCCAAGAACAGAACAGTCTAAAATGCAGTCATTTCCTTTCTCTTGATTCATGTGTCTATTTTGGAATGAAGAATTAATTTTATGGCTTCAGGAGGGGGGGGGGAGAGAGAAAAAAGTCTCTGAGTCCTTGAGAAAGCAAATAGAAGGAAGCAGAACGCTTGCTGGCCACTGAGCAGAGCTTTCCAGTAGCACATCTGAATCTCTTCCTTGGCAATGTTAATGAACCTCAAATCCTCCCTATAATTAGATGAGGGAATTGCTTATATTTTCAAACAGATGATGCTGCTATAATGAAACGATTGACAGGGAATTTAAGACTGTCTACAGTAGTCATTTGGATTCTGTTTTTTTTCTTCTTTTCTCCCCCCTTCCTTAAGTTTTAAAAAGAAGATTGGCTGTAGACTCTGGTCCTAGGAGAGGCAGTAATTTACATAGAATGCTATGACAGGTGTCGTCCTACAGTGCGGAAATAAAATGGGAGAGGGAAAGATGATGGGCAGGTACGCCACTGATTTGGGGAGGGGGGAGGTGGCCCTGCCTGAGTTCTTTAAAAGGGGCCGGGGCTCCAGAGATGGATCCGGATTGAGTGCACAGCTGTAACTGCTGATGAGCTAATTGCTCCTTATCTCTCAGCCCCATTCATCTTCATTTTTTACCAATTACTGAGAATTATCTGTGTTCTCAGTTGGATATGAGAGTTAATCCTTTTTGGTTAAGCTGGCAGTACTGTGAGCAGATTCCAAATCGGAGGGTGAAAAAGCCAGAGCACGCTCTTTCTAAAAAGTCTCCTGTTCGATGGCAGCGTCGTTACCTCATATACATTTCTGCTGTTGTTTAGCAGATTTATACTTTGCCATCTTTTCATTTTTACTTGAGGAGGGGGGCATGAATCAATATACAACTTCTTTCCTCTCCTTTCCAAGCCGATTAAAAACAGAGGTTCTGTCTACTTCAGTTGCATTCCTCCAGAGTTGCACTTCAGAAGAAAAATATGTCTCACAAGGCAAATGTCGGCTGCAGCAGATAGTTACAATACACAAACTCCTTATTTCATGTATTTAAAAAAAATTAACCACGACAATAAGTCTGTAGTCCTAGGTTGCTTCTGACACCTGACGTGTATTTGGCAATCCTTCAGGCGCACTTTAAAAAGTGTCCAGGATCAATGGGTAAACCTGTGATCACAACTCTTTGCAAAGCAGTAGTCAAAAAGCCTCAGAGGATGTTGTGTCACTTTCCCGTTAAAAAAATATGCTTTTATACTTCTTATTCCTTAGGAGTGAATGTAGCTATCTAGAATAGTGTGTCAGGTAACAGGTTCTGAGACTTTTTGAGCCTGAAAGGCAGACTTGAGGGACAGGGAAAAATGTCATTTGAAAAATCAAGAATTTTAGCAGTTAATGTTGGGCTGTTAAGACACCGTTGGCCCTCCTTGCGATTCTGTGATTTGTTTTCTAGCCTTTTACTGCTGGAAAGTCTGCGATGGCCTCTTTGATGTAACAACCTGAGCAACAATTAGCAAAGGGAAGTTCTAAAAATAATGAATATATAAAGTTCTCAAAATAAAATTGGAATAGGTAAATGCTCTTTTTTTAAAAGGGCAAAGGCAAATCAGGTGTGTTAAAACTTTGGTTGCCGGGCAACCAACAGGAGACCAAGGGGCAGGGACATTGGGGATGACCATCAGTGAACACATTACATCACTTCCAGGAAAAAACCCAGAAGCGATGTCACACCTCTCTCTTCTTTTTCTTTCCAAATGTGATGTGAAGGCATCAGAGCAATGGCCTGTTTTCTCTCCATGAAAAGACAGAGCCACAGGAACTATGTAAAGTGCGCTCAATGTTTCTATAATGATAGCAATAATGTTATAAATATGAAAATTACAAAAGTGATACTAATACATTCAAATTGTAAATCCAGTTACATAAGATAGAAGATAACAATGACGGCGGGACGGTGGTCTCCGGAATGTGATGCCGTTTCGACAAGCGTCTTCTTCTGACCGAGAATCTATAAGTAGATGATGTGTGGAAAATTGCACTTCAGTAGAAAAGCTACCCGATTCACATGGAGTTCAGTAACAGTTTCACCTATTTCATTGCACAAGTAATGGAGAAAATTTCTCTCAGACTGGTAACCCTTTTCAAAATCCAGGAGGGAAACATAAATTTTAAACAGGTTAGTTGTCCAATGGAAGATAATTTAGGAAATAATAGTAACAACCTAAAAAAAAAAAGGAAGAATTATGCAGTAAAAAAAGACTTGCAACTTTCCTTCTTACAATATGATAGCAAGCGTTTATGTGACAGAGATGGTTTAAAATTTTGATCTGTGAAATCCACATTATTGGTGCTTGAGTTAATGTAAATATCTTTTATTTCTTTTAAAAAAGTGAAACATAATTGTAGAAATGTTAGTTTATTAACCTTCTTAACTTCAGTATCGTTTATTACCACTGACATCTTGATCGCAGTACTCTGAGCATGTTATAGTAAGAAACATGAGTGAAATTAATTAAATTACTTCACTAGATTTTGTTAGACTGGATGTGGTTTTCCTCCGCAGATATTAGGGAGGCTGAAATACCTAAATGCTAAACTGAAGAAGTTTCAGTTTTATTCTCTTTATACACAATACATAATTTTTTAAGTACATTAAAAAAAGCTGACAATTTATGCTCATTTAAAATATCTGTAGGAAAAAAAAATGTTTCCAATAAATAAAAAATGTATTAGAAGCTAATATAAATTTAATTCAACTTCTTAAATGGTTTGCGATCTCATTTCTAAATCATGTGCCCCATTTCTTTAAGTGGCAGAGAGTGAATGTGGTTGAACACAATTAACATAAATATCTTACTTGTATACTAAAACCAATAAACACAAAATAACCCATCTCACCAAGTGATAGACATTTCTAGGTTTCTAGAAATCATGTCATAATTCCTAATATATTATCTTAGAGTAGTGTGTGTTTGAAAAGTGTGTGTGTGTATTTCAGCTGGATTTATTAGAATGATTTAAATCAATAAAGGATTCTAATAGTAGATTTAAATCACATTTCCCATTTTTGTTCGTTTCCTGAACAAATGAGCATATGATTGGACTAGCATGACAATTAAAATATTTTAATTTGCAACTAGATAGAGTTTCTTTTTCACATAGGAGCATCATCCATAATCCCTCCCAGGCGACCACATGCCTTTTGCAATGCAGAATAACATAGGCAGAGGCAAGGGGAACAGTTGTGAAATTAATGGCTATATCTTGGGCACTATTAATACACATGCAAGGACATTGATAAAGATCACTTATTTGAAGACTAGGGATGCCATTCTATGCACATGTCCTTGGAAGAAGACCCCACATGTTCTAAATCTTGAGTGGTTGAAATCTTGAGTGGAAGATCAGAAGTAGTGATGGCCTAGTTCAAAAGTTCCATAATGGTTGTCTGGTCACAATCTCTCACATGCACATGTTCCCCCACCAAGCTTCTTTTCTCTCCAAGGAACACACTGATTGGAGCTTTTCAAGCTTTTCCATTGGTGCAGATTTTGCTCTCTGAAGGGTGCGTGCTTGAAATGAACAAAAAATGTTGTGCGCAGTAGAGCCCCATTGAGGTTGGGAGATCAACTAAGAGTGCAATCACACACACAGCCATGCCATAGGCACGAATGCTGGGCGGATTTGAAGGGTGCGATCAGACGCAAACGTCTGCCCAGCGTCCCGCACCCATCAGCAACCCATTTTGCTCCATCACAGAAGCAGAGTTAAAAGACACTGGGGAAAGTCCAGTAGCAAACGGGTTGCTACGGGCCACGGACAGATTTTCCCCTCTGTGATCGCTCCAGCACACTCTCATGGTGTCAGGATGGTCTGATCAGGCCATCCCGACTCCGTGCCGTTGTTTTCCCCCCCTTCTCAGTATGTGCCATAGGAAGCCCTCAGTGTGGAGATGTGATTCATTGATCCTCTGTTTAAGCGAATCAAAAACAAGTGGCAAAAAAAATGGCTTACCCCTGATTGCGTCTGATCACGCAGTGGCGGGCTATGCCCGCAGCTTCAAAGAAATGTGTGATTGCGCAATTGCAGGTCAATTTCCTCCGGGGTAAATAGCCTTGCTTCCCTTGCATGTTATCTTGCACATTTGACCACAACTAAAGAGAGCCTTTCTTCCCTTTTATGACAGTGAAACAGCTGGTGCAACCCAGCTCCATATGCGTTTCCCCATGCGTGGAAACATTGTGGGTATGAATATATGATTTTGACTGGTAAAAGGGCTGCAGAGAAAGGTTTCACATTTTCCTTCCACTCTCAGCCTTCTCTCAATATTCCAACTTTCTATAAATGCTTTTCCTTGGAAGGAAAAGGTGTGAGAATAAATCACAGGACTGTAAGCAATGACACGTTAGTGCCTGTAAGGAATTGCTAGTCCCTAGCTCCAGTAGGTAGCACACAAGAATAAACACAAATATTACATAACTTTTTGTTTTTATTTATCTTTAACCTCAAAAGTCAGATATTTTTCCAGGGGTACTTCTTGCATGGATGGGAAGGTGGCATGGTATAACTCAGTCTCATCAGTACTCAGAAGCTCAGCAAGGTCAGTATTTGGAAGGGAGACCACCAAGGAAGGCTCTGCGGAGGAAGGCAATGGCAAGCCACCACTGTTTCTGACTTGCCTTGAAAGCCTCTTGCTGGGGTTGCTATAAATCAGTTGCAACTTGATGGTACATACATACTTTGCATAGAAAAGTATTTTCATGGAAAAGTATTCTCTCAATGTGTTTGAGAGAGTGTTGGCTTGAGTGTTAAGCAGTTATAAGTGTAGCTTTTAACATGTTTGCGTTAAATTCAAATTTGAAGGTGTTATTTGCCAAAACTGAAATGTAAAAGAATAAAAAGGTAATCAATAAAATTATGTGTGTGTGTATTGATTTTTAGCCATTCCAGGGCCCTGGTCACATGGGAAGTTTTGCCCCGCAAGAGGGACAGATCGGGGGCATATCAAACGGCGCGATCACACCGCAACATCTGGGAAGCGGAGCGCACCCGTCCCCGATCCATCCTTTCCGGGGGGAAATGTGCATAAAATTTACATTTTGCATCAGAGTAGATGGTGGTGAGCTAGCTGTATACTCTAAAATATGCATGTTTGTGTAATACCTTACAGAATTCCTGGAGATGAAAAGAATGGATCTTTACTAGATTTTGTTCTATCAGCAGATTTCACAATTCGATTTAAATATATATTCATATATCAGGGATTTTGTGTGTGCGGGTGGAAACACCTATTTTTGACCACTCAAACGTTATTCCATCCTTTTTTACATGAACTAAAATTGGGAATTGTGCTTCCTCCTGACCTTCCTTCCCTGTCTTCTTTACCGCGTCTAGAAGTAGAGGCCCAAAGGAGCAGATCCCGTGGCTGTTTGGACATGGGATCAGTCCTACCTCTCAATATTGACCCTCTTCTTCTGTGGCCCTCTCTGTGGCCTCCCATTCATTGCCCATGGGGGCAGATTCATGCCAAGAAGTGGGGATAACACGGAGTGTGTGGGGAAGGGATTCTAAACAGCCCTGTCAAGAACAATTCCCTAAACTGCTATATTGTACCGTGACCACAGAATGTAGTTCAGTTTGCTAGTTTTTAAAATTGATTTGAATAAAATATATATTTTAATACAGTGGGGGACAACATCTCTATATAGCTATATAGCAATAATATTGGGAGCTGTGATACTTCAGAGATCAAACAAGTAAGAGAGAGCAAGAGAGAAAGAGAGAGATACTTTGAATATGGTTTTCCTTAACAGCAGGTTCTAATGGAAACATGGACCCTTCCATTTATTCAGCGCTGAGAGAATTACTAGTTTGATAATGACTCGGAATGTTGTTATTAAAACAGTGTGTGCAGTTCATTTTCAACAGTTTTGAATTAGAGTCTGCACTAATGAAACGGATACGGTTTCTTTCACAAAGGGCAGATCTGTTAGTTAATATAGCTGCCGCCGTGCCTCGTGGACCATGCCTTTAGCTCTATTTGTATTTCACAGCGTGATAAGCAAAGAGTGTTGATTTTCAAGGATCCTGCTGATGAAAGGTAATGGCATTATTACATCTTTATCTCAAAAACAGAACTGTGTGGTAAATTATTCTCAATTCCTGCCTTACACTTCCTCCCTTTTTGGGTCGTGTCTCTCCCCCCCCCCCGATTTCCTTATGGCACAGATGATTTCTTGGTCGCAATCCCCCCCCCTTTTATTTCTTTAAGTCACTTTAGCCTTGGAAATGATATGTTATTATTTAATGTCTGCACAGCAAGCTTGAGAGCACCTAATAGCGAGCGGATTGGAAGTGAAGTGCCTCCCGCTTGCAGATATGGATCGGCTCAGTCACACGCTGTACCAGCTGTCATCTCGGCCATACTGCTGTGATTTAATTAGTCTGTTTATGTCCTTTCTAATAATATTTCCATCTCTATGAAAGGGCAAATGCGACAGGGACTGTTTCCCCCCCTCTCTGGGTTCCACACACTGAGGAATGTGGCCTACATCCGACGTTGAGATGCAGGATTGAATCACCATTCCTGTCATTTCAAGCTGTTGATAAATTGTTCAGCCAAGAAGTGTACTTACTTCCTTGGGGTCATTTGTGTAGCGGTGGGTCTGTAATCGGCAAAGGGCTGAGCGGAGGGGAGAGACTACAGAGCTTCCATCAAGGAGACCAAACCCCGCTGCTGGGGAAGAAGAAACAGCGTTCGTGGTATTCTGTTTAAAAATCTTTGATCGTGGAGATGCTTGTAATAATTATTTCCGTTGGAACGCTGTGCCTAAATTTTAGCAGAGCTGCAAATCAAAGTGAAACGTGGAGGGAAATGATTCTTTCTTGGATGAGTGCCCTTTCCCCCCCCTCTCTGAAATGTAGGGAGAAAGTTCCTCTATCTAAACTTAGATCACTGTCAGTAGTTAGTACAAAGAGAAGAGATAAGAACAAAAGAACATAAGAGATGCCAATGTTGGATCAGGCCAAAGGCCCATCCAGTCCAACACTCTGTATCACACAGTGGCCAGAAATACCAGTGCCATCAGGAGGTCCACCAGTGGGGCCAGGACATTAGAAGCCCCCCCACTGTGCCCCCCCCCCCCCAAGCACCAAGAAGACAGAGCATCACTTGCCCCAGAGCCCCTATCTATACCTTGTGGCTCATAGCCACTGATGGACCTCTGCTCCATATGCTTATCTAATTCCCTTTTGAAGCCGTCCATGCTTGTAGCCGCCACCACTTCCTGTGGCAGTGAATTCCAAGTGTTAATCACTCTTTGGGTGAAGAAGTACTTCCTTTTATCCGTTCTAACCCGACCCCTCAGCAATTTCATGCAGTGCTCACGAATTCTTGTATTGTGAGAAAGGGAGAAAAGTACCTCTTTCTCTACCTCCTCTTTCCCATGTATAATCTTATAAACCTCCATGCATAATCTTATAAACCTTATAAGATTATAGCATAGTATGGCCAGATCTCGGCAGCTACTCAAGGGTGAGTGTGTGGAGGAAGGCAATGGCAGATCACTTATACTCCTCACTTTCCTTGAAAGCCCCTTTCTGGGGTCACCATAAGTCAGTTGCCGATTGACTGTGCTTACCCCACGTACTATGTACAAGCTACAGCTCTCACCATGGTTTTAAATATGATGGGTATTATTTATTTATTTATTTATTTAAATGTTTATATTTAAATACTTATAACCCTAACTTTTTCCTGACTTCCTCCTGACTAGGCAGGTAACAACAGATTAAAACACACGGACATGTAAGAATAGCACAACATAACCCCAAGGCCATATGGAGGCAAAAGGCATCTTTAAAAAGCCCTCAGTGTTGCTGCCCCATCAAAATGCTTACAGGGCATTTGAGGGAAGACTGTTCCGATGAGTAGGGGCTGTGTCTGAGAAAGAACAGGCTCATGCTGCTATTGTCTGCATATGCTGATAAGACAGGAATCGCAGAAAACACTGATGATTTGAGCAGAGACGTCTCATGGGCTCAGAAGGGGAGGATGAGCTATGGCCATACTTGCTGTTGCCTCATCTGTTCACAGTTTGAATCTAGTCTGCAGATTTGGGAAACCAGCAGAAACTACGCCGACTGTATAACAACAAATTGTGGTTTTGTAGTTGTAGTAGCTTCCAATTTATGGCGGCCTTATGAATTAATGATAGGCTTGCCAATCCCCAGTTGGGGGCAGTGGATCCCCCAGTTTGGAGGCTCTCCCCTTGCTTCATAGTTATCAGAAAGTGTGTGGGGGGTGTCCACTGGGCACTCCATTATACCCTATGGAGACCGGTCCCCGTAGGGTATAATGTAGAATTGATCCATGGGCATCTGGGGCTCTGAGGGGGCTGTTTCTTGAGAGAGGCACCACATTTTTCAGCATAGCGTCTGGTGCTTCTCCTCAACCCCTTCCCAAAGTTTCAAAAAAAAATTGCATTAAGGGGTCCAAATCTATGAGCCCCAAAAGAAGGTGCTCCCATCCTCCACCAATACAAAACATATATAAAACCATTTAAAATCACAAATATACAAAAACATTTTTAACAAATTATAGACTAAAGTGCTCTAGGTGTTCAACATGATATTTCAAAGATGGCGTGTTTCAACTATTCAGCATCATCTGCTCCAGGGAACACTAGTGTTCCCTTCTCCAGGGCCAGGTAAAGATGGAGTAATGGTGATGGTAGTGACGGCTCCTACTCATACGCCTGGTGGAAGAGCTCCATCTTACAGGCCCTGCGGAACTGCACAAGGTCCCGCAGGGCCTGGATCTCCTCCGGGAGCTCGTTCCACCAGGTAGGAGAAAAGCCCTGGCCCTGGTAGCGGCCAGCCTGGCCTCTTTGGGGCCTGGGATGACCAGGAGATGTTGGGTCCCGGATTGAAGTGCTCGCGGGGGAACATATGAGGAAAGGCGGTCCCTTAGGTAAGCTGGACCCAGACCATGTAGGGCTTTAAAGGTATGTAGGTTTTGCTGAGATTTTGCAAATTGAGGGCCCTTGTGGCTTCCTTTATTGAGTCAGTCCATCCCATGCTGGGTCTCCCTCTTTTCCTGCTGCCTTCAACTTTTCCTAGCATTATTGTCCCCCCCCCAGTGACTCTTGTCTTCTTATAATGTAACCAGAGTATGATAGCCTTAGTTTAGTCATTTCAGCTTCTAGAGAGAATTCTGGATTGATCTGATATAGAACCCACTTTTTGGCAGTCCACGGAATCCATAAAACTCTTGTCCAACACCACATTTCAAAGGACTCTACTTTCTTCCTGTGAGCTTTATTCATTGTCCAGCTTTCACATCCATACAAACTAATGTGGAATGCTATTTATTTTTTTATATTAATTTCTACCCTGCCTGCCCTGCCGCAGCAGGCTCAGGGCGGTACAAGTGGGATAGTACAAATTGTCTTGATCTTGGTCATTTAAAAATCTTTTCTCGTTCCTTCATGGCTGCTTTTTGGGGTTAAGAGGGTGTAACTTGGAATTTAAGTGTACAGGGAGGGAGAGGGAGTGAGCAAGGCCAGTATTCATTAATAGAACCCCAAATCATGGTTTAGCATTATTAGGAATGGTCACGAATAATAAAAAAAAGAATCATGGTTTGAGCATGAACTGGGCCGGTTCGTGGTTTGTTTTGAACTGGCTCGTTTGGTCGTGTCATTCTCGAACCCCAAAATGAACCACCTTGTTTCCATAGAGGTTCAAGTGGTTCATTTTTGCAGCCTGTTCTCCAGCCAGCCTGGCACCGATTCAATCAATTCCTAGGCAATCCTTTGGGTGGACTTGTGGAGAGCCCTAGAAACACCCGACACAGTTGTCTATAGCTTGATTGGCAGCTCTGGAAGCCAACCATAGAGCTCCTATTTTGCTCTATGGGAGCAGATTACATACCAGTATAATACCACACCCTGGCTCGGCTACTTTCCATTTGCAGCACACAGAGAGAAATATGTCTTGAAAGCAGAAGAATTGTTTGTTGTGTGACTGATTTAGGGGAGGCTTTGAGGGACAATTTTTTAAACACCTCTCCCAGCTGGGAAGGTGTTCCTTGTTGTGGTTTCAGGGACTGAAGCTGAAGCTAGAGCTGAGCTTTCCTGGGGGGATCTGCTTTGGGGGTCTATAACTCCGATATCCCAAATCCAATCTTCACCAAACTTGGAGGGCTAGTGGAGGAGAGCCTGCTGAAAACTCCGTTTGTTTGGCATCTCTAACTCATGAGGGGGTTGTTCTACCACCTCCTGAACCAAACAAACCATGAACTGGTTCGAGAAACGGAAACGTTTGTGTGAATTCATGGTTCTTGCAATCAAACAAACCACGAACCAACACAGGCCACCATTTCCCCAGTTTGTGCCCCTCCCTAAGCATTATGTATGAAGTTTTTGGAGATCCCGAAGTAGAAACGTGTGGGACTAAACTAAACTGCAGAGTGACACTAACTCTGGCAAATAGTAAACCGGAACTATAGAGAAAAATAAGGACCCCAACAGGGTGGAAATTTATAATGTATATACTTTATTTAGAATTAAGTGGTTAGAAAACAAATACAGATTTACGGGTTAATATGACTTGTTGTTGATGAATTGGAGACCAGTGACAAAAGATGTAATTGGTCAAGGTGATGCAGAAGTGGAATTGAAAATTGGATTGGGGTGGGTTTTGTGTTTCTTGTATGTTTGTCCTTTTTATTTCTGTTAAACCTCAATAAAAAATTATATTAAAAAAAGCATTATGTATGAACTGAGGACCAAACTGCACATTACATTTTGGGTGACTTGGGTTGGGGTCAGTGTTCCCTCTAAGCTGAGTTAGTGTGAGCTAGCTTACAGTTTTTTAGCTTCCAGCTCACAGATTTTTGTCTTAGCTCAGGAAAGATGGCTCCAGAGCAAACTAATTTACACAGTAGCCAAATCGCTCGCTCACAACTTTAATGCCAGTAGCTCACAAAGTAGAATTTTTGCTCACAAGATTCCACAGCTTAGAGGGAACATTGGTTGGGGTTCCTCCGACCCAATTCACTTTCCCTGAAGTCCCCCAGGAATTGCTGGAAAATATATTTTAAAGTCCCCTGGTGGTCGATTCTGCTCCAAAGTGTGGCATGGGAGAGAAGAAGCGCCTTCCTTTCCCTCCACAGTGTTTTTGTGAACTGAAATGGCCCCAGCAGAAAGTTACTGGCGTAACTTCAGAGCTGCTCATGCTTGGAATAATCCACACACAACTCCAAAGTTACATAAATAACTCCCTGCAGGGATTGTTTTGGTTTTGGGAAACACTGTGAAAGAAGGGGAGTCGGAAGCATCACCTTGCATCACCTTGAAGTCACACCACAGCTCTGAAAAGAACTGAGCTCCTGGGGAATCTTAAAAATGTCTTTCCCCACAGCTGCTGCGTAACCGCGGGGAAAGTGAGTTGGGTTCAAGGAACCCCAACCCAGCTAGCCAAAAATATGTAACATGCAGTTTATCCTGAACCACCTCTCTTCAACACAAATTTGAGAGGTTGTACAAACTGCATTTTCCAGAATATCATGACATTCCATTGCCAAGATAACAGATACGGTGGTGCCTTTAAACAGAAAAAAAAAATGTTTTAGCGTATGAGGGGAAGAAGACTGGAAAACATTTTTCTGAAGACATGAGGGGAAAAAAACCCCTCATAATACAGCCTTCTATACAACTATAGTGAATAAATTTAATGTTTGGAAACAAAGGTTGCAGTAGGATGATTTTTTAAAAAAACATTTGTTTTGTTTTGACAGTAGAAAGATTTCAACCGCTTAGACTGTGGCTTTCTCCCACCTGTCTTGTGCAAGGACACCCATTCAAATCCCCTTCTGCTACCACTGTAATTTGGTTGTTCATTCAATCCTCCCATGCTACCACACTAATTATAACATCTAATGGCTTGGATGGTCACCGTTAATTGGAGCTCAACATGATTTCAAAATTGTCTGTAAAGAGGGAACTTCAGAATAGGAAAGAACCACACCACAGAAAGTTTGGTTTGGTCCTGTCTGTACGTGACTAAGTGCCACTGCTGATAAATTATTAGCATTAATGAAATCATATTAACTGCTTTTGGTAAACACTCATTATATAATTTTCTCCAGCAGCAATAACCATTTTGGGTTTATGGAAGTTAAAACCACTGAGAAAAGAGAAAGTCCCTGCTTAATATTTTTATAGAAGATAAAATTACGGAAACTCTCAAAGGATAGTCAAATGGGTAGAGAGGCGATTTAGCTAAAACGTGTGGGAATAGACTGCAAGCTATCGGCCTTAAATGTCTGGTTTTGTATGAAATAATACAAATTATTGTTCACTGAAGTATTAAGATTACTAGTGAAAATATAGGGCTGGATCCATCCCTGTTTCCGCTGATGTAAAAGGAAGGAGGGGTTCCCACCAATGCTCCCTCTAAGCTGTGGAGTCTTGTGAGCAAAGATTCTATTTTGTGAGCTACTGGCATTAAAGTTGTGAGCGAGTGATTGGGCTACTCCATAAATTACTTTGCTCTGGCGCTATCCTTTTTGAGCTAAAACAAAAATGTGTGAGCCGGGGGTTAAAAAACTGTGAGTTAGCTCACACTAACTCAGCTTAGAGGGAACACTGGTTCCCACTGACCCTGGTATGCTGGATATTCTGTGGGTTGGGGCCTACCGCAAGGATGGGAATTAGGTGAGCTTTGTTGGTTCTCATTGTTGTGTTCGTATGAGTGAACCCTGCTAATGCAAATGCTTTCCAAGCGCCATTGTTTTTAATCTCGTGACTGGTAAATACTGTGGTCTCTTCTTGTGAAACCACATAATGCACTGGTGACCCACAAGAACAGTAGCTGCCAACAGCGATGGAGCCTTTGTGTATGAAGCTAAGGTCGCATCTGAGATCATCAGATCTCAGAAGCCAAGCAGGGTCAGCCTTGGTTAGTATTTGGATGGGAGACCACCAAGGAAGTCCAGAGTCGCTGTGCAGAGGCAGACAATGGCAAACTACCTATGCATTCCTCTTGCCTTAGAAACCCTATCTGGGTTGCCATAATTTGACTGTGACTTGCAAAAAAAAAATATGATGACCTTTGTTTTTCTGATTCTTGAAAGCACATGAGTCTTGTGTCGTGAAGGTGCAAAAGACTTCGCAAAGAGGAAAGCTTTAAACAGCATCAATAATAAACACTTCTGACGTCCCTGTATTGGAACATGCTTTTTGTTTTACTCCAGTTTCTTCCAGCCACACTTTTCTTTTCTTTTTTTGGAAGCAAGTACTAAAATACCTTGAGGTGCTGTTCTAAAGAACAATTCAGTCAGAGGGTTGGCATCGCTTTAGACATCTCATGGACTCACATCATGATATACCCTCTGGCATTTCCCGCAGTTTCCTTATCACTGTCACAGAGAGAGGAAAAAAACCCTTATAAATTATATATTCAAAATATGTTTTTCCCAGCTTCTGTTTGGTTTTCAGATACACTCTGTGCTCATTCCAGAACATGCTCTTGGGGGCCTTTGAAAACTGTATCAGAAACTAACACTACTTAACCCGCAAGAAATAAGACTGACATTTTGGAGTTAGAGATCATTGTGGGGTTAAGGGAAGAAAATCAATTTTGTGAAGCTTCTTCTTGATAATATGGGTCCCCTTCATTAAGGGCTTGGTTTTATTTATCATTTTCTTCACTTCTTTTAGAGCAAGGGTGCGTGTCTGAGGAAATGTCAGCGCTGTAAAAGAAACAAATCATAGCCAGGCCATTTTGTAACAACTGTTCCAGTTGGTCAGCTGTGTTGGTCTGAAGCAGTAGAACAAATTTAGAGTCTACACCCCTGACAGCACAGCTCATTAGCACATTAGGCCACACCTCCATGTTACCAGAAGTGTGGTTATCCAGCCACACCCACCTTTTGCTTGTTATTCTGTTTACCTTGTTTGTTGTCCAGGGCTTTTTTTGTAGCAAGAATTCCTTTGCATGTTAGGCCACACACCCCTAATGTAGCCAATCCTAATGAGTTCCTGCTGTTGGGTGTGGCCTATTATGCTAATGAGTTCCTGCTGGGCGTGGCCAACTTGGGAGCCCCCCCCTGCCCAAAAATAGCCCTGGATTTAATTAAGGGGGAGAAAGGACAGCAAAGCAATAAATAATTCAAAAGAGGGGATAAATGTGTAAAGGCATCTTTATAACAACTGCCTTTGGAAACAACTAGATTAGAGTCCAGTAGAACCTAAGAGACCAACAAGATTTTCAGGGTATAAGCTTTCGAGAGTCAGAGTTCCCTTCATCAGATGCTAGTAAAGGTAGAGGTTCCCCTTGTTCGAAAGCCAGTCCAATCTGACTCTAGAGGGCGGTGCACATCTCTGTTTCCAAGCTGAAGAACCAGCGCTGTCCGAAGACTTCTTTATGGTCATGTGGCCAGCATGACTAAATGCCAAGCTGCATGGAACGCTGTTGCCTTCCCACCAAACTGGTACCTATTTATCTACTTGCAATTTCTTGCTTTCAAACTGCTGGGTTGGCAGGAGCTAGAACTAGAAACGGGAGCTCACTCCGTCATGCGGCACACTGGGGTCTCGAACTGCTGAACTACCGACCTTCCGGTCTGCAGCTCAGTGTCTTAACCTCTGAGCCACCGTGGCCCCTTCATCAGATGCTACCAGACTGTAATCTAGTTGTTGTTCTGCAGACAAACATAACTACCCTCTGAAACTGCATTTGGGGTGGTATTCTCCACTGGTTGCATCCTTTATTTTAGATGAGTAGCTGGGTTAGAGTGTTAAGACAGGTTTACCATATTTTGAACAAGCAAAAAAGTGGACCTGTTTCGCAACTGACTATTTCAAACAAGTGATCACTATGACAAATCTCATTTTAAATATCCCTACTATTTAAGTTGTGATAATTGCTAACTAGGAATATCCCTAACCTTCCAACCCCAAAACAAACATTTTTGTCAGGTGTTTCTTTTTTAAGAGCCAAAAAGAGGACATGTCCTCTAAAAAGAGGACATCTGGTAACCCTAGGTAAGATTAATTGTTGGACCTCATTGTCAAAGTCCTTCTTTATTTATTTCTACAATATGTTTACTGCTGTGTATAAATATATGCCTTCACCTGGGCAGCCCGGACTCGCCCGATATCACCAGATCTTGTCAGCTAATCATGGTCGGCCCTGGTTAGTACCAATGCTCCCTCTAAGCTGTGGAGTTTTGTGAGCAAAAATTCTACTTTGTGAGCTACTGGCATTAAAGTTGTGAGCGAGCGATTTGGTTACTACATTACATTAGTTTGCTTTGGAGTCATCATTCCTGAGCTAAGACAAAAATGTGTGAGCCGGAGGCTAAAAAACTGTGAGCTCGCTCACACTAACTCAGCTTAGAGGGAACACTGGTTAGTAGTGGGATGGGAGACCACCAAGGAAGTCCAGGGTTGCTATGCAGAGGCAGGCCATGGCAAACCACCCTCTGCTCCTCTCTTGTCTTGAAAACCATAAAGGGGCCATCATACGTCAGGTGTGGCCTGATTGGGGGGGGAGTGCAAATGAAGAAATGTGCAGGTGCAGGGGAGAAGAACCATTAGCATGACCCAGAGCTTCACTTTGTCTCTGTGCTACCAGCCCCATTTATGTAGTAAGCCACTTTGCCCCCCCCCTTCCCCAATCTTAGATAGGATCGCATATAAATTCTTCTGTGATGAAAAAGATACCCATTGGTTGGCTGGGATTTCTCCAACTCCTGCCCTTGCTGCAGCCCAAAATGCCCCTTAAATGCTGTTCCTAGGGAAGAGGGGACAACCCCTCCAGAACAGCAGGAGAAAAGTCACCCATGGGACGAAGGAATCAATGAAAATCCCCCTCCCCTTCAATCAAGTTGACATTTTCTGATCGTCCCTTCAGTACCAGGAGCTGCTGGCACGTGTGTAAAGTGCTGTCAAGTCGCAACGGACTTATGGCGACCCCATACGGTTTGCAAGGCTAGAGCCTAACAGAGGTGATTTGCCAGTGGCTTCCTCTGCATAGAAATTCTGGACTTCCTTGGTGGTCTCCGATCCAAATACTAACCAGGGCCAATCCTGCTTAGTTTCTGGTCTGTATTGGGACTGGGACATTCCAGGGCTGTTTTTACCACAGGCTGGCTGAGCTTGGAGCTCTAGAACAATAGCCCACTAGGACTCTGGAGGTGACCAATGAGGACATTATGGGTCTGACAATAGCCTATCATTAGTAGTTGTTTGGAAAGTGGGTGGTGTTTGCATGCTATTTAAACAGGGCCATTGCCCTGGGTCTTAGCATTGTTCTGGCTGAATCACTAATAAAGCAGAGCTGATCATGAAGATTGGGGTCGGACCATCCATGGAACCCAGTATTTAACAGTTTCTGAGATCTGATAAGATTGGGCTACTCTCAACCATCCAGGTCAGGCCACAGAAATGGTAAGCTAAGCCCCAGTTAAGGACACATTTCTTTGGGTCTTGAACTATGTGTGCAAGAATATGATTGTTGAATGTATTTGTTGATATGTGAACAAAATTAGGGATTGCAGAAAAAAGAAAGAAAATTTCATGTATGAATGTTTGGCTTGCCTATCGGGCGATATAAGGTAAACTCACTTTAATTCAGTGGTGTGAAAGTACAAGAAGAAATCACCAAAACAATTAGTCTGGTTTGATGATGGCCAAACAGCCATCAAAGGGAAGTAGAGATTGTAAGGACTCAAGAAGCCTGAGAAGTGATTAAGGGAGAGTGTGATTACCTAATTATGAAAGAAGAAAATGAATTGCCGTGTTTTTAGAGATATGCCATTTGACACAAAAGGTGTTTTGGCATTAAAATATAGGACGTGCACTACGTTATCAAAGGTATACTTAAGACTCTTTCACATGATATTTTGTGGCCCCGGTCACACAGAGCATTAGCCACGCTAGAGAGATGGAAAATAGGTGGATTTTCCGAGCGCAATCTCACTGCCACATCTGGGAAGCGTAGAGCTCCCGTGGCTCAACCGAGGCTTCCCGCCGAAGATGTGTGGCAAAAAAACTAGTACTTCGGAGGTACTAGTTTCCGGAAACCGCGGGGCAAGGGCGGGTGTCTGATCGCGTTTCCAGTGGCATCCGGCACCCGCCCATGCCCCATTGCAAAAAGGTTTTTTTCTCTCGAAGTCTCCAGGGATGCGCACAAGCACCCAACGGGGCATGCGCATACTTCAGGTTAAAAACAAAACAAAACACAACCCCGTTTGCAAACAGCCACGCCTCCCCCCCGCGATATCCGGCCCATGTGACCGGGGCCTGTAAAAATCTAGATACAAGCAGCCTCCTTTAAAACAAACAAACATTTGTTTGCCTAGTACAAGAAATATTTCCACCTATTGAAAGAGAATCTGTGAGCTATCACCAGTGAAAGGTTTTTGGTTTTTTGTCTGTGGAAGTATTTTCTGTGGCAATTAATCTGTTACGATTAAATTGTGCAAGCAAATCGCCACTGGATGCTACAGTCCATGAGCGATGGACGCCCATGTGTAAGTGGGCCACAAGTGTCTGACCATTAGTAGAAGTGTTACATAGAGCAGGGGTCCCCAGCCTTTTTGACCCTGTGGTCACCTCTGGAATTCTGACACAGTTGGGGGCACAACCACAAAATGGCTGCCGAAAAAGAAAATAGCCGCCGCAGCAGGTGGAGCTGGCCACAGAATGGCTGCCACAGCTTACCTCGGTTACACAGTGAAGATCTTTGTGCTGTTTTTTGCTGCCGCCGCCAAAGCAATAGTTTTAAAAATCTGCGCAGCCAATCAAAAGCCTTGCTAGGTTGGCTCCTCACTTGGCCCCACCCACTTTCTATAAACAATTGACAGGCACCGCAGGCATCCCGCGGGGACCTCTGATGTAGAGGTTGGCAAAAAGCTAGAGGTAAATGTTTTTCATATAAGCCTCCTGAGCAATTTCCAAGACATCTTCAGCTTTGAATCTGAAACGTCATTGCGCTAATAATTTGTAACCCCTCCTCCTTTATACTCCGTATATAAACATGACTGAATAAGTTATCCTCCTGACAACAGTGTTTTTGATGATGGCAAACAACTTTCCAGTAAATGTTTGATGGCATTATTTATTCATAAGATAAATGAATTGTGAGATGTGTGATTGCCTGATGATGTACTCATTTAGTTGTTCTTTCCCCCACCCCCCTTTTACTAATCTCTGTCATGTTGGATTTATAAATGGAATAGAGTGACCTTTGAGACGATGATGGAAACGAAGAGATAAACACAACTTGAAAGGACAAACCAATTAATATAAATGTGTTGCACATAAAAACTGATTTCAGTCCATTGCTATCTGTGTAAACCTTTTCGATACTTACAAGAACAAAGAGAGGCAAGGGGGAAAAAAGATGTGATGTGGACACAAAGTATTTTTAATGAACTTTTGGACCTTATTATAAACCCAACCCGTTCCACCCGTTAAAGAAGGGTAACTTCCGTTGTTTAGGGCTGCAGGCATTGTTGCATATGCTCAGTTTCTTAGTTGCAGTTCATCTGTAAAAAAAACAAACAGCTTTTAACATTTGTTTTGAAGAAACAGCAGATTGCTAGGCCTGATGGAGTCAAAGGATTTGACCACTTATGAGCAGTCGATCATTCCTGCAGTGGTGGTGAAACACAGCGTTGTGGCCAAGTTTAGCTCTCTCTCCGTTATATTTCTTACCCAAGGGCTCCAAAGACAGTATATCATGTGGAATACAACACAGATCAGAAATGTGTGATGTCATGTGACCAGAGCAAGTTTCAAGTGCAATAGCACCTTAAAGACCAACTAGATTTCCAGGGGATCAGGTCTGGAGAGTTCAAACTCCCTTCGTCAGATACAAGTACGAATGGAGTTCCTGCTTGTATCTGATGAAGGGAGGTTGTACGCTTCGAAGCTTGTGCCCTGAAAATCTTGTTGGTCTCTTAAGGTTCTACCACCATCAAATCTCGCTCTTCTACTGCAGACCACCACGTCGACCCAGCTGAAGCTATCATCACGTAACAACAGTATTTAAAAAGCCAAAAACAAGTAGCCAATTAAAATTGCATGGAGGCAATTCTCGAGATGAAACTAGATTATAAAATTGTATGTATTCCTCCGTCTTGCAGTTCAGATTTATAATCCAGTGTGTCAGTAGAAATGGGTTTGTACAAGAATCTAAAATTTTCCTGTCAATAAAGAATTAAAATTTACCAAAAAAAAAGAAAAAAGAAGAAGAACGGACAAAGATTCCAGATTTTATTTTAGGGTGGTTTTTTGTAACAGGAATGTTTGCATGATCTTTTTGACTCATTCTCATCCAAACCTCCCATGGGTCAATAGGATAGCCTGTTGCCACTGTAAGGCATAATATTAGTAATAACTTTCTTCTTACCATATCTCTACTCTATCTCCAGCCCATTGCATGTGCCGACTTTGCTGATCTGTTGATAAGAAAATAGGTTGGTGTTACCAGTGCCACAGCGATAAGCCATCACATAGAGGCATTTTTCACTTGAGAACCCTCAGTGGGCCCTAAAAATCTAAATGATTATTATGTGGTTGATAATGTTTGGAGGTGGGGAATGCCCATGTAAGTAGCAATTGGTCACCTCTAGTGATAAAGAATAGGTACTGCTTCAGTGGAAAGGTAACAGTGTTCCGTGTGCCTCGGTGTTTAGTCATGCCGGCCACATGAATACGGAAAAGTCTTCGGACAGCGCTGGCTCTTTGTCTTGGAAACAGAGATGAGCACTGCCCCCTTGAGTTGGATTCGACTGGCTTTTGAGCAAGGGAAACCTTTACCTTTAACTTTTTAGGCATTCTTGACGGATAAAGATTATCGAGACCAATTTCAATCCATTTTTAGTCCAGGTTTTGGAACAGATACTACCTTGCTCACCCTGCCGGACTGACCTATTTTATGAGAGATGTTGTTGTTCCTGGAATACTTGGCAGCCTTGGATACCAGCTACTTGTTATATCCTCTGCTGACCTGAGAACCTTAGGGTCGATGGAGGTGTAGAGATTTTATCCATAAAATAAAATAAAATTTCTGCCTGGCAAATGTAACGTGTAAGCCAGATCTTAAATTTCATCCAAAAAGTACAGAGTCTGTGGTTCAGTTACTTTCCATCTACTGGAGCTTGCCTCTAGAGAAGTTGTTCTTAAACACTGGCATAGCACAACAGTTAAGACCGCAAGCAGGGGGAAAAACCCCTTGTTCAAATTGCACTTTAGCCACCGACATTTATTTATCTGTAGTGGTTGAAGAAATCTATTTCCTATCTCTGTCTTTGCTCAAGCTATCTATCATAACAATAATCAAACCTCCACTGACACTAATCAATGGCAATAAATGAATAAAACCAGAAAGATAATATCTGATAAAAAGTGCAAAAGGGATCAACCTGGACATTCAGTTCTCCGACCTACTTCAGATGAGGCACATTGGGGGCGTTCCTGGAGGGGGTGGGGCATCCCCGACGTGATGACGTCACGTTGGGGACGTCCCCCCCCCCCCCACCTGTGCGCTGGATCTCCAGAAACGGCAGTTCCCTGCACTTAAAGGAGCCGGCGTTTCCCTTTTAAATGCATGAGCCGGCGTTTCCCCTTTAAGAGCAGCTGCATTTCCCTTTTAAGAGCACGAAGCTGGCATTTCCCTGCAAACTTGCAGAGATTGGGCTTGGGAGGAAACACAGGTTCCACACACTTAAAGGGAGAGAGATGGGTGGCTGTGGGTGTTGGGGGCGGGGCTTTCCCTAACATAGCCCTAGACAGCCCACGTGATCTAGTCGGGGTAGATAATCTTTGGAGCTCTCTTCTGAAGACTGTTCCAAAAGTTGAGAGCCATTACAGAAAACACTGAGGCACTTCTGGTTGGCTGGATGTACCATCCTAAAAGAAGAGATCACTGTGTGAAGATGTTGGGCCAAACTGAGAAGCCGATTGGGTTTGTATAGGAAGAGGTGGTCCGACTGAAGCCAGAATAAATCTACCCCTAGAGTATTTACAGCCTTACTGGGCAGAACTTGAAAACATAGTTCAAAACAAAAAGATTGTTGCCATAATGACGTCCTGTTGGAGCAGCTGTTCTTGTGGGCACAGGTGAAGCCAAGCAATGACCAAGTGAACCTGGCTTCCTGTTGTGTGGCCACCAGGTCTGACTGCCTTTGCAAAATAATTTGACATCTAGTTGCTAACTCATAATGATCCAAAGAGAGCCAGTTTGGGGTAGTGGTTAAATGCGCGGACTCTAATCTGGGAGAACCGGGTTTGATTCCCCACTCCTCCACTTGCAGCTGCTGGATGACCTTGGGCAAGCCATAGTTCTGGCACAGCTGTTCTTGAAAAAGAGCAGTTTCTATCAGAGCTCTCTCAGCCCCACCTACCTCACGGGGTGTCTGTTGTGGGGAGGGGAAGGGAAAGGAGTTTGTAAGCCGCTCTGAGACTCCTTTGGGTAGTGAAGGGCGGGGTATAAATCCAGTCTCCTCCTCCTCTTCTTCTCTTCCTGTATATGGCTCCCAGTTCAAGACTGTTTGAAAAGTTAAAACAGCACTATAGATTGTGTCTAGAAATGTGTAGCAAGCCACGGTTGGTATTCCAAGATTGGCATTATATGTAGGCACTGCCCGATGCCAATTTAGAAGGCAAGCGGCTGCATTTCACGGAAGTTGCAGTTTCCAGGTTGCCTTAAAGGGCAGCTCTACATACAGCATATTACACTAATCCAGTCTGGAGGTGGCTGTTGGAAAGCCCTGTCTGTCTCAGCTACGGCCACCGATCTGTGGCACAGTGATTAGTTTACCGGTCAGCATTTCAGAGCCATGGGCAGTTAAAAATAATGCTATGTGGAATGCCTGTGAGTCTTGAAACATGTTCCGTAAATACAAACTGTTGGTAGAGTATAATTTATAGGCTGGTGCTGAAAACTGATTCCGGCTGTTTTGAACTTCCCCACCTTTGTAGCTCTTTAAAATATATGTTCTGTGGGCACACATGTTGCGGCTGACTGTAAGAACATGCCTGAGGTGAAACCCGTGTGATGGGGCGTGAAGTATTTTGGCTTAGCGTTACACTGGGCTCAGCTATGAGGTATGTCAGGTCTTTGCCTGATAATAGGTGAAGGAGGACTTCTAGTAATCAAACATAACCCAACAGATTTGATGGAGGACTTCTAGGAATCAAAGTATTATTTACTTCAATTATACTTTACTTTTCTCCCTGTTGGAGCAGCCCACATCATTCTCCTGTCCTCCATTTTATCCTCATAACAACCTTATGAGGTAGGTTAGGCTGATAGTGTGTGACTGTCCCAAGGTCACCCAGCAAGCTTCCACGGCATGAGTGGGGAATTCGAACCGTGGTCTCCCAGATCATAGTCTGACATTCTAATCGCTACACCATGTTGGCTCTCCATATTGCTTGTTTGCTCAAATGGAGCGGCTTCATTTTACCTAATTTACGTTAAGTGCGCAGGCATTTTCGAGCTTTCCATACGTATCCCAAGTAATGCTTGGAAATCTCCCATGGGATTAACGCCTTAAAGAAGATTCTGGGGCAAGTTCTCCAGGTGTTGGCTCATTTAGTGCTGGACAGATTTCTCAGGCCACAGTGGTGGCCTGCAGGGATTAAGAGATTGGCTAGAGAGAACACATTTTGAACTCTTCCTCCAGTTTCACATTGCTAAGGAAGATGGAAATAGTTGCTAAGCAGTCTTTGAGGGAAACGTGTCTGCATTATTTAATTTAATTCTTTTATATCACACCTTTCTTCCCAATGGGGACCCAAAGTGGCTTACATTAGTCTCCTCTACTCTCCTCTACCCTCACAACAACCCTGTGAAATAGCTCAGTCTGAGAGTGTGTGACTGGCCCAGAGTCACCCAGCAAGCTTCTGTGGCACTAGTGAGGGGGGTTGAACCCGGCTCTCCTAGGTACTAGTCCGACATTCTTAGAGCCGCATGCAGCCAGCTGGATGACCTTGGGCCAATCACAGTTCTCTCAGAGCTCTCTCAGCCCCACCTACCTCACAGGGGGTCTGTTGTGGGGAGGGGAAGGGAAAGGAGATTGTAAGCCGCTCTGAGACTCCTTCAGGAAGTAAATCCAATCTCCTCCTCCTCCTCCTCCTCATTACTGACTTTCCCACTGAGACAAACCTCTCCTAAGATTCCAATAAATCCCAGGGTTTATAGGAATAAACAAATGTGGTACTAGAATTACAGTTCTTGGGTCACAGAATCTGAGGTGTTGGTTTGTTTGTTTTTTTAACATATTAGAATTTAGACATCATGGCAGAAATGGACAAAATGACAAGAACACTGAAAGATTTGGAGGCGGAAGAATTTTTTGCAGACTGGAAGGATTTTAAGGAATATTTAGAGAAGTATTGGGTTGTGAAGGACAATCTGATTTGCTTTGAAAACTATTAAGGGGATGTAAAAAAGAAGAAATGGACTTAAAATGATAAATATGTGAAAATTTTTACCTATAGTTATATGATAAAAGATTAGAAACATGTTAGAATGTAAGATTTGAGCTGGTGGTGGAAACGCTGTTGGAAGCCTATGAAAGGGAGGGGAGTAAGTAGAAAAGGATATATATTGAAGTTGATATAATGTGAATGTGTATTATCCTAATAAAAGTTGTTTTTTTAAAAAAAAAAATAGACATCATGATTATATGATTTATTCTTTTGAAAGACTTCTGCACAGTGTCCATGTTGTAAGCATTCTACGACTGTCTGTTTCCTCCCCCTGGTTCTTCCTTTCTTTCACTTGATGCTTTTAATTGATTTTTTTGGAAGCAGTATGATTTTAAAATATTCTAACCCTTGATATATTTTTTTAAAAAATGTGTATTTATTTCTTCTACAGTTGCTCTGTAATGATAAGACTGTTTATCATCCTGCGATCAATACCTCGGTCTTGAATGTCCTTGTTTAGGAATTTACAGCAGCTTTATCTCTCTCCTTCCATCTCCCTCATCTATTTATTCTATCCTAAAGAATAACGAATTCTCTTAAGTGCATCTTATAAACTCCATGTGCATGTTCCCCTTTACAGGCTTAATTACAAAATATGATCAATTTAATAGAAAGGTTTCAAAATATCGTTATTACACTGTGAGTATGAGGGTTGGGGGAGGAGAAGACAAGCCTGACATTTTAAAACACTCGAGTTAGACGGAGTTTCACTACTAATTGATTTTTAAAAGAGTTCCCTGGAAAAGCGAACTCTGAAATGTTTGGAAGTGCCTTGGCTGCATTCCAGAACATTTACTACAAAGCATAACTAGACGGTTTTGCTGCTGCTGAAATTCAGTGCATTTGGTGGTTCTAATTTAGGATCTCAGCTGCATGCTGACGCTGACCTACCATACATTTACCCCCCTAGATATTTAGATAGTCATGTGGCTCAGAATGGAAACAGTGGACATCGGGAGACTTTTCTAAAAAGGCCATCTCAAACAATATATTGATTAACCTTCCATTTCCACAGTAGAAATAATAATAATAACAACAACAAATAAAGCAATGGATATACATTTATAAATAAGAACTCTCAGGCTGGGGCAAGTGATGCACTGTATTCTTGGTGCTTGGGGGGGGCAACAGTGGGAGGGCTTCTAGTGTCCTGGCCCCACTGGTGGACCTCCGAATGGCACCTGGTATCTTTGGCCACTATGTGACAGGGTGTTGGACTAGATGGCCATTGGCCTGATCCAACATTGGTTTCTCTTATGTTCTTATGAAATAAACCCTCTACTAGGGTCTGTCTTGCATGTTAGAGGGATGGACGGCTTCAAGAGGGAATTAGATAAATATATGGAGCAGAGGTCCATCAGTGGCTATTAGCCACAAGGTATGGATAGGGACTCTGGGGCAGGTGATACTCTGTATTCTTGGTGCTTGGGGGGGGGGGTCAACAGTGGGAGGGCTTCTAGTATCCTGGCCTCATCAATGGACCTCCGGATGGCACCTGGTATCTCTGGCCACTGTGTGACAGAGTGTTGGACTGGATGGGCCATTGGCCTGATCCAACATTGACTTCTCTTATGTTCTTATGTTCTTATGTTCTTGTATCCCAGTACAGCAGGCTTGCAATGAATTCTTTGGAATTCCAGTGTAGCTGTTCACTGTGAGCTTCAAAAACAACCACCAACAGACGTTTAAAAAACAAAAACAAAACCCTCTATCAACTAGAACATGAGAAGAAGAAGAAAAACCTTGCAGAAAACAAGCACTTTCCCATATGGAGATGCCTCATATTGAGTCAGACCACTGGTCCATCATGGGCAATAGTCTGTTGCATGGTTGACAACTCTGGGTTGGGAAATCCCTGGAAATCTGGGGGTACAGCCTGGGGGAGGGGAGGGACCTCAGCAGGATACAGTGCCACAGAGTCCACTGTCCAAAGCGGTAATTTTCTGCAGGGGAACTCATCCCTGTGGCCTGGAGATCAATTATAATTCTGGGAGATCTCCAGACCCCACGCAGAAGGTGGCAACCCTACTCTCCAAGGTCTCGGGCAGGAGGCAGGCCTTTCTGAAGCATCTGAGATGCTCTAACTGGACATGCCATCTATTAAAACAGGAGGGTTTGCATGCAAATCGTTTGCTGTGCCATGGAGCTGTGGCCTCCCTGCGAAGTAATTGCATAGCCACAGGGCCACCACTGTGAAGTCCTTGCTCCTTACTGCTGGTGTTTTTGCTAAGTTTAATGCAGTGTCTGTTTTGCTGAACATAGGCATCAACAGGATTTATTATGGGGAGAAAGTGGTTGCTGAATAATTAGTGTTTTACGGGAGAAAGGTGCTAAAGAAAGATACACCGATCAGAGTCTTAATAGCGATCCGCAAACAGGAATATTAGTTTCTAATATTTATTTGTGAATGTGAAGAGTGCCTTAAAAGCAGATCCTCCTGCGTTATCTGTTCGGTCTACCCAGAGTTTCGCCGTGAGGTGCAGAAGAAATTAAAAGCAGATTTAATTATTCCTCAGAAACAGTGGCTGCAAATGCAAGCTTAATGCCTGTTCCTTCCGATCTGTAATGACATTTTAAAATCTCGCTAACCAGCTACACTCTGCATTTTGTACAGCACTTAATGCACTTACGGGAACACCCGGTTCACAACAAGTTACCATCACTGTTAGCTTCCCAAGTTACCAGAACACCACTTTATGATTCAGCAGTGAGTTTTGTGCATTCCAAGGAAACAAGAGACAGGAAGCATGAGCGGCTATTACACTGAGCTAGTACAAGAGAACTTCTGAACAGAAATATTTGGCTGTGACATCTTTGTCGAGCCAAAGGGGTACAAGAGGACATTTTCTAAATTTATTGGTGGAGAATAAGAAACTAATGGAAATGGTGAGCAATTACACTGCGAGTAATTATCGCATGCGAAGAAATGGAAGCAACGTTGAACCCTGAGAATAAAATCGCATTTAATCACTTCGAGATTTTTTTTAAAAAAGCTAAGTACCAACGTGTCCAAGGATCAAAGAAAAGTGGCTCCTCCTCTTTCTCACTGATAGCAGGTACCTTTTCCATTCAGCCCCTTTTTCTGTTTTGCTTTCAAAAGTAAAACTTGCATTAACATTGTCAATTTAGATACATGGCCATCTGGGCATTTTTGTAGCCTTTCATTCAAGGGTAAATGGCAAACACTTCATGGGGATATCGTTTGGACACACAAATTAATCATTTCCTTTTGCCCTGTTGACATTCAACAACAATTATTTTGGGGACCGTGTAAATATATTGAATGCTCCTTTTTAGCATCTCCAGCATTGGTGTTGTTGGGGAACTGCCAGGGATCCGCCACTAAAACCTAAGGAGGAAAAAGTAATACAAACATAAGGAGAGCACACAGGATCAGACCTGTAGTCCATCTCGTATAACATCCTGTCACACACAGTGGCCAACCAGTTGCCCTAGTGGGCAAACAGAACATAGAGAAGAAGAAGAAGAAGAGATTGGACTTATACCTCGCCCTTCACTTGGAGTCTCAGAGCGGCTTACAAACTCCTTTTCCTTCCCCTCCCCACAACAGACACCCTGTGAGGTGGGTGGGGCTGAGAGAACTCTGGCACAAACTGCTCTTTCAGGAACAGCTGTGCCAGAGCTTGTGACTGACCCAAGGTCACATCAGCAGGTGCAAGGGGAGGAGTGGGGAATCAAACCCGGTTCTCCCAGATTAGAGTCCGCACACTTAACCACTACACCAAACGGGTGTAATCAATACCATTTATTCTTCTTCCTCTGTTGTCACCTGACCTCTCCTAGGATCAGGCCCTCTATGGAGTAACCCATAGTAGATGCTGTGCTCTTTCTGCAGCTCCGTCACCTGTTCCTAATAGACAAGAGCAAAGAGCAGCAAGGTGTAGGGTTGTGAGCCCCCTGCTGGGGGCTGGAGGATGCCCCACCCCGGGGCCCAACCCCCTGCCAGCTATCAGCTGGCGGACAGGAGACTTGCTGGCAAGGGAGGCAGGCCTAGGCCACTATTGCCAGCAAAGCGGTGATGTCACTCCGGTGCATGCTGGAAGTGACGTCATCGCTTCTTGGCAACCCTCTGTTACTTGGGCAAAAGTTATATGGTAGAAGCCACTTCTACCATAGC
Source organism: Gekko japonicus (assembly GCF_001447785.1). NCBI lineage: Eukaryota > Metazoa > Chordata > Lepidosauria > Squamata > Gekkonidae > Gekko > Gekko japonicus. The sequence goes on along the minus strand of NW_015176454.1, from coordinate 584,602 downwards.
ATTTTTGCCCAAATACCAGAACATTGTGGCTCCCCACGGTGATGTCACTTTTGGTGCACACCAGAAACGACGTCACCAGGTGATGTCACCATATCACCACATCACTAGGCCTTCTTCCCACTCCTGGATTATTAAATTTGCAGATGATACTAAATTGTGGGGGGGTAGCAAATATGGTAGAAGACAGAGTCAGGATACAGGATGATCTTGACAGGCTGGAAAACTGGGCTAAAACAAATAAAATGGATTTGAACAGGGATAAATGTAAAGATCTACATTTAGGTAGGAAAAATCAAATGCATAATTATAGGATGGGGGAGACTTATCTTGGCAGTAGTATATGTGAAAAGGATCTAGGGGTCTTAGTAGATTATACACATAGTAGATTATACACATTGCAGTGCAATGTGTTTGCTAAAAAGGCAAATGCAATTTTGGGCTGTAGCAACAGACGTATAGTGTCCAGATCACGAGATGTGATAGTACCGCTTTGCTCTAGTTAGATCTCACCTACAGTATTGTGTTCAGTTTTTTGTTGCCCCAGAAGGTCGGACCAGAACCAACGGGTTGAAATTAAATCAGAAGAGTTTTCGGCTAAACGTTAGGAAGAACTTCCTGACAGTTAGAGCAGTTCCTCAGTGGAACAGGCTTCCTCGGGAGGAGGTGGGCTCTCCTTCTTTGGAGGTCCTTAAACAGAGGCTAGATGGCCATCTGACAGCAATGCTGATTGTGTGAATGTAGGCAGATCATGAGAGGGAGGGCAGGAAGGGTTGTCTCGGTGCTTAGTTATTGTGGCCCTTTTTTACACAACCAGGGAAATGCTGATTGCCCGTTTGGGGTCAGGAAACAATCCTGGAGGGTTGTTGTTGTTTTTTGGGGGGTCATCTTCTGGGCATGGAACAGCGGTCACTGTGGGTGAGGAGGGGGAGGTAGCTGTGAATTTCCTGCATTGAGCAGGGGGTTGGCCTAGATGATCCTGGAGGTCCCTTCCAACTCTATGATTCTGTGATTCTATGATTCTGATGAGCCCCTCCCCCCCCAGTTGCCAGGAAGGACCTGTCAACCCTAGTAGGAAGCGAAAGGTACAGCTGCCAAATCTGTGTTGGAGAATTCCTGGGGGTTTGAGGAATGGAGCCTGGAGAGGGCAGAGTGTGGGCAGGGGAAGTACCTTAGCAGGGTACAATGCCACAGGGTCCACCCTCCAAAGCAGCCATTTTTTTCCTTTCTCTGTAGTCTGGAGATGAGCTGTAATTCCAGGAGATCTCCAGGTAGGTAGCATCAGGAACCTGAGTGAGAGGGTAGCGCGGAGAGGCCCAATCGGCCACTGCCTGAGCTTGCCATCTGGATCTGTGAGGAAGAGGACCCTTTGCCAGAGGCAGCCTTACGAAGCCCAGGCTGTGACGAGGAGCCAAGTGTATATAGTTTTGGAGCTTTACATAGGAGTGTTCTCTTCTTTTCAGGAAGGGGTTGGGAAGAGAGGGTGAGACGCAGCAGAGTTGCATCTTCGCAGCCACTGGTGGAACCATTTCTTTTTTTGTCCTGTCCCTTTCAGCAAGCAAGTAGGGTGCACAGCCTTCATGTGCATGCTTTAGAATCCATTGTGTTAAATCATGGGTTTAACATGGCAGAGGCGAAGGCAGAGTGATTTCAGCAAGCAGCAGTTGACTGCATCTCAATAGGAATGCTTTTATGTGGGGCAACGGCCCTAACTATATACACCTAAGCCACTCCCAGCACCCAGTGCGATTGGTGGGTTCAAATGGCCTCCAGGCTCCAGATTAGCTGGCAGCCCTCAGGGGCCAATCCGCAGGCAGGTTCGAGGATCCTGCCTGCCTTTGTTCTGGGGCTTCAAGCTCCAACTAGATGGACTGCCCGGACAAGCCCAGACATGCCTCCCCACTCTCCATCTAGGTGGCCTGCCAGACAAGTCCAGGCATGCCTCCTTATGTCCAGACATAACACATTGTCTCTCTTTAAAATGGGGAGAGGCATGGCTGAGTTCTGAAGAGAGTGTCTGAAGGTGATTCCCTGCTTGCTTGCAATTGCCTGTCCTGAAAAGAAGGCCATTGCCCTGTCGGAGGGGCAGCAGAACTAGCATCACAATCCATGAGACTTCACGAGGGTAAGAAGAGTCCAGAAAAGTGATGTGCCAAGTTTTCTCTGGCCTTCTGAAAGCTGCTTTTCTGATTTCCCAGAGGGCCTGGCTGTAACTGTCAGGATGCTCTCCTGTTGAGCCACCCAAGTGAGAACCCTTGGAAGCAAGGTCAAGATGGGTAGCTGTGTTATTTGTCTGCAGCGGTAGAAGAGAGCAAGAGTCCAGGAGCACTGTAAAAGCTAACAGAATTTGTGGCAGGGCAGGAGCTTTCGTGAGTCACTGCACACCTCTTCATTGAGTCACTGCTCACTTCAGCCCATCACACACCCTCAGCCTCACGAAAGCTCATTTTGTTGTTCAGTTGCACAGTCGAGTCCGACTATTCGCGACCCCATGGACCAAATCACGCCAGGCCTTCCGGTCTTCTGCCGTCCTCTGAAGGTTGCTCAATTTCATGTTCGTTCCATCTATGACACTGTCTAACCATCTCATCCTTTGCCGTCCCCGTCTTCTTTGACCTTCAATCTTTCCCAGCATCAGGGTCTTCTCCAGTGAGTGCTCCCTTCTCATTTGGTGGCCAAAGTATTTGAGCTTCAGTTTCATTATCTGGCCTTCCAGGGAACAGTCAGGGTTGATTTCTTTTAGGATTGACTGATTTGATCTTCTTGCAGTCCAAGGGACTCTCAAGAGTCTTCTCCAGCACCATAGTTCAAAAGAATCTATTCTTCGGCGCTCGGCCTTCCTTATAGTCCAACTCTCGCAGCCATACATGACTATTGGGAATACCATTGCTTTGACCATGCGGACTTTTGTTGGCAGGGTGATGTCTCTACTTCTTATCATGCTGTTGAGGTTCACCATCGCTTTCCTCGCAAGGAGCAGGCATCTTTTAATTTCATGGCTGCTGTCACAGTCTGCGGTGATCTGGGATCCCAGGAACGTGAAGTCTGTCACTACTTCCACGACTTCCCCTTCTATTTGCCAAGGAGTGATGCCACAAATTCTGTTAGTCTTTAAGTCCTGGGCTCTTGCTCTTTTCTACTTAGAAGTATGAAAGAGAAAGCATCCTCAGGGAAAGTTTTTGGCATCTTTCACAAGCCAGTGGAAGGAAATAATGCCCGGATAAGAAGTAGGGTTGCTAGACAAAGCCTGACAACCAGCTGGAGGGGTGGGGGCAGGAGTCATTTCTTGCGGGAGCACACAGGAGTGGAGCTCCGGCAGTAAGGAGCCCAGGGGGCTGGCACATCCAACAAGCCCCAACCCCCACTCCCAGCAGCCCTCACACATCCCCCCCCCCTTAGCTAGCAATCCAAAACAGTCCAGTGGAGCCTGAGCGGTGGGTGTTGCCTTCTGACACACTTCCGGTGATGTAAGAGGGTGTGGCATATGCAAATAAGTTATGCTAATGAGCTCCTGCACCTCTTTTTCTACGAAATGACCCCTGGGTGGGGGCATGTGACGTCGGTTACCATAGAGTTTCCGACAATTGCTAGAGCCACTCATTGTCACTTCCGGGTACAACCCAGAATGGGTGGCTCTAGCAATCGCTGGAAACTGTGGTAACCAACATCACATGCCCTCATCCCTTACCCTCCAGCTGGTTGCCAGGCTTGGTCTAGAGACTCTGCTGGGTACATCCCAGAAGTGATGTACTGGCACAGAGGCTGGTGGCATTTTTAAAAACAATTCTTCCACTGTCGCTCCAAGAGGCAGAAGTCAATAGCAGTGTCTGGCAGTGGGTCTTCTGCTATGGCAACCCATAAGAAGCCAGACCTCTCTTTGATTCTTAGATCCTAGTGGCCTTTTGTCCGGGTCGATACCTTCAGTCAGTGTTGGCGGTGGACACTTTTCAGCTCCACATCCTTGGGTGGGCATTAATTCCCCACTAAGCATGTTATGTTCCAGGTCCGTCTTACTTCAGAACAGAGCCCGTGCGGTGTAGGGGTTCAAGTGTCATACAAGAATCTGGGAGACCCAGCTTTGAATCCTGATTTTGTCACAACCTTAGGCCAGTCACACACTCTCTGCTTAACCCACCTTGCAGGGTTGTTGTGAGGATAAAAATGGAAGAGGGAGGATGCAGTAAGTGGCTTCGGGTCCCCGTAGGAATGAAAGGCAGAGAATGAAGGAAGTGAAGAAAACATATTTTGCCGGATCCCGCCAGCTTCCCCACTCAGTCGCACCGATCTCTCCTCATTAGACCAATCCCCATCACACATGCTGTTCATCAGTGAAGGTCCCGTGATCTTTTTTGTGGTCACGGGGGAACCTCTCCCTATTCCCCCCCCCCGGCAGAAAAGCCAGTTGGAGCAATGCCATAATTGTACACAAACGATTAGTGATATTTCTTTAATAATGCAAAATGTTTAATCATTTTTATGCATCGTTTCCCTTCACTCCTCCGTTCCCAAAATGTTTTGTTTACAAGGTTGAAAAGGTTGAGTTGCCTGTTTACCAGTTTAAAAAAAAAATTCAGCAAAAAAAAAAGTCATACTGTTATTCCGATCACATAAGACTCTCTTTAATTGGTCCTTAATAAGCTTGGTTTAACTGGGATTTAAGGCAAGAACAGTGGTCATTAACGTTAGCCAGATTAAGACTTTGTTAATTACCGCTGAAAGATAAGTAACATGCAAAGATGGGGCTGTGAAATATTTTCACACTTAGGCGGCGAGAGAACCTGGCAGAGAAATTTGCTGGCAGAAATGAATACGTCAGTATCTCTCTGAAATATATATTTTTTTAAAAAGAACTGTTTTAAATATGAATTTGGTAGTTGAAGTCAGATGTATAGTCTCCCCCCTTTCTAATTTGATTTCCATTTACTGCTAACACGACAAGATCAGTCGTCTAAAGTAATAACTCCCTTAGAGCTACAATAATATCCATATTTTAAAATACAGAAAGATATATGTGTTATGTGTGGTTACCAACTTCCAGTTGATCTCCAGACTCAACATGTCCCCTGGAGAAAATGGCTGCTTTGGAGGATGGACAGGAAGTGGTGGCGGCTACAAGCATGGACGGTTTCAAAAGGGAATTAGATAAGCATATGGAGCAGAGGTCCATCAGTGGCTATTAGCCACAAGGTATAGATAGGGGCTCTGGGGCAAGTGATGCTATGTTTTCTTGGTGCTTGGGGGGGGTCAACGGTGGGAGGGCTTCTAATGTCCTGGCCCCACTGGTGGACCTCCTGATGGCACCTGGTATTTTTGGCCACTGTGTGACAGAGTGTTGGACTGGATGGGCCTTTGGCCTGATCCAACATTGGCGTCTCTTATGTTCCTATGGACTCTATGGTGTTATATCCCACTGAGATCATTTCTGTCCTGAGCTGCTTGTTCCGCAAGGTCCACCCCCAAATCTCTAGGAATTCCCCAGCCCACAGTTGGCAAATGGTGTGTGCAGAGATCGTGGTCATGTGACTGACAGCTGTCCTGTGAGTGGTACATACACTTTTTCTCAAGGTAAAAAGGGGCAGCTAACTTCCAAACATCACTGAGTTCCATTGAGTGGTAGACTATCTGCTCTGCATGAAGAAGGCCCCGCGTCCAATCCCCAGCGTCTCCAGTTAAAAGGATCACGTGACGTGAAAGATCTGTGCCTGAGATCCTGGAGAGCCCCAGCTGTTCAGACCAGGCAACGCTGGCTTGGCTAGATTAATGATCTGGTGCAGTGTAAGGTAGCTTCATGTGTTCACGACTGCTGAGATTCAGTATCATGGTCTGTGGATTCATCATTGGCTTTGAACACATGCGATCTGACCAGAAAACGATTGTGTAGTACTGAATCCAGCATCAGAAACCTTTAGGATCTTCAACTTGATTATGTAGCCACAAAGATCATCTGTTTACCCGAACCTGGCTGGTTTGGCATCCCGTGGGGAGACGGGGGGGGGAATTGGGGGTAGCTTTCTGCAGCAATGTGACACACTGATGCAGTCCTCTCTAGGAATCACAGAATCACAGTGACATCATGCCATTGCCTGATGGCCATTTTAAAACAGTTTTCTCCCTCCACTCCGTTGCAGATAGAATGGCGATCCTCCTTCCTTCCTTCCTTCCTTCCTTCCTTCCT